>NC_071333.1:20092927-20419014 GCF_010183535.1 Caenorhabditis remanei
ATACTCTAGCCCGGGAGGATTCAAACCCGCGTCTACTGAAGAAAACCTCAGCCCGGATAGTATAGACTATTACAGCGCCATGCTCGATCAGTCTAACCGGAACCGACACAGATAAGAATGGTGGGGAAGTCAATAATATACAGAGTATCCTAATTTCGAAAACTTCACCTATTTTTCCTTTGCGAGGTATTCATCTCTCTCCATCGGTGCATACCTCGACCCGTCTTGATCACTGCAGGCTTCCACTCATTCATTTGTATTTTCGTAAGCCGGGTTTACTGCAGCTTCTAGGAGATGCTGGGACGAGATGCTGAAAGAAATAGTTTAATTTAAAGTAAATGTTATAAAGTGTTGTGGGTAACTATAAGCAATAGAATGAAGCATGGAGAACTTAAATAGACCTCACAGCAGGCCGCATTGAGGGGAGAATGACTGAAGACTGGCCTACTAGCAGATGTGTGGGGGCGTGAGGGCGTGGCCTATTGGGTGCGTCCGGTATGATTTCCCAAGAAGATAAGGTGGCAGACTGTATTACCGTCGTCTATTCGATTTCTCAGAAAGATAGTGACAAATGGGAGTATTTGTGGCAGAAAACCACACTAAGAACACTGGCCGACATTTTGTATTTATTGATCTCTTTGTTTGCACCTTGTTGGCTTACGAATGTGAAGATCAAAAATCAGTTTGAATGAATTCCCAAAAACAGTGGGAAAATGAAGAAATGTTAGTATTTTCTAAAGTTTTTCGTGTTCTGCTTACAAAATTCACATCAAACTACTGATGTGTGATAGTATAAAGCTGAGAAATTTTGGGAATCGCAGGTGCACTAAAGGAAATAGGAAAAGAAGACAAGGAGCGAATCATTAAACTGTCTTAATTACATCTCATCTTAACTACATTACAGTGACTTTGTCTAATATCGAGATGTCACGTCAGAAGAAAAAGTTATTCTAATTGTTCAAAATAACTTACCAATTCTAGAGTCTCATTCCATATGAACACTTTTATCATGTACCCGAGTAGGCTTTCATCGTTACATCAGGTGTATTGTCCTTGGCACTGAGTCCTATTCTTGATTCCGTCATCCGTGGTTGGTTGATGTTTTTTGAAAAAATAAAATTAGATGAAGAAATCAATTTTTTTGACACATTGCAAACTCAACATACTCTAGCCCGGGAGGATTCAAACCCGCGTCTACTGAAGAAAACCTCAGCCCGGATAGTATAGACTATTACAGCGCCATGCTCGATCAGTCTAACCGGAACCGACACAGATAAGAATGGTTGGGGAAGTCAATAATATAAAAATTATCCCGTTTTTTGAAAGATTTAATTCAAAATTCAAAATTATCCCGTTTTTGGGAATTTCAATTATAGTTTTTTTTTTTCATTTCTAGCCCGGGAGGATTCAAACCCGCGTCTACTGAAGTAAACCTCAGCCCGGATAGTATAGACTATTACAGCGCCATGCTCGATCAGTCTAACCGGAACCGACACAGATAAGAATGGTGGGGGAAGTCAATAATATAAAAATTATCCCGTTTTTTGAAAGATTTAATTCAAAATTCAAAATTATCCCGTTTTTGGGAATTTCAATTATAGTTTTTTTTTTCATTTCTAGCCCGGGAGGATTCAAACCCGCGTCTACTGAAGAAAACCTCAGCCCGGATAGTATAGACTATTACAGCGCCATGCTCGATCAGTCTAACCGGAACCGACACAGATAAGAATGGTTGGGGAAGTCAATAATATAAAAATTATCCCGTTTTTTGAAAGATTTAATTCAAAATTCAAAATTATCCCGTTTTTGGGAATTTCAATTATAGTTTTTTTTTTCATTTCTAGCCCGGGAGGATTCAAACCCGCGTCTACTGAAGTAAACCTCAGCCCGGATAGTATAGACTATTACAGCGCCATGCTCGATCAGTCTAACCGGAACCGACACAGATAAGAATGGTTGGGGAAGTCAATAATATAAAAATTATCCCGTTTTTTGAAAGATTTAATTCAAAATTCAAAATTATCCCGTTTTTGGGAATTTCAATTATAGTTTTTTTTTTCATTTCTAGCCCGGGAGGATTCAAACCCGCGTCTACTGAAGTAAACCTCAGCCCGGATAGTATAGACTATTACAGCGCCATGCTCGATCAGTCTAACCGGAACCGACACAGATAAGAATGGTTGGGGAAGTCAATAATATAAAAATTATCCCGTTTTTTGAAAGATTTAATTCAAAATTCAAAATTATCCCGTTTTTGGGAATTTCAATTATAGTTTTTTTTTTCATTTCTAGCCCGGGAGGATTCAAACCCGCGTCTACTGAAGAAAACCTCAGCCCGGATAGTATAGACTATTACAGCGCCATGCTCGATCAGTCTAACCGGAACCGACACAGATAAGAATGGTTGGGGAAGTCAATAATATAAAAATTATCCCGTTTTTTGAAAGATTTAATTCAAAATTCAAAATTATCCCGTTTTTGGGAATTTCAATTATAGTTTTTTTTTTCATTTCTAGCCCGGGAGGATTCAAACCCGCGTCTACTGAAGTAAACCTCAGCCCGGATAGTATAGACTATTACAGCGCCATGCTCGATCAGTCTAACCGGAACCGACACAGATAAGAATGGTTGGGGAAGTCAATAATATAAAAATTATCCCGTTTTTTGAAAGATTTAATTCAAAATTCAAAATTATCCCGTTTTTGGGAATTTCAATTATAATTTTTTTTTTCATTTCTAGCCCGGGAGGATTCAAACCCGCGTCTACTGAAGAAAACCTCAGCCCGGATAGTATAGACTATTACAGCGCCATGCTCGATCAGTCTAACCGGAACCGACACAGATAAGAATGGTTGGGGAAGTCAATAATATAAAAATTATCCCGTTTTTTGAAAGATTTAATTCAAAATTCAAAATTATCCCGTTTTTGGGAATTTCAATTATAATTTTTTTTTTCATTTCTAGCCCGGGAGGATTCAAACCCGCGTCTACTGAAGTAAACCTCAGCCCGGATAGTATAGACTATTACAGCGCCATGCTCGATCAGTCTAACCGGAACCGACACAGATAAGAATGGTTGGGGAAGTCAATAATATAAAAAATATCCCGTTTTTGAAAGATTTAATTCAAAATTCAAAATTATCCCGTTTTTGAGAATTTCAATTATAGCTTTTTTTCATTTCTAGCCCGGGAGGATTCAAACCCGCGTCTACTGAAGAAAACCTCAGCCCGGATAAGTATAGACTATTACAGCGCCATGCTCGATCAGTCTAACCAGAACCGACACAGATAAGAATGGTGGGGGAAGTCAATAATATAAAAATTATCCCGTTTTTTGAAAGATTTAATTCAAAATTCAAAATTATCCCGTTTTTGGGAATTTCAATTATAATTTTTTTTTTCATTTCTAGCCCGGGAGGATTCAAACCCGCGTCTACTGAAGTAAACCTCAGCCCGGATAGTATAGACTATTACAGCGCCATGCTCGATCAGTCTAACCGGAACCGACACAGATAAGAATGGTTGGGGAAGTCAATAATATAAAAAATATCCCGTTTTTGAAAGATTTAATTCAAAATTCAAAATTATCCCGTTTTTGAGAATTTCAATTATAGCTTTTTTTCATTTCTAGCCCGGGAGGATTCAAACCCGCGTCTACTGAAGAGATCTTCAGCCCGGATAAGTATAGACTATTACAGCGCCATGCTCGATCAGTCTAACCAGAACCGACACAGATAAGAATGGTGGGGACGTCAATAATATACAGAGTGTCCTAATTTTAAAAACGTGACCTATTTTTACTTTGCGAGGTAGGCATCTCTCTCCATCGGTGCATACGTCGACCCGTCTTGATCACTGCGGGCTTCCACTCGTCCATTTGTATTTTCGTAGGCCGTGTTTACTGCAGCTTCTTGGAGATGCTGAGACGAGGTGCTAAAAGAAATAGTTTAATTTAAAGTCAATGTTATAAAGTGTTGTGGGGAACTATAAGCAAAAGAATTAATCTTAAATAGACCTCACAGCTGGCCGCATTGAGGGGAGAATGACTGAAGACTGGCCTACTAGCAGATGTGTGCGGGTGTGGCCTATTGGGTGCGTCCGGTATGATTTCCCAAGAAGATAAGGTGGCAGACTGTATTATGTGAAGAAAAACGTACCAAACAGTATACCGAAAGAGACAATGTGTAAATTGATTGACATTATTACATCTGATAAGACATCTGCTATTTACCTGAACTACCGTAGTACTGATTTAATAATAGGGGTCAGGAAAAAGTAATTTTTCAAAGAAATGAGACAGTAATCAAACAATTCTGGGGGTCGTGGACGGTTTACCGTCGTCTATTCGATTTCCCAGAAAGATAGTGACAGGTGGTAGTATTTGTGGCAGCGAACAACACAAAGAACACTGGCCCACATTTTGTTTTTATTGATCTCTGCGTTTGCACCTTGTTGGCTTACGAATGTGAAGATCAAAAATCCGTTTGAATGAATTCCCAAAAATAGTGGGAAAATGAAGAAATGTCAGTAATTTCGGAAGTTTTTTCGTGTTCTGCTCAAAAAGTTCACATCAAATCACTGATGTGTGATAGTATAAAGCTGAGAAATTTAAAAGAAATTTTGGGAATCACGGGTGCACTAAAGGAAATAGGAAAAGAAGAGAAGGAGCGAATCATTAAACTGTCTTAATTACATCTCATCTTAACTACATTACCGTGATTTTGTCTAATATCGAGATGTCACGTCAGAAGAAAAAGTTATTCTAATTGTTCAAAATAACTTACCAATTCTAGAGTCTCATTCCATATGAACACTTTTTTCATGTACACGAGTAGGCTTTCATCGTTACATCAGGTGTATTGTCCTTGGCACTGAGTCCTATTCTTGATTCCGTCATCCGTGGTTGGTTGATGTTTTTTGAAAAAATAAAATTAGATGAAGAAATCAATTTTCTTGACACATTGCAAACTCGACATACTCTAGCCCGGGAGGATTCAAACCCGCGTCTACTGAAGAAAACCTCAGCCCGGATAGTATAGACTATTACAGCGCCATGCTCGATCAGTCTAACCGGAACCGACACAGATAAGAATGGTGGGGAAGTCAATAATATACAGAGTATCCTAATTTCGAAAACTTCACCTATTTTTCCTTTGCGAGGTATTCATCTCTCTCCATCGGTGCATACCTCGACCCGTCTTGATCACTGCAGGCTTCCACTCATTCATTTGTATTTTCGTAAGCCGGGTTTACTGCAGCTTCTGGGAGATGCTGGGACGAGGTGCTGAAAGAAATAGTTTAATTTAAAGTAAATGTTATAAAGTGTTGTGGGTAACTATAAGCAATAGAATGAAGCATGGAGAACTTAAATAGACCTCACAGCAGGCCGCATTGAGGGGAGAATGACTGAAGACTGGCCTACTAGCAGATGTGTGGGGGCGTGAGGGCGTGGCCTATTGGGTGCGTCCGGTATGATTTCCCAAGAAGATAAGGTGGCAGACTGTATTACCGTCGTCTATTCGATTTCTCAGAAAGATAGTGACAAATGGGAGTATTTGTGGCAGAAAACCACACTAAGAACACTGGCCGACATTTTGTATTTATTGATCTCTTTGTTTGCACCTTGTTGGCTTACGAATGTGAAGATCAAAAATCAGTTTGAATGAATTCCCAAAAACAGTGGGAAAATGAAGAAATGTTAGTATTTTCTAAAGTTTTTCGTGTTCTGCTTACAAAATTCACATCAAACTACTGATGTGTGATAGTATAAAGCTGAGAAATTTTGGGAATCGCAGGTGCACTAAAGGAAATAGGAAAAGAAGACAAGGAGCGAATCATTAAACTGTCTTAATTACATCTCATCTTAACTACATTACAGTGATTTTGTCTAATATCGAGATGTCACGTCAGAAGAAAAAGTTATTCTAATTGTTCAAAATAACTTACCAATTCTAGAGTCTCATTCCATATGAACACTTTTTTCATGTACACGAGTAGGCTTTCATCGTTACATCAGGTGTATTGTCCTTGGCACTGAGTCCTATTCTTGATTCCGTCATCCGTGGTTGGTTGATGTTTTTTGAAAAAATAAAATTAGATGAAGAAATCAATTTTCTTGACACATTGCAAACTCAACATACTCTAGCCCGGGAGGATTCAAACCCGCGTCTACTGAAGTAAACCTCAGCCCGGATAAGTATAGACTATTACAGCGCCATGCTCGATCAGTCTAACCGGAACCGACACAGATAAGAATGGTTGGGGAAGTCAATAATATAAAAATTATCCCGTTTTTTGAAAGATTTAATTCAAAATTCAAAATTATCCCGTTTTTGGGAATTTCAATTATAGTTTTTTTTTCATTTCTAGCCCGGGAGGATTCAAACCCGCGTCTACTGAAGTAAACCTCAGCCCGGATAGTATAGACTATTACAGCGCCATGCTCGATCAGTCTAACCGGAACCGACACAGATAAGAATGGTTGGGGAAGTCAATAATATAAAAATTATCCCGTTTTTTGAAAGATTTAATTCAAAATTCAAAATTATCCCGTTTTTGGGAATTTCAGTTATAGTTTTTTTTTCATTTCGAGCCCGGGAGGATTCAAACCCGCGTCTACTGAAGTAAACCTCAGCCCGGATAGTATAGACTATTACAGCGCCATGCTCGATCAGTCTAACCGGAACCGACACAGATAAGAATGGTTGGGGAAGTCAATAATATAAAAATTATCCCGTTTTTTGAAAGATTTAATTCAAAATTCAAAATTATCCCGTTTTTGGGAATTTCAGTTATAGTTTTTTTTTCATTTCGAGCCCGGGAGGATTCAAACCCGCGTCTACTGAAGTAAACCTCAGCCCGGATAGTATAGACTATTACAGCGCCATGCTCGATCAGTCTAACCGGAACCGACACAGATAAGAATGGTTGGGGAAGTCAATAATATAAAAATTATCCCGTTTTTTGAAAGATTTAATTCAAAATTCAAAATTATCCCGTTTTTGGGAATTTCAGTTATAGTTTTTTTTTCATTTCGAGCCCGGGAGGATTCAAACCCGCGTCTACTGAAGTAAACCTCAGCCCGGATAGTATAGACTATTACAGCGCCATGCTCGATCAGTCTAACCGGAACCGACACAGATAAGAATGGTTGGGGAAGTCAATAATATAAAAATTATCCCGTTTTTTGAAAGATTTAATTCAAAATTCAAAATTATCCCGTTTTTGGGAATTTCAGTTATAGTTTTTTTTTCATTTCGAGCCCGGGAGGATTCAAACCCGCGTCTACTGAAGTAAACCTCAGCCCGGATAGTATAGACTATTACAGCGCCATGCTCGATCAGTCTAACCGGAACCGACACAGATAAGAATGGTTGGGGAAGTCAATAATATAAAAATTATCCCGTTTTTTGAAAGATTTAATTCAAAATTCAAAATTATCCCGTTTTTGGGAATTTCAGTTATAGTTTTTTTTTCATTTCGAGCCCGGGAGGATTCAAACCCGCGTCTACTGAAGTAAACCTCAGCCCGGATAGTATAGACTATTACAGCGCCATGCTCGATCAGTCTAACCGGAACCGACACAGATAAGAATGGTTGGGGAAGTCAATAATATAAAAATTATCCCGTTTTTTGAAAGATTTAATTCAAAATTCAAAATTATCCCGTTTTTGGGAACTTCAATTATAGTTTTTTTTTTCATTTCTAGCCCGGGAGGATTCAAACCCGCGTCTACTGAAGTAAACCTCAGCCCGGATAAGTATAGACTATTACAGCGCCATGCTCGATCAGTCTAACCGGAACCGACACAGATAAGAATGGTTGGGGAAGTCAATAATATAAAAATCATCCCGTTTTTTTGAAAGATTTAATTCAAAATTTAAAATTATCCCGTTTTTGGGAATTTCAATTATAGTTTTTTTTTCATTTCTAGCCCGGGAGGATTCAAACCCGCGTCTACTGAAGAGATCTTCAGCCCGGATAAGTATAGACTATTACAGCGCCATGCTCGATCAGTCTAACCGGAACCGACACAGATAAGAATGGTTGGGGAAGTTAATAATATACAGAGTATCCTAATTTCGAAAACTTCACCTATTTTTCCTTTGCGAGGTATTCATCTCTCTCCATCGGTGCATACGTCGACCCGTCTTGATCACTGCAGGCTTCCACTCGTCCATTTGTATTTTCGCAGGCCGTGTTTACTGCAGCTTCTAGGAGATGCTGAGACGAGGTGCTGAAAGAAATAGTTTAATTTAAAGTAAATGTTATAAAGTGTTGTGGGTAACTATAAGCAATAGAATGAAGCATGGAGAACTTAAATAGACCTCACAGCAGGCCGCATTGAGAGGAGAATGACTGAAGACTGGCCTACTAGCAGATGTGTGCGGGTGTGGCTTATTGGGTGCGTCCAGTATGATTTCCCAAGAAGATAAGGTGGCAGACTGTTTTATGTGAAGAAAAACGTACCAAACAATATACCGAGAAACAATGTGTAAATTTGTTGACATGTTTAAATCTAGTAAGACATCTGCTATTTACCTGAACTACCGTAGTACTGATGTAATAATAGGGAACAGGAAAAAGTAATTTTTCAAAGAAATGAGACAGTAATCAAACAATTCTGGGGGTCGTGGACGGTTTGCCGTCGTCTATTCGATTTCCCAGAAAGATAGTGACAGGTGGTAGTATTTGTGGCAGCGAACAACACTAAGAACACTGGCCGACATTTTGTTTTTATTGATCTCTGCGTTTGCACCTTGTTGGCTTACGAATGTGAAGATCAAAAATCCGTTTGAATGAATTCCCAAAAATAGTGGGAAAATGAAGAAATGTCAGTAATTTCGGAAGTTTTTTCGTGTTCTGCTCAAAAAGTTCACATCAAATCACTGATGTGTGATAGTATAAAGCTGAGAAATTTAAAAGAAATTTTGGGAATCACGGGTGCACTAAAGGAAATAGGAAAAGAAGAGAAGGAGCGAATCATTAAACTGTCTTAATTACATCTCATCTTAATGTTAACTACATTACCGTGATTTTGTCTAATATCGAGATGTCACGTCAGAAGAACAAGTTATTCCAATTGTTCAAAATAACTTACCCATTCTAGAGTCTCATTCCATATGAACACTTTTTTCATGTACCCGAGTAGGCTTTCATCGTTACATCAGGTGTATTGTCCTTGGCACTGAGTCCTATCCTTGATCCTAAAAACAGGACTTTTTTAAATCTAGAAATCAACGAAATTATAATCGAAATTCCTGAAAACAGGGTACTTTTTATGAAATTACTTCCCATACCATTAACGCCCATTTTGGGATGATTTCCTTTCTATCTAAGAAGGTAGTTAGTCTCCGACCGCTAACCTCTGTCGGCTTCTCACAATTCTATTTTTTCCGGTCAAACTTTTTTTCGTGACTCTATTTCTGTTGATTTCTGGAAAAAAAGAATCTAACCAAATAGAAAAGAGAATGTGAGAGAGAATTCCAAGCATAAGAATTTTTAATTGGCCGGTTCCGCCTTTTCTGCAAAAAATGGTAGCGTATTATTACAATACATCGTAATAATTTGCCGACTACAAAAAACCTGTTCTCCGATGTTTGACCGCCGCCGCCGCCTATACGCCTATACGCGGAAAGCATTTAGAAGTCAAACAATCGTAGTCGACCTTTTTGTAGTTACGTATTACGGGGAATTGGATCAATTGCCTCAGTCTACTTTGCAATTGATATGTTCAAGAAATATTCTGCAATTCCGGAAGTTTTTTTAAATGAATTATTCATCAAAAAATTTTCGAGATAATCCTCTGATCATTGACACGATGTAGAGAAGTCTAGACAGCTGACTTAGTATGAATATCAGTCTCCTCCCATGAAAGTGCATGTGATCAGAGCAAGTCATGTGCATTTGTGCAATATAAAAGCAGCAAGAGCGTCGTGTTTTCGCATTTTTCTCGTGCTGAGATGCTGACTCCTCCGCTATTTGTCTACTGTGTTTTCTAACTTTGAAGTGATTCCTGACAGCAGTTTTTGGAATTTTTCAAGTAAAAACTGAGTATGAGTTTCGTAAAGTTTGTGGAAGCATTTATAATCTACATTCCAATTGAAGCAGTCTATTGTTTAACCTTGGTTTTTTAAAAATTACTCTGGTTATTCTAATCTGCATGACTGTAAGTAAATTCATTTCTCACTCATTTAGTAAACTTATCTTAACGCATGACGCTGATTTTTAATTTGGGATGACATATATCAAAAATATCATTACCTTACTATTGCTGATTTGGTGATAAGGCCGGCGAGATTGGTGATAGTTCGGTAGTAGTTTTGCATTTGTAAATGGCAAGCAATTGATTGCTAGCTGTTGAAGACTTATTGATCATTGATATCCACATGACCAGTAGACACTGAGCCTCTATTCTTCAGAAAAGTTTTGTTCTTCATGTCCCGTCCTCTCCTTACTAAGATCAACCAAATTTATTTTAAATCTGTACAGATTGTTTTTATTTCAAACTGCCCATAATATTCCTTCGCGATATCACATTCCTCTATTTTCAAGTTTCATTTTATGAACACATCATTTCTAGTTTAATCATTTTTTCTTTTTTCTGACTGACGTTGAGAACATAAAAGATTCTGGAAATGATGTGAGAAATGTTATGTAGTCCACACGAGATCAGGCTGGACGAGCCACTATTGCTAAGCACTGCGGCAACAATGACTGAATCTACCATGGAAGACCGAGACGAAAGTCATTTGATACTGAAATCCCTTTTAGCAGTAGAAAATGTTCCCTGTGTGCTATTCCATAGTCTCCTTTTTTACTTGTCGTCAGCCCAAGGCTCATTTCGAATTCTTCTATCAGCTCCGCATTGTCGTTAGGTTTTATCAACATAAGAAGAGATCAGAAGATTCACCAATGTTAAACAACTTCATATGAGAATTGAGTCAAAGATAAAAGACCAAGACGAAGTTCATTTGCTACTGAAGTCCCCTCCCCCTCTCTTTAGTACCTGAAATTCCCCCAACTCCCAAACACGGGCTATTTTAACAAGCATTTATTGATTCACTTTCACTTTGATGATGTCAGAAAAAAGAACAGAGAGGTTAGATTATTCAAAGAGGTTAGAGTTGACGAGGTTAGAGTTGATTAGATTTGCAGAGACGGAGAAACGAAGAGCACTGGACATCGGAAGAGGTGACATCAATTCATCGTTGGACAGCTCATGGCATGGTATAACCCGATGATTTGAATTGCTTCCAAGAAATTGGGATGTTGCAGAGCTCGGTGGAGCAGATGCACTCCCAAAGAG
This sequence comes from Caenorhabditis remanei, assembly GCF_010183535.1. Taxonomy (NCBI): domain Eukaryota; kingdom Metazoa; phylum Nematoda; class Chromadorea; order Rhabditida; family Rhabditidae; genus Caenorhabditis; species Caenorhabditis remanei. The sequence continues at coordinate 20,104,236 of NC_071333.1, forward strand.
GAAAGACTTCCCCTGTCTGGCTTTTTTGGGTCTGAAAATAAGTAATAATTAGGATGTCAGAATTTCTTTTTCATTCAACTAACCGTGAGGATACACCCGTCCGCTTGATGCTTGAAGTGCTTTGGTAACTTCTGAAGTCCCGAGAACGACGAAGTTCCATCTTGTGGGTCAAACTGGGCCATACAGACGGACACACCGTCGACGACTGTCTTCTGGAACTCGTCCACCCGGTAGCATTGGATGCTGAGGACTGGGTGAAGAAGAGCCAACAGAAGAAGAACAGCAACGAGTCTTGCCATTTTGGAGAGAGAGAGAGAGGGTGGAAGAGGAAGTTGAGCTGGATTGGCGGCCCAGAGAAGTCGTGGTTGGTGAACAGTGAACGCGTCAGGGTCTTTTATAGAACGAACTTGCTCCGCCCTTTATTCGACCCACTATGATGATTTTGGAGCTCCACCCATTCTCCGGTACAAATGATGTTCTCATCTGGCCCCACCCCCTTTTCAAGATCAAGACCAAAATTTTGAAGATCAGAAATCGCTCTGAAACTACAGTATGACAAGGAAGTAAACATCACAGAGATCTGTTATAATGACTCAACAAATCCTCATACTGATATGAATAGCAAGAACTGCACAAATAGGTTAGTACGGGTTGATTAGTTCCGGGTTGTTTCGAAACTGTGTAACATGGCATCCGGGATTAAGTTGTTAGGAAATTGTGTCAGTTCGGTAGTGATTTTTCAGCTCAGAAAACTACAAAAAATGTGTCGGTTATGGATTTAGTACAGTTATGGAGTCGTCTGTTGTTAAAAGTCTAGATTTGATTAATCAATCTCAAAGACTGGAACTCTTGAAATAAGACTGAAAAACATCCGGAATAAGCACATTTCAAGTCATTTACTGGAATCGATAACTGATATCTTATTTTCGTTCACTTGAAATTCGTACTAAACACTGATCATCGATTGTTACGTGTAGGAATTAAAACATGGCTTCATTTCGTTAATTTCGGAAAAACATGTTTCTGGGTACACGATGCATTCAAAATCCGTGTGATCACTTTTTTCTATGACATAAATCCTATTCTGAGATCTTTTTTTGTGACATCAAAATCAGAAGAGTTATTGATGCAAAGATTGTTATTCAGATCAGAAGAGTGGAGTCATTCAAATTTCGTATCTTGTCATACAAGGATGTGACCAGGAAGTAATTGAAACATGTTGAGTTGAGCGATCCTGAAACATTTTATCATTCAAAAATCGGTTCTCAGATGTTTTTTTAGATGACAACTTTTTTCTTAGGCTGTTTTAAGGTTGCAGATCAGTAAATAATGTTTTTTTCATATTGGCCGCTTTCTATGCAGAAGTAGTTTTGGTAGTTCATATTTTCGAACAGTAGCTATCCAGAAAGGTCAAGTAGAAAGAAGATTATTACCTATGAAGGTGGATCTCTATGATTGAACTACATCTTTTCCACAAAATAGCGTTGTGGGTTAATGACAAACATCAAGCGACTTTTAATTTTCTCATTTCTCAATAGAAAAACAGTGGAAGTCTGAAACATTTTGATTGATTCTGTATTAATCAACTTTTTCCGATGACCCCATTTTCTTCACACGTTTTAGAACTTTTTCAAATTTTTAGGTCAAACACGTAATAATAACCACCTTGCACGTAGTTGTGATGGTTCTTAAGTTCAAACACTGAAAGAGATTATGAATCCTTAAAAAACATGTTTTTCCCAACTGTTTCTTACTCATTGCCATTTCATTAATCTCGTTATCTCAATCCTTTGAATTTCAATAGAAAGGTGATGAGTATTAATTTCATGTATTAACAATCATGACGAAAACAGATTATCAAAGAAAAACCAAGAAATCATTGGGCTGGAAAGATTTCTGCAAGAATGTCAAAGATTGTGCCTGTAAGAATGCCATTCTGATAAAGTGGTTTCAAATAAATTCCTCAATAGTGCTGAAAATATTGGAAACACCTGCCTCGAAACCTTTTCTGTTTCGAACCAAGTTCTTTGTTGCTCCACATTAACTTTCTGGGGTTTTGAAGTTTTCCTGAAAATAATTGCTGTAGTTCGTGTCAAATTTTACTTTCTCAGCATTCATATTGCATTATTGAGTTTCAGTTAAGTCATTCTTTAACAAAATCTTACTACATGGTACCTTTTTTTTCCACATAACTGCTTTTGAAACTATTGACGCACGTATAGATCAGGCCCAGAATCTTTCGAAATTGGAATCAAAAATAGACACGGAAAAGAAACTGGGATTCAAATCATGGAGAGCAATTCTCAAACCAAATACTGAAGAGACTTACCAGTTCACAATAAATAGTTTTAATTATTTTTTCACAATCTATTAGTGAACTTTTTACGGTTTCAAGCTTGGGAGGTCAGGAAGAAAGAGTATTAGACATTGGGACACATCGACAGGTTACGGACAAGTGAGCTGGTTAGTGGTGTTTTATTAACCCGAATCTGGCTTACGGAAAAGCAAAATAAACCCATCGCGGAGAGCAATTCTCTTGAACTTTACACAATCAGTTTTTTTTTCACGTTTTTCTTCTCGAGTTGACAAAGAAGTACGCCAGACGAACTTCCCTCGAAACAACAGCTGTGCCAAAGGCGCACCAACCAGCCAACTTCCCTGCACTCCGGTATGTGTGTCCCAATGTCCACTTCCTATCAATTCTGTCCGCGCGCTAATAGGGCATTTATCAGAACATCTGGCGCGTTGCAAGAGAACTTGCTTCAAGTTCTACGCCATAGTACTTTCTTTCAATATTCCTTCCAGATTAACCGGTTATCAAGTCAAATAGTTTGTCATTCATTATCATTATCTGTATGTTTATGATGTTTTTGAGGTATGCTGATAAGCATACTTGCAAACCGGGCTGAAACGGGCCGACAAGGGCCAAAACGGGCCGACACAGGCCGGCGCGTAACTCGCGTCAAACTTAATATTATGAGCTGAAAAATATACCAAAATCTAGATCTCGGCGAGTTCTATATCCGTGACCTACTACGGGAAGGGCGACTTTTTGTTAATGTGCCGCGGGCCGGGCTAGAATGGTTTTTTTTTTTGAAAATTTTCGCGTTTTTTGAAACTTTTTCCCGGACCGCGACATATTAACAAAAGCCATCCGGACCGTAGTAGGTCACCGATGTAGAACTCGCTGAGATCTACATTTTCGTATATTTGTCACCTCACAATATTAAGCGCGAGTTACGAGACGGCCCGGTTTGCAAGAATGCAGATAAGCCCTCGGACCATTATTAAGTTTAATACCATTCAAATTCGCCTGTTATCAATTTATTACAATTCAGAATACCTCGATGTTGAAAATTTTGATACTATATTTTGTAACGAAAAATTTTTCAAATATTTTTTCCTTAGTTTGTCTGCATTCGAGAATTTGTTCTGCATTTAAGACTTTAAAATACAAAACTTGATCCGCAAGAGCTCAAAACACCAGGTTGGAAACGACCCAAAAGCCTACCGTAATCTTAAGATTAACGTTTCTCATCAGAGCGCTGCCAATCGATGGTATCTTCAGAAGCCATGTGACACACATACACACCAGATATTGGCACAAAGGGATTAGGATAAGGATTTGTTTCAAAATTCCAAACCGCATGATTCTGGGTGCATCATGCACCCATTTAAAACAAGAAGATTAGTGATTAGTGACACAAATACTATTGTCACTCGCTGATATTTGACTAATCTCGTTATCTCAATCCTCTCTATTTCAATAGGAATAGGATAAGTAATGATGACACATGTATCGGAATTTATGTTGAAAACAGATTAAAGATATGAAAATTTGAGGCCATAGGACTGTGATGTTTCATATCAAAGTTACCCATTTCAAATTGCGGGAAGCGGAATGGGAAAAAATCTCTTGGAATACAATCTCTTGGATTCTGGTTTATGGAATTCTCGTTGGATCAAAGTGTACCAGAATGACGGTGTTTTTCCTATTCTCATCAATGTTTCATTCAATATTCATTGTAATTCATCAGTTCTCGTCATATTCCAGGTTGAGCCACTGTTTATGAAAAATCACGCAACTGGTACCATGTGACACTCTTCGTTCTTCTGATTTCCAGATAGATATATTTGAATACTCATCTAAATCTGAAAACAAAAATGGGAATCTTTGAAACCTGTTTTATTCCACATGAACGCTTCTCAAAACTATTGACGTGCGTAAAGATCCGGTTCAAAATCTGTGGAGTTGGGGAAATGTAAATAAACATGAAAAAGATCAAAAAATCTAAGCCTTTGAAAACAATTAGGTGATGAGATACGTAAGAGGTATTTTTGAACTGGAAGGCAACAATCTCGAATACAACCGTTAACAACATCCTTATTTCCGGAATCTCAGGTTGAACCTGAGTCAAGAACACATTAGTAAGGTCCGAATGGTTTCGCCAAAGTGGAGACAGAAGAGTTTATTTTCAAACTGCTACAGTCAAAAAATGCTTTTGCTTTTGTCAGTCTTGTTAAGATTCCTCAACCTTCGAATTATGATCATGTAACGGAAAAGAGATTTAAGGCACGTACTTTTTGTCAGCATAAACAATTTCTGCGGATGCTCTTATAGTCAGAAACCCAATAAAAGCAATGGGAGATGCTGCTTTGTCTTCATAGGTCTAGTATGAATGGTTCAAGGTGCACGATGCAATCAATATCTTTATGATTTCTATTTGTCATTATCACATTTTTTTAGATCCCACTTTTGATAATGGAATACATCAGAGAACTTAACATAATATTATATATAATATTAATGGAATAATATATTTTTCCATTGTTTCCTTTTTTCTTTTGAATATTCTTTTTATGCACACATGTCTGTGTGTCCCGATGTCCACTCCTTCTCTCTTTGGCACGCGGATCGATAGGGTTCCAGTTACCGACGGTCCACTTTGTAAACCATCTAAATGAGGAGCAATTTGAGTCAAACATGCCATTATACTTATTGAGATAATTATGAGCGTGGGCACAAGTAAGCGATCCGAAATCTATGTCGAACATGTTATTTTCAACTGTTGCTTACTCATTGCCATTTTACTAATCTTGTTAGCTCAATCCCTCCAGTTTCTATTGAAACGGGATAAGATTAGATACGTATTTTATAAAGTTTGTCACGAGGAGGGATTATCAATATGAAAACTGAAAATAACAGGATTACAAAAGTTTATGCTAGAGTGCAGGATGTTTGGGACTGTAACACTGACATATGTCATCTAGTATCACCAAAATGTTAAACTTCTCGGTTCCAGTTTATCAGATTATATTATTCTTTGAAATTTCACTGCCTCCACGAAGAGTTTCAAATTACTTCCTTGTGGTGTGATCGATGTATCCTTCTCATGTTCTGGTTGAGTCAACATTATTCTGAAAGTGATGCTCCTGGCACCTGGCAGCACCGTTGTATTCTTTTCATTTTTGGATGGACGCATATGATTGCACACACACTAGAAACTACGAATATTCTTGTTTGTTATTCAACATGACCAGTTCATATGACTATTGACGTTGGTAAAGATCAAGACTGAAATGTAGCAGATTTGGAAGCAAAAAATGAATCAGAAACAAAAATTTTATGATGTGATTTGAGTTCAAATCAAAAAGAATCTTTTCAGCTACAGGATAATTCAAAAACAAGTATGACAAACTGAAAGAAGAATTTGATTTTTTAGAAAAAAGACTCCTGAACTTTGAACTTTTGTTGCAGATGACTGTTTTTTGAAAGACCTATCTTAAAACTCACACATCTGCAATAATAAACGTCCAGAATCTCACTGCTTCTCTTTCAAAATGACATTCTGATTATTAATTTTTCAGGGAAATCTCAAACAAAAAATTTGTCAACTACAAAAATGAAGCTATGTTTTTAATGAACATTTCCTGTAGGTTACAGGATAATAAAAGATTTTGCGACGTGCTTTCATGTCCCACTAAACACCGGAAACTTCAACAACCTTCAATCGGAACTGTAACTTTGATCTCTAACGGGTTTAAAACTACTCGAAATCTTGCTTGTTAATTTCACTCATTCCAAAACACAATGTGTTCTCAGATCTTATTTTCCAAAAATACATTCTGTCAAATTTTCATGTATTTGCAATAGTCTGCAAAAAAAAAGGAAGGAAACGACACGAATTAATATCCGAGTCACCATGGAAAAGACATTGCAAAAAATGAATTCTCTTCTCAGTTTTTCCTCATTATGCCATTCTTTATGTTTTCACTTCCCGTCCGAATGTTCTCTATTCTTATTTTCCTCTGCTTTCTTTTTTTAAGAGTGAGTCTATTTTGAGAAAGTAAGTATGTTGTCAAATATGAATTTAAGACCGAAAGTGCATTCAAAATGGTTCTAATTCACGGTCAACCGTCCGACTGGAAAAGTTACATTAACCGCACCGCTACTATCAAAGACTGTATGAGTTACTGTGTCACTCTGAGTACGTGTGTAGCTGTGTACGTGGAGAAAAATGCCAAAAATTGTTGGGTATTTCAAGTTGGTCAAATACAAAAACTGAAAGAAACTCTCAGCATTCAAGGACACAAGATTGCTATGAAGGTAGACAGAGGTCCCGATTTTTAATTCAAACCTTTTTTGTTTAAGGTCGAGCAAACAACAACCTGCGCTAAATCTTTCAATTCAAACTCTATGACTGTAAGGGAAAACTTTTGATAGAGCGCACTTGCAGCACTCGGCTTTTCAGGGTTCTGTAACAACAGCTACAAGTTATCTTTCTTATAAAATACACCAAGGCACCGATGGTCGTTGGATTTTTACAACTACTCAAGTTCTCGAATGCCCAGATAACTACAGACTCTTCACAAGACCAAAAGGGTTATGGTGTATTGGGGTAACCGTCATTGAATAGTGTCTAGATACCATTTTGTGTGTTTCAGGTCATATCTGTGAACTTGTGTATATCTGGAGATGACAGCGCTACAAAATGTGCAGCTACTGGAGGAGTCTTGAGCGGTCTTCAGACGATGGAAGAAACAAATTATATTTATGGTAAGAATATCGAATTGCGAAAAAGTAGACGGTGTTTGTTTCAGGATTGGGTCAAGCCGCTTTGAAAAAAGATCCGACTTATAATAAATTTGGATATTGGGTCAATGGAAGAAGGAAATCCAGTTGTATGCCACCGGCTCAACGTAGCGCATCCTGCAATGGTGTTAATGTAAGTTTGGAATAAGAGAATGAGACTTAATTTGATTATTTAGGAATTCACTTACACCGATCCTTTGCTCTCCGCCTATGATGGATACCAATTTGCAACAAATGAACCGAACGGAATAGTTGCACAATCGACAACATCCAACTGCTTGAACATTCTTTTCGGAAAAACTGTGTTGTTTGGAGTTGACGATAATGGGTAATAAAAGTACTAGTTATTGTTCATGTTTTTTTTGATTTTTCCAGCTGTACCCATCCGAACGAAGAAACAGAACTTTGCTACAAAGGATATGTCTGTGGAGTGAAACCAAGTGCACCAGCTTGAAAATTCTATATTTTTTTTGATAAAATAAATATAATTATATTGTTTTTTTCCTCATGAATCTTTTGAGCGCGCAATTAAACCGAAATCAACTGGCAACTAAATTTCAGGATTGTGAAAGAACTATTGGATGGGGAGGATTTTGAAAAACTCCTGGAAATCAAAGTTTCCATACAAAATAGTTTATTGAGCAGACGAAAGTCCTAATAGTGGTTGATTTGGATATTTTCAGTGGTGAATGACAAAATTGAAAAATTATGTCATGGTGGAGCTAATCATCATGATATATGGGATACCCTATTTTTCAGTATCTGTTACTCAAATGTAATACAGAATTTTTGAAGTTTTCAGGTATTTTTTACAAGGTCCTTTTTAAAAAGTTATAGACTACCCAAAATATCCGTCCTTGACACCATCAAACTTTTTATAACAATATTTCAACAGAGCAGTCTTCAAATGTATCAGTGGATCTCCATACGTCTTCTTACTTTCAAAACATAACGTAATCAGTGATATCATGACACGTTTTCAAGAAGTTCGTCATTTCCAACTGAGTAGGAGAAATATTAATAGCTCTTGCACACCAATCTCTTTTTTCAACATTATATTTTCCCTCACATGACGTTTCATAATCCCGTTATTTCTTTTGTGTCATTGTCCGTAGAGATTTGCAAATTATGGGAGCAGATTAAATTCGGATTAGCTAAACTTCCATTCAATTTTAGAATTTGCTTGATACCGGGTGGCACCAGAAAGTTTAATTGTTTTTATATTGTTTTCTTTCAGAGCATAAACCAAGTTGGGACAAATTCGAAAATTCGCGGATTGACTATTGATCTAGGAAATTTTCATGCAGCTATAAGACGTCACGCAAAACAATTTTCGTATATTTCATCCTTTTTAGTTGAATGCACATATATCAGAAACTACGATTCTCTAATCCTCTTGTTTGTCATTCCACATGACCGCGTCATATGCCATCTGACGAATGTAGGTTAAGATCGGGTTCGAAATGTATCGGATTTAGAATCAGAAGTGGAGTGGATGAATCACAAACAAATATTGGGTGACTTGAATAAAAAAAATAGAGTCACGTCAACAAAAAAAACAGTGGAAGATTGTCAAATTCAAGGTTGTGACAAAACATACGAAGTTTATTAGGGTAATTTCAGATATGTTCTTAGGCACAGACTTCATTTTTATTCTCAGGTTTGAAATACTTAAGCCCTGGCGTACCATTGACTCGTTTTTCTTCCGTTTCTTATTATCTTGCTCATTAGCTGGTATGATCGGGAAAGTGTTAACTGTGGAAATGTAGATTCTAAAACAGAGTACATTTTATCCCTTGACAACTTTCTTCCTTTTCATCAAATAGCAGAGATGCACTGCCCTCACGGTAACAAAGGAAGATGCTCTGGCGTATCACTGGCGCGTTTTTCTTGCGCTCTGACAATGTTCCCAGGAAATAAGCAAAAAAAGCAACATTGGTGTCAAGTTGAACACTTTAAGACACGGGAAACACCTGCGTGTCCGCCGAAAGCAAAGAAGACTAGTTCATAAATACATTTGAACGATAATACGTCAGTGGGTAAATTGAAGCAAACTTCAGGGTATGACAACATTTCTTGGAATCACAGACACATAACCTGAAAAGAAAACGGGAAAATTTTCCACATATTATGATATCAGTATTTTTATCACTTGGCTCCTATTTAATAAAATTTGCTCGTTTGTCTTTTCTGTACCGGCACATCTGCCATTATTTCTTGCTGACTCTACTGATTGAGGCTGTCAATAGCAATAGAAAACCATTCAGGACTAACAGGTGTCAGTTTGAAGCGGAACATCTTGAAATACAAAACTTGAAAAATAAAATTCAATAGTCATAGAGTATTTCATCAGTTGGAACTATTTGTGAATATTTTTTGTATGTTGAGATATAAGTATTTGAATCATCATTCAAACTACCGTAGTCCTCATCGGGTTGCCAAGTGTGAGAGTTTGACATTCTATTTCTGAAATATGAATAAACTCCTTCCAGAGCTTTGAGCTTTGTAGCGCTTCCTCGCTACATTTTTTTCAATTGGTAATCATTTTCCAATGTTTATCGTTGTTTTACCTAGATATCTTTGACATATTAAAACGAAACAAAAAGCGGCAGAACCCTAATATGCCATGGTTACACTGATAAATATGTTATTTTTGTCTTCTCTCTACCCATCATCAAAATAGTAATACACAACTGAAAACATCTAAATACTTCTCCCATTTCGTATCGTTTCCAAAATAGATTTGTGTCTCAGTGCACTTGATCACATAATTTCTGTCAGCATATTCCCAAATGCCATTTGTAATTATTGGTTTCAAACTAACTTGCACACTTGAAATCAACAATTTCAAGATTTTTTAGAATTGATCAGTAGCAGGAAGCAAATAGAATACGGTAGAAAAAGAGTACAATGCGCACTCAAAATTGTGAATTCAAGATATTTGGAAATATGAAACCCCTCAATTAACTTTTCTCAAATACTTCCTCCTTTTGTCTTTGAACTCAAATCTGTGTTTCTAATTATAAATTCTGTGTTGTTGAAGACAAGAATCGAAAAGTTTTTGAGTTCATACTGAAGGAAAAGAGGGAATCAATTTTCAGTTATAAACTGAGATTTCAACAGAATTCTTCCTCCGCACACACACCCCACACACACTCTGATTCTGAAAGCTGTAATTTAAATATTCGAATAGACAGACAGATTACAACTTTGTCCCGACGGGCTTCCTTCGTCTATACCTTCCACTTGACTCATTTTATTTTGTTCCGAAGAAAAATGTCAAATTCTTCTCTGTCCCCAACTCCGTTTCCGGGTATTCATAAAAATGAAGCTTATATCAACTATGAGTTCTCTTTTTTCACTCTTCCGATGTTTCTTCTCGTCATCCCTATCTTCTATATGCCCGTCACGATTATCATAATTCTACGAATCTTCGTAAAGTTATTATACGCAGTCAAGGATAGAAATGTCAATGTCCCCCTGTTCAGTGCAATCTGTATTTCTCAATTCATGGTGAGTTGTTGTAATTCAAAAAGAGACATCCATAAAGCAGATTAACTTTCAGTGTCTTCTATTTTTCATTTGTGACTTCTTTTATATACGTCTGATGACAAGTGGAGTATTCACTAGTTGGTGTGCAAGTGTTCTTCCAAATCGATATCTAATCATACTCTATACGACAACATATTATGTAAACTACGCGACTGTGTTATTCCCATTTTTAGTTTCCACAATGAGATTAATTCTATTCGCTTATCCCCAAAATCAAGTGAAGGTTCGGACATGCGATGATCTTTCAAGGGAAGTCTTTGGAGACGCGGCTTTCAAATGATGTATAAATTTGGTTATAGGTACTTTCCACAACATAAAGTCCATTTCTCCCATAAAAACCGGCAAAATGTCTCTGCGAATCGAGTTATGAGCTTTTCAATTTTAGCATTTTCACATAGAATGCCGAATCATCCGTCTACACGTCACCGCGCGGTCCCATATGTGTTTTCCAGCGGTTCTCTTTTCCTCGTACGTTAAAAATGAGAAAATCAATGCTATTTGAAATGGACTTCCCGTAACCAAAAATGCCTATAATCAAATTTATAGATTGTTTGAAAGCCGCTTCACCTAAGATTTCCCTTGTTAGATGCTCACTTTCCTGTTGTCCGTCTGTCTAGCCACTTCCAATTGATGCTTTCCATTTTCAAAAATTATCTAACTTTCAGATCAATGCAACCATTCTCCGTGTTGCTCTTCCTATTATTTTTATCTATCCATTTTTCAGTACATTTTTTATGTTCACAGCTGAAGGCTACTGTGTCCAAGCGAGAGGTCCATTCCCATTCGGATCAGTTATACTCGGATTTCAAGGATCTTTGTATGGGGTGAGATTTCTTAGAATTTAACCTCTGAAAATGATCAATTTTAGCTTAAAAACAGCTATTTTCTCCTGTTCAATAACATTTTCTGGATGTCAGCTTGTCTGATTAACAACTCGATTCTTTTGGTCAAATTAGTTCAACTAAAGAGGTCATTGAGTCTCCACGCAAGGTCACAGAGGTCATACAAAGCGGAAGTGTCTCTTACTTTCACCACATTCTCCATGATTTTCTCGTATTTGTCGAATTCAATGATTGTGGTAAAAAAAAACTTTTAAAAACTGATCGAACCGAAATGATTATTTTCAGATAACTGCACAGCTTGGTGGTGACTTGACATACTATGCAATCATGCTTCGTCCGTTTGGAAATGATTTGGAAACATGTGTGGTTCCATGGGTATTCTATCTCACTCATCCGATCTTTCGAAAGAAAACTACTACTCTTCGGGTTTTCCATCAGGATAAATTGAACTCTTGATTATTTTTGTTAATTGTGTTATTTGATTTTAAATATTTAGCATGAAAACAAAACGTTGAGATCACATCCAGAGACTGTCAAAATCTAGTTGGAAGCTACAAAGTGAAAACAAAGTACTCTTCGAAGCAGAGTTGCAAAACTTGGACGTTCTAAGAAGACAGTTTTTCATTGTCAACATTATGATCTCTTCCAGACTTGAAGATGTCTGCCGGTCCGGCCCAGTTGGCCCGGAGTAAAAAATGTGCTCTATTTAGAAACGTTCATCAGAAATAGTCAATAATTTTGTGTACGTTTGAGTTTTCATTGATTCTTCAAAGCGTAGTCAAAAATTCATTTTTTTTTGCAAAAAATAACGGAATTATTGTACTGAGACCCGGCCTTATCCGTGGCGGGTCTGATTTTTTCCGCTTCTAATCCCCACTTTACCTTTTAGTCCAGACAATGACTCAAATAACTTGTTTTCTAATGACACCTTCCATTTGTATTTCCGTGTCTGCTGAATAATTCATCTCGAAATAAAAAGATCGAAGAAAATGTGTAGAAAAGTCTACTCAGTATTCGAAATTTTAACCCTGTCATTACTTCGAATAACAAATTTTATTGTTTAACCTAAATGTTTATTTTTATTTTTTCCTGATCAAAATCAATGACGTAACCAACGAAAGAACTACTGAAAACTCTTCTTATATGGAAATGGAAATTCTCCTTATTGTTTTTTGAATTCTTTTTGTTTACTCTTCTTTTTTTCTTGTACAGTACATTATCTAAATTGGTAGCACATAATGTATTGCATCCTCTTTCCTCTTTTTTTCTTTCATCGCTCTCTCTAAGTTCCCACCAATTTGCGTCTATTTCACCATAATGAACGAAACATTTTGAAATCAATTCTGTACAGAGACATGGCCCCGTCAGGACTACTTGATCCGTCCAAGCAGCACAGAACTTATTTTTCAAAATCGTGAAAAGAATGTTGCAAAACTGACCGCTTTCGTCTTACAAGCCGGTATACTCCATCAATCTCAAATCACCAGTCAAAACTATGTGATTTATTTCAAACTGAGAAAAAAACTCCCTTTCTCATCAGAGTTGAGCGGAATGCGGTTTTTGAAATGGCGGAAGGCGGAAGGCGGAAAGCGGAATGGAAAAAAATGTCAAAAGGCGGAAGGCGGAACACAATGTCGCTTTCAAAAATACGATTTTGGCCTTATTTTGTAGTAAAAAACATTAAAATGGTTAAGTTTGAGTTTTTTTTTTTGTTTTTTTGATGAACACTGATAGCTTCGCTGCAAAAAACCACAAAAATATCAGTAAATTGGAATAGTTGATCAAATTTTTCAAGCTGAGGAAAAAATCTTTAAACAGCGGAAGGCGGAAGGCGGAAATAGGAAAAATTTTGGCGAAAAGCGGAAAGCGGAAGGCGGAATAAAACATTTTTCGACGGAGAGCGGAAAGCGGAAGGCGGAATTCCGCTCATTTCTGTTTCTCATACTCCCACTTTCTTTTTTGTATTATGTGCTTATATCGTTTGTCCATTTGTTTATGTCATTTAGTTGAGGTCACACGTATTGTTGCTAGTTCCAGCTCTATCTCTCACACTTTTCGAGGATGGGGAACAAATGGCATATGTAACGTTTCTCTCCGAGTCTTCTTCTCACCTCCTCCAGTGCTCGTCTACTATTTAAAAGAGACTGTTTCTGTCTGTGTCTCTGTACTCTCTCACTCATCACATCCTGTTAGACTTCACTCTAATCACATGTCTCTCTGTTCATAATGAATATGTGTTTCTGTTCTCTCTAAAAAGGTCAGTCGTGGTGTTTATTGGAATGAGTTACTCTCCTTGCATACTGCTCTTCATCTCCTTATTTTTTGATTTTCATTTTCACTTTCTCTTTGTTTACTTTTTGAAATGAACGTTTTTGTGAGAGCAAGAAGCACTCAGCAGTAGACATTTAACAGCAGACGTTTTCTTTTTGAGTAATTCATCTTTCGATCATAAAAAATGCCTTCTCAGGTTATGCAGTTTTGAATATTGTATTCACTTGTTCTTATAATATCGGTTTTTACTTTCGATTTTCAGTTGATTTTTTCTAAAATATGAACTCACACCAGCTTATTTTTCAGATATGACTCCATCCCGCTACCACTGTCTCTGAAGTCACTCAACAGCGTCAAAAATGGTAAGTGGACACTTTTCAGTGATAGGCATTATACTAACTAAAGGAGCACGTTGAAAGCGCACCCAGTTTTGAAAATCTCTAGAAATAAAAACATTTATTTCAGGCCGTGAGGAAAACCCGCAGTTATCGTCGTTCGGCTCTAAAGCCAATCGCTCCGGAAAAACATCAAAAAGATGAGTAAAAATATAGTAATACCTACCGGGAAAGATCTAATAGATGAATTCTCTAGTTTTTGAAGTGAACTAATAATTTTCATTTTTCAGCCAAGCCAAAGAATCTCGTCGCGCCAGCCAACGCAGGAAACAAGGCTGCCGTCAAAAACCAAGCAACGAAGGCGCAACAAAAAAACGCAAAGAAATAACCGTGGTCTTAATTTTTGTGTCCTTCCTTTTGTTTTTTTTTGTTAAATAAAACGTCTATTAAATCGATTTAGAAATAAGTCAACGACAATAAACAGCGTCACTTACTCTACTGGTATACAAATCCAGCCATCTCAGATCTTCTTTAATGTCTATTGGCAGCGGGGGGAGTTCAGAAACCTAACAAAAAGAGATGGAAGACCTGTGAATAGAAAAGGTGAATGGAACTTACTGTAGGAAAAAGGAGGATAGTTTAAAGTTTGCTAATTCAGTCCGACCATGAGAATTTCTTCAAGCGATAAGAATTCTGATCTTATCTCCCAGTAACTGACCTCTCCCCAAATATCTCCTCTTCTTATACTCCGCTTTTGCTTTTTTTAATTTGTTTATGCAATTTAGCCGAGGTCATACTTGTTGCTGCTCGTGCTACCTCTTTCTGTTGCATCATCCGAAGTCTATCAGGATGGGTAACAGACGACATGTATAATGCCCCCCCCCCCCCCTTCCCCAAGTCTTCTTCTCAACTCCCTCCGAGCTCGTCTCCTTTTGAAAAGTGACCATCGGGTTATGACTGTTTCTGTTTGTGTCGTTCCTGCACTCTCTCAATCATCTCTAACTTTTCTACGTCTCTTTAATCGCAACTGTCTCTCTCTACGGGCCCGATTCGAACGAGTCGCTATTGAGGGTTCCAGTCTATATAAGTTTTTCACAACTCTGTACTCTTCTGCTTACCACCGAATCAAACCTGATTTTAATGATAAAGAATGTTGGGTATAGTACCAGAAGATTTTCCAGTGACATAAAATATCAACTTTTAAAAGTTTTCAAAGCTACTCACTCAATTCAATTTCCAGGATCCTATTCTTCTTTTCCCCACAGTCTCGATATTCTTAACCTAGTTTACCTTTGTCATCGTCGATTCGAATCAAAACTCCTTCTTCTTAATAGTCTCATTAGTGATGCCCCCACTTTCTCAAACTTAATTATCGTGGTATTGTTTCCAAATCCCTACGACATCCAATGTATTTAACTTGTTGCCATCCTTCTATCCTCGATATCTTTGCTTCCACTATTTCATTATGGAATTTCATCACTGCCAATGTGCCCACTTCCTCCCCCATCCAAATTCAAAATTCTTCTCGAAATCTCCATTACTTGTTTTTAACATTATTCTGTTTTTCCCCCGGTTTTCTTTCTTTTTTGTTAATTTTTAGTGAATTCTATTCCTGTCAATTACATGATATGTATCTCTTGAATGTTTTCTAACCTTGCTTGAAAACCAATTCACTTTTCAATAAACATGCATGTTTGATATACGACTTCGAAAAAACACTGAATGTCAAAAAGCTAAAAAACTAAAAAACTCCTAATCTGATCGTTAGTACACCCCATAATTTACGTCGTGTACACTCACTCTTACCCCGTCATTTCATTCTCGGAAACAGCACACCACTATTCTTTTTGCGCGAAATCTTTTTTCTCATTTGAGCTCTCACCACTACAACGGGATTAAAATGGGCTCGTTTTATGACTACTAGCAATTCGAATATCCTTTTTTAGAGGAGAAAAAGTTTTTTTGTTGTTGTTTTGATCTCTTTGAACTTATTATAATTACCAGACTTGATACGGGCCGGGCCGGTTAAAATCAGAAATATTCTTGACCCGTTTTAAAACATATTATGAAAAAATTTGAATTTTTGAACTTTTTTCGGAAATTTTTTGAAATTAAAAAAAAAATTTTATAGTTTTTCAAATATGTAAGATAAGTTGAGCACTATTACACTAAATTTTCGATAACTTTCAAAACAAATTTCAAAAAAATGAGTTCATGTTTGAATTCGGGCCGAGCCGGTCCAATTTTTTAAGTCTGATAATTACTGATTCGAAGTTTTTCATAAACTTTGTATTCTCAACACACTCAAATCATTTAATCTTCTATCGAATTTTATGATCTTTTTTCTATTTTCCCATTGCATTTTTCATGTTTATGATTTCTTTGGGAAACGGTTTTAATCGAATAAACACAAGTTATATAAAGCCTTCCTCGTCTTTTTTCACTTCTCTTCTTTTTCTGATCGCAGGTGTGTAGCTCTTCTTTCTTTTTTCCTTTTTTCCTCTTTTGCGCGGCGGCTGTCCATATGAACTCCACGCGTGTTTCTTTCTTCTCAATTTTATTTGTTTGTATGCGAAGACTCGGTATTTTCAAATAACTAGATAAGCCAAGACTGTTATCCATAGTTTTAAATGCTATCTTATAATGATGGATGGTTTCATAAGAAAAAGTAGGGTCACAAGAACTACAGTATCCTGTTCCTTCACCTGTGCAAGGTATACGCTTGTTTCTGCTACTCTCTCTCGTGGGAAGTGATGAACATTGCTTATTGCATCATTAGTAGGAATGACATCATTGGATCACCTGGAAACCACCACCCGGACACTAGGTAGTTGAAAGAACATTTGAATATAGGAGTTCCTTGGGAGGGGTTCTCTCAAAGAGACTGCTTAATTTTCGGCATTATTTTCCAATTATCTCTGGAAAATCGACTTTCCACCAGATCACATTCACAACGAATGAATCATATAATTTCGGGTGTTCAGTCGTTGCCGAACGTCTGTCCTTTCCCTCCTTCACCCTTCTCTCGTTTTCGTCGCTTCCAATTTTTCATTCTTTGCTCTCTTCCCTTTTTTTTCGTTCTTCTCTTCTTTTCGTTTTGCATAGATCTCTATGGCATAATGGGGCAGCCGAAATAACCTTTTTCCTTTTCGTTCTGATTTGATATTACTCACGGATTTCAAATATCAAACATTACGAATTCAATTTTATATCTATTTTGATTCTCAAAAAAGTAAAATACAAAAAATTAGTCAACGTCGCTATTCGAAATAGATTTTTTGAGAATATAAAAAAACATTCGCATAATTTTAATGGATCTTTTTTCCTTGACTACCAACAAACAGTATTCGACAGCACATTATCTTTTTTATGACGGGGCTTCCCTTTTCGACTCTCTATCATATTATTTTGCGCGTCTTGATAAGCAATCGTGAGACTAAAGTTAAATTAATGAAAAAATCTGTTGTAACTGACCCCTCTCCAAACCACCGCCTCTCATACTCCAATTTTTTAAATCATTGGATCACCTGCACACAGCGGTTATACACTCCTGTTTATATCGTCTTTCCATTTGTTTATGCCATTCAACTGAGGTCGCACATGCCTCTCGTTCTAGATCTTTCTGTTGCATCATCCGAGGTCTATCATGATGGGTTACAGACGGCATGTATAAGCAAACTCTGAAAGGTATACGCTTGTGTCTGCTACTCTCTCTCGTGGAAAATAATGAACATTGCCCATTGCATCATCAGTAAGAATTAAATCATCAAAGAACCATTGGACCACCTGGAAACCACCAGACGGACACTTCGGTAGTTGGAAGAACATTTGAATTCTCTGGAAAATCGTCTTTCCTCTATATCACATTCACAACGTATGAATCATGTTATGTCGGGTGTTCAGTCGTTGCCGAACGTCTGTCCTTTCCCTCCTTCACCCTTCTCTCGTTTTCGTCGCTTCCAATTTTTCATTCGTTGCTCTCTTCCCCTTTTTTCTTTTCTTTCTATTTTGCATAGATCTCTATGACATAATGGGACACCCAAAATAACCTTTTTCTTTTTTTGTTCTGATTTGATATTTCTCACGGATTTCAAACATCAAACATTACGAATTCAACTTTTTATCATTTCTTTCTTAATTTTTTTTTCTATTTTTGGTTCATTGCTCTCTTGCTTGGTTTTCGCTCTTCTTTCTCTTTTTTATTTTGCATAGATCTTTATGACTTAATTGGACAGGGAGTAAATCTTGTTTTGAATGATGAAAAATCAAAAGATTTCAAACATCAAAAATTCTGAATTCAAATTTTTTCTCTGTTCTTTTGTTTTTTCTTCAATTTCTATTCTCAAAAAGTCAAAACCAAAAAATGAGTCATCGTCGCTATTCGAAATAGATTTTTCGGGAATATAAAAACACTTGCATAGTTTTTATGCATCTCTTTTTATGAATTTTTCTTCTCCACCAACGAACAATATTCGGCAGCACGTTATCAATTTTATGACCGTGCCTCCCTTTTCGATTCTCTGTCATATCATTCTGCGCGTCTTTTTTTTCTGGGCTTTTTAGTTTCAGGCCCGTATCATTCAACGAGTTTAACATCATGAAAAAATTCGTTATAACTGACCCCTCTCCAAAACAAACCACCGCCTCTCATACTTTAATGTCCAAATCATTGGATCACCTGCACACAACGAATATACACCCCTGTATATATCATCTTTCCATTTGTTTATGTCATTTTGCTGAGGTCATTCATCTTGCTTCTCGTTCTACCTCTATATGTTGCGTCATCCAAAGTCAATCAGGACAGGTAACAGACGACATGTATAGTGTCACCCCTGTCTTCTTTTCACCTCCCCTGAGCTCGTCTACTTTTGAAAAGTGACTCTCGATCTATGACCGTTTCTGTCTGTGCCTCTGTACTCTCATAATCACTCTTTGTACTCTTAATTTTTTCGGTAATCATTAATTTTTCTCATACTTGTCAAGATAAAGTAGGTTTCCTAGATTTACTCCTCCTCTATCCCCCCCCCCCCTCCCTCTTCACTTCCAATATTTCATTCTTTGCTCTCTTCCTTTTTTTGCTCTTCTTTTCTTTCTATTAAACATCGATCTCTATGACTTAATGGGACAACCAAAACATTTTGTCTCCTTTTCGTTCTGATTTGATATTTCTCACGGATTTCAAACATCAAACATTACGAATTCAGTTTAAAAAATCTATTTTTCATTCTCAAGAAAGTAAAATCCAAAAAATTAGTCATCGTCGCTATTCGAAATAGATTTTTCGGGAATATGAAAAACACTCGCATAGTTTTTATGGATCACGGCTCTCTATCACATCATTTTGCGCGTCTTCTTTCTTCTGCTTTTTTTATTTCTAACCTGTATCGTTTACCAAGTGGAAAATAACAAACAATTGCGAAAATACGATTAAATTAACGAAAAAAATCAGTTATAACTGACCCATATCCAAACCACCGCCTCTTATACTCCAATTTTTCAAACCATTGGATCACCTGCACACAACGGATATAAGGTACTGCATATATTGCATTTCCATTTGATTATGTCATTCGGATGAGGTCACACATCTTGCTTCTCGTTCTACCTCTGTTACGTCATCCGAAGTCAATCAGGATAGGTAACAGACGACATGTATAGTGTTCCCCCCTGTCTTCTTCTCACCTCCCCCCGAGCTCGTCTACTTTTGAAAAGTGACCGTCGGGCTATGACCGTTTCTGTCTGTGTCTCTGTACTCTCTTAATCATCTTTTACTGTTAGACTTCTTTCCAATCACGACTCTCTCTTCCAAAAGTTAGTCACAAAAATGTCCATTCGGACGGGTTGCCATTGAACAACCTTCATGCTGGTTTAATATTTTTCCATTTCTAGCCAGTATCATTTCACCGCCAAAATAACCAACAGTTGTGAAATCTCCACTGTTTAGTCTATTCCTTCATTTTCACAAAAATAATCATTTTCAGAACTTGTTCTTAACTAAACGCAGACCCTGTGCAACTTATTAATACTAATAATCTTTCATTGGAGAGTTTTTCGCCTACCAGAATAGTCACGGTACCAACCTAACCGCTGGTTAGTATTAATGTGTGCCACGCGTTCGCAGTCTACCGAGAGTGATCGATGGTATGGAAATATATGTGCCTCCCTTTGACACCTCGTATCGTTCCCATCGGTGCCATTCAGTATATTTCTTTGCACTCTCTTCGTTTCTTTTTTGTTTACATTTCGGACAACCGAGAGTATCTTGGGGTTTGATTTTCAAAAGTTTCAAACTTCTAGGTGTTCACACCGTGGACTTCATTCTCAACAAAAAGATTAACAAGTTGGTTTTTTGTTTTGGACTACTTTTTCTGATTCTATTCCTTCGTGGGAGTACTAAAAGCTACTCAATATTTACGAAGACAGTAAAGGAGAGGAGAGAACTACAGTTGGAAAGAGGCTGTCGGGATTTTTACCTAGAGGATGAGCAGATTCCAGTTTGGATTTAAGATTTTTCGAAAAAGTTTGAACTTTTCCGTGAAAGTGTCAAATTTTTGATTATCTCTCAGAATTTAGAAGAAATTCTGAAAAGTCATCAAAAAAGTTCACATTTTCGAAAACAATTCAAAAAATTGGTTCATTTTTAAAGCCGGGCTTTCGGGCCATTCCGGGCTTTGGCAAGTATGCCTATAGAATGTGAAATACGCTTTTACATACTCTCCGCCCCTTTCTTGTGAAACACGTGTTCACATGTGAACCAGAGTGTTCGATAGTAACAAACTCTATGTGCCTCCTTTTGATTCACTGCTCCTGTTTCAATTGGTGTCGTGTAGTTTTTTCACTACACTCTTCCTTTTTCCCTTTTGTGGGGATCTGTGACATTTTATTCCTGTCGAACTACTTTCTATTCTCATGTTTCTCTTTTTCTAATTGTGCGATAACAACTTTAAAAATTAAAATTTTCAGAAACAAACCACTGTCAACCAACCAACAAGATCTCTGCATTTCGTCAGAACCATTTGGTAAATTGGATCTTCTCTGTTTTCAGAAAAGGTAGGTAACCGGGAAAAAAATATGAGTAGAACAGGGGTTTGGGGGTTTCATCTACAGACAGCAGAGTCTTTTGATTTCTAACTCTTGTTTCAATTCATCTTTCTTCCACCATTAACTCAAAAAGCTAATACATTACGCGTTTCGTTTGCGATTGCGGTGCAGATAGATAGGCCTGTGAAATACCCAAGTACCCCTGTTTCTCACCTATATTGCTGCTGTAAGAAGGGTAAGAAGAAGAAAAATGATTGACGTAAACACCACACAAAATGAGAGAGGGAGAGAGAGGCTTACTGTATGTATGAGGTGGAGGACAGCTCACCGTTTTTGACGATGCTACGAAAAAAGTGGAATTTTCGTCAAAAATTTAACTTTTTTTGCAAAAAAATCGAATTTTTGACAATACCCGGCCCGGAAATTTTTCAACCATGTAGATAACTAATTCATAGATAAGTAATGATTAAAAAATTGTAATCTATCAGCCTTTCCTCCTTTTACAATGCTATTCTGACTAGAACACTAAAATAAAAAAACCTAAAGCAAAAAGGAGGAGGGGAGTCAACAACAGTAATCTTGATGGTGTGTAATTCAATGTGCACACAGTTTCAAGGATCTCCAATAACCAAATGTTTTTTCAGAAAACTATGAAGACTAGAAGCTACCGACGTCCAAAAAAGCCTGCTCAAAATCCAGCAGAACCGCAAAAACGCGTCGTTCCAACTAAGGCAACAGGCAAAACGTCGGGGAAGAAGACACTCAAAAAGAATGAGAAAAAAAGTTGGTTCTGTTAATCTCAGTAGTTTTCGAAAAAATCTGCATTCTCCTAGCTCGTCCAACATCTAATGCCGCAACGAATGGAAAGAGAAAGGCGGTCGACACTACGGAGGCTATTGGTGAGCTATATAATGAAGTTAATAACTTTATCATTTTTCCAGATGCTTCTCGGGTGAAAAAAGCTAAAACGGACTTCTCTGCCAACGGCCGAAACCAGCGGCAGACTGAAAGAGACAAGAAAAAAGCGGTGGCCAGCGCTCAGCAGGCTCGGGAATCCCGAGCAAGAAACAGGAACCGAGCGGATCCTCCGGCGACGATACGAAGGCGTCGAAGACGGCCAGCTCGTGGACCTGGTGAGCTTGTCAACCTCTTTTTTTAAAAATAAAATAGTTAATTTGTTTTCAGGTGTCCAAGCCGCTGTCCAAGCCGCTGTCCAAGCCGCTGGCCAAGCCCCTGTCCTAGCCGACCTCCCAGCCGCTGTCCAAGCCGCCGTCCAGGCCGCCATATTAGCCGCCGTCCCAGATGCCGTCTTAGACGCCATTCCAGTCGCTGTCCAAGCCGCAGTCTTAGGCGCCGTCCAAGTCGCAGTCCAAGCTGCCATCTTAGCCGCCGTCCCAGGTGCTGCCCCAGACGCTGTAACAGCCGCCGTCCCAGACAACGTCCGAGTCGACGACCCAGACTCCGTCCCAGACTCCGTTCTGAACACCGTCCCAAACTCCGTTCTAGACGCCGTCCTAGACGCCGTACCAGTTTTGTCAGAAGCAGTTGCTCAATACCCAGATGCAAGTTCAAACGGTTAGTCATAGAAACCTCTGCTATTAGGAAAGTAGATGAGCGATTTTTGTTTTAAAAAAATTGTGTGATGCCACAAAAGCCAAATGAAGGGGCAGGTTGAAAAACTTTTAACATTTGGCGTGCCTTACAAGGGAAGTGTGTAGAAACGCGGCTTTCAAGTGGTCTACAAAGTTGGTTGTAGGCATTTTCGACTACGGGAAGACCATTTCTGCCGTCAAAACCGGCTGAATGTTTCTGCAAGCAGAATCATAAGCTCTCGAATTTTACATATGGTCAAGCTTTTTCACAATATCAAAATCGGCAAATAATATGTTCTCATTTTTCGAACTTACAAGCACAGGTGAACCACAGAAATGGATTTTCCGTAGTCGAAGGTACCTATAACCAAATTATTAGATTTTTTGAAAGCCGCGTCTTCAAATATTTCTCTTGTTAGTGTTACGAATTGTCCCATAATAGAAGGGTTTTTGAGCAACGCTAATCATCACTAAAACTTCTTTTTTTAGTTGACAACTATTTTTTATGGTTGTTTCCTGAAAAGCTACCGCTGTTCAAAGAGATTCATCAATCGGTCACTTTGGTTGGTTGGCTATATCTCTTTAGCGATACCTTATCTAAAAAGTGATCAACTACAAAAATGAAGTTTTTGTTATGACAGCAGTGCACACTTTTAAAATCGTGATTTTGTCCAAGTACATAGTTGACCAGTTCTGAACCTGTTTAGTCATTTGGAAACATGAATTTTATTATAAACCAGCCTGTCTATCCCGGTCGCTGTTCAAAGCATGCCAGTTCAGTTTTGCCCGCTGGCTCACATGGAATGACTCCCGACTGGCTCCACAAAATTTGTGATTTTTTTGGCTCATTTGATAGGTTCTGCGAAAAAAATGATCAATCTAAGAGCTTTTCCGGTGACTGGACCTAATTTTTGAGATATTGAGATTTTTAGAAAAAACGGATTTTTTTCAAATTTTTTTTTCATTAATTTTTTACTCTATGTTACTAACTGCGTAGAGTAAAGTGAAAGACTGTAAATTGTAGAGAATTTTATAGGCTTTCCGATGGTAGTAAAAATAAAACTTTTTCATGTACCGTTTTTTCACTAGAGTCCAAAATAGATGACCAAAAAAAAAATTTTTTTTACTGGAAGAGTAACATAGAGTAAAAAATTAATGAAAAAAAAAATTTGAAAAAAATCCGTTTTTTCTAAAAATCTCAATATCTCAAAAATTAGGTCCAGTCACCGGAAAAGCTCTTAGATTGATCATTTTTTTCGCAGAATCTATCAAATGAGCCAAAAAAATCACAAATTTTGTGGAGCCAGTCGGGAGTCATTCCATGTCAGTTTCTCTTCTCTTTCAGACCACGCCCAATTGTCTTTTATATAAAAGAATGATGTTCCATTTCATAATTAAATTCATTTCAGATGCAACTGCGACAAAGGAAACGGAAGATTCTTGGTCTGGAAGCAAAGAAAGTGCAGCTAGACCTTCAACTAGCCTTCAGGACAAGCAAGACAAGAAGAGTAGAGTGTCGAAGGCTGATTCTGATGGAAATCTGGACAGCGACTTGACCGACAGTGCCAGCAGCTCACGGACTGAAGACGGAAATCAACAGGATCTGCCCGATCTGTTTGACTATCCACCATCACCACTAGCACACACCTCTGGAGTTGTTTTGAATGGAGCACAAAGTCCGACTTTCTTGTCCCATGAAGAAAATCAACGCGAAAAGTCTGCCGAGGAGCAGAGCCGTGGATCAGAAATCGTGGATGTTGTTGAGAGACAAGAGTCGAATTTTAATATGTTAGGACAACTTGTCAGAGAGCCAGCAACTATCTCTGAAAGAAACTCGATTCCAGAAGATCATCAGATAGATATTGATACTCATACGATGCTTTCTGAACATGTAAATGTGCCAGAAACATCTGATGTTCTGGGAGCGGAAAGATCTTTGGATCAAGACAAAACTGACCCAATCTCAATCAATTCCGAGGAATATCGTCAGAATTCTGATTCGGTGAAAATGGATAGTCTTCAAATGCCCTCTCAATTGGAGAACGTTCAAGCAACTTCTGGAATTTTGAAATCAGACAGTGCTTTCGGTCCACATCAAACTGACCCAATCGCAATTAGTTGGCCGGAATATTGTCAAAATGATGACCCAGCGAGAGAGGATAATCTTCCAATGCCTTCTCAAATTGGAAAGACAGAAGCTATCTCTGTTACTGGAAGAAGCTCGAGCCCAGCGTATTCTACGGATAATACGGTCAAAATTGAGACTCACTCGATGACATCTCAACTGGCCATGACACCGTCCACCTCTGGAACTTCGGGAGCCGGAAGATCTTCGGATCAAGAGCCAACGGACGCAATCTCAATCAATCGGGCTGAATATCATCAAAATGCTGACTCGTTGAGAATCGATAATCCTCCGATGCCTTCTCAAATTGGAACGACAGAGACAGGAGCGAGTCCTGTCTCTCAGGGACATCAGAAAGAAGCACATATGTCGCAAACATCAGAAATTCACCATCCTCCTGCTCCTCAATCAACATCGGACGGTATTTTGAGAAATCTGCTTCCGAATGACACACATTCGCACCATTTTTACAACGGATTGCCAATGAACTATCCACAGTTGGGCCGAGCTTTCGGTCAAGTGCAACATCTTCCTCACCAGATGTTTGGATTGTTTCCAGCACCTTCATATCGTCAATATGCTGACTCGGCGAGAATGGATAATATTTCGATGCGTTCTCAAATTGGAACGACAGAGCCAGGATCGAGTGCTGTCACTCAGGGACATCAGAATGGAGCACTGATGCCACAAACATCAGCGAATCAGCATCCACCTGCTCCTCAACCAACGTTGGACCCTATTTCCACCCAGTTTCTTCCGAATGAAGCACAATCCCTCCATTTTCACAACGGATGGCCAATACACTATCCAATACACTATCCACCGCTGGGTGGAGCTTTGGGTCAAGGGCAGCATCTTCCTCGCCAGATGCCAAGAGCATATCCAACACTTCCATGGGATGATTTTACTGGACAAGGATCTAGCAATCAGTTTGGGGAGAATCCTCAGAATCCAATGCCTTATCAACTTGTTGATGGAGGAATTTCTGGTCTGCAGGACAATAACTGGAAGGAAATAAACCATTTATTCGGAGTAGCTGATGACCAGTTTGCATTTTGTGATGAGCAGTTTCAATACCAATTCGCAGCTTATAATCAAAGTTTTGGTTAGTAAAAAACGAAAGCGGTTTCAAACAACAATTATGTTTGAATTTCAGCTAATTTCAACGTTGATCAAACAATGCATGAGGTGCCAGTTTCAGTCGCATCAATTCAGCCACCACCAGCAATGCCCGAACTGAACGCAGGTTTGTGGTCTTAATATTGAAAATTGAAAAACAATGACCACTTTTGTCAAAAATTTGGAAGTCATGACGAATGAAAAAAATCGAGTATGACCTATTTCTTTTTTGAAAATTAGACGCTAGAAGGATTTTGCATTTTAAAACCGACAATTTTCACTTTTAGAGGACTATGCAAAAGACGGACCAGCGATTTGGATAAAACGGGAGGGCATAATTATTGATGATGTACTCAAGCTGGAGGAGAGTCACTTCATCAATGATAAAATCATCGCAAATATGGGCGATTTGTTAATTGAAAAAGTGAAAAAGGAAGAGTAAGTGATGACAATGATTTGAAACAATTCAAATTACTTGTTTTCAGAAAGGAAAAAATGAAAATCATGGACAGCTTATTCTTTGCCTGTATTCTAGAAAAAAAGCCGGAATACCTTGATGCTAACATTGCTCTCGACTACAATACGAGAAATAAACTCTCTGAAACAACCAATAAATGGTTTAAAACCGAAAACCTTTTTGACAAAAAGGTCTTACTGTTCCCTATCAATGCCGACAACCACTGGATGCTGACAGTTGTACTGAATCCAAGAGGAGCAATAATTGAAGAAGAAGACCCGACTAATCATCCCCCGTGTCGAATCTTCTTCATGGATCCAATGGGATCGATAATTCAGTATCGGATCGAGAATATGAGAGAGCTGATTCGCACATTTCTGCGTGCCCACTTCGAAGCAGTGATGAATCTAGGAGGAAGAACACGAAAAGGAACAAAGTTCGCTCCAACAGCACAATTTGCACCGGATCGAGTACAAATTGCAACAATGAAAAACCTGCCAGTCCAGGAAAATATGTTTGATTGTGGAGCATATGTCGTGCATTTCATGGATGGAATCCTTGATTGGAAAGACGGATTCTCCAATCTCCCGGTAAGTTATCATACATTCATTACCGATTGCAAGTCTTACCCCATTTCTAGGCACACGTGGACCCGGATTGGGAATCATGGCACCCGTCGTCCAACTACACTCTTGATATGATGAGAGAGAAAATCCTGAACTCTCTCATTGATTTGAGCACCGAAGAAAAGAGGAGTCGCTTCAGTGGCTGGAAGCGAGCAAATTCCTTCGAGACGGGCAAGCGACACAGAAGATGTCAAAGTGCCGAGGAAATCAAGAAAAGGAGGCACAAAGAATACCGTCCGAGATGCATCACGCCGGTGGTTTTTCATTTCGATACTCACCCTTCAAAGTTTCCCAGTTTCAAAAGGAATCCTCGAGAGTTTGTTGAATCGGAGGACACCAAAACGGTGAGAAGAAGGTCTGATGTTCATAAGAGGTGCAATGTGATTTATCACTGACCACGTGTTAGTTGCTTTGTCCCCCAGTTCATATTTTAATTATAACTATCCATCAATTATAAATAACTATTAAAAAAAATTTTTATTAAAAAGTATGGAACATTATATCTCGGTTAGTTTCACAGCTATAAAACTATTTTCAACCAAAGAAATATTCAAAAAATATCGATAAATATTTTGTCAATTGACAACTTTGAAACAATCTTTGTTGAAACCGAGATATAACGTTTCAAGCTGCCATTTCTGAATGTTATTAGGTTTTAATGTAAGTTACAAGGTTTCTCTGAAAGCCTATTCATATCCCCCAACTGCAGGTTTTACTGTAAGCAGATTTATATCTCCCACCTACACTTTTCCTGAAACTGTGTCTCACCCGCTTAAATTGTTTCTATTGTTCTTTTTTTAAGTAAGTACTGATTCAAATAATTCCCATCACATTGAAATTATTCTTGTATTGCTCCAATTGCCGTTTACTGTAATTTCTTTTACAGTTCCTTGCCTCCCATTTTATTACTCTGGCATTTTTATTTTATTATTCTGATTCAACTTTATATTATTTTCACTTATTCCCACACATTGGCACACACATAATATTTTTCTTAATAAATAATTTTTTAAATTTTTTAGCAATTAAACTTTTCAGATAACCATTTCAGAATTTTGTAGTAGTATATACAGATGAACAAGCGCAATGAGTCTGGGACGCATAACACAAATAACCCCTGGAAACCACGGTCTCCCTTCTCCTCTCTTCCCTCCCCCCCCCCTTTGATGGTCTGCCACGTCGGAAAATTAATCCGTCGGGCGGGAACTCTTTGAATCTATGAAACAACCACAGGGGGAGTCTCTATGTGTTTGGATGAAGAATATGATGAGGTAATACGAGGGGGCAAGGTAGAGAAGGTATAGGTTACTTTCTAAAAAATGGTTTGAATAGGTGCTGGTGTTTTCAGTGGAGAATAGTTCTGTTGTGATTTGAGCGGACCGTGCATGCCCAGCGCATATTTTTGTTTTGTAGCCCTAGTTACGTTTTGTACAATATTTGTGGAATCTATCTCATTTAAATTTTGCATCTTTCCGTGAAACCAACACTAATTATGTAAATTTGTAATTGCTTTTTGATTCAAGATGTAAAAAACTCTCAGATGCAATGTGACTGTGTCTAAGTTGTTTAATTTCTTTGATTTTTGGGAAACATTGTTACAAACTTTTATTTAACTAAGAAAATCAAACTTGTCACTTGGGGCCGATGTTCAAATTTCATAGTTTTTCAAATTTTTTACCTAGCCTTGGAAAGTATGGGGAAACGTCTTAATACAAACTATGTTCACACCAAAGTAAGCTTAAAATAGAAACCATCCCGAAATTATCAAATGTCTCCGCGCCTTTAGATTGCTCATACATTCAGAGTCATAAAATCAGTGCGGCACCTTTAGCTTGGCGCGGCTATTTAGATGACCTGCTATTTAGCCAATCTCCTTCTACATTAGCCAAACTTTTACTACTCATTGATCTCTTGCGGTAAGAACTGATAAGAGAACAGATAAATCAGGTAAATCCAAATATGTTTGTATGGGATTTGTCATTTTCTAATTTTGCCTTTATTACAAAACTTCTTGTACTCTTACCATAAAAATTTAAATGCCAAATCAACTTTGCTTATACTCGCCAGTAAGCTCCCTTACAAAAAAGGTGTCAACTACAAAAATAATGTTTTAATTCTATTCTACACATTTCTGCACTTGTATACAACGACAAAGTTTTGTAACAGAAGCAGACTCTTGAAATGTGCCTGTTTTAAAATGTAAGTGTCGCACCCTTCTTGTTACCCTTTTTTTCATTGATACCAATTTGGGACTTTGAGGGTGTTTCAGTTTTTGTAAGTGATTTTTAACGTGTGGGAGAATTGATCATTCGATTTAAACCATTTTCGACAATGCATAGACTCAGTCATAGAGAATTACTGTATTCTGCCCTTTGCCCTACGGGTCCGCCACGTGAGCAGACTCATCAGGCGGGTGTCATCGTCGGTCTCTTTCGAAAATTCAAAAATAAAAGAGAGCAGAGTGACCCTGATACAGAAGGAAACGTAGACAAACATCTCGAGCGGGAAATACTGTCGGGAAAACCTTTCGGGAACTCTTTGTGAAAGAGGGGGAGGTCCCGTTTCTGCTACTGGGTGGAAGGCGGGAAGGCACTATATAAGGAAAGGAAAGAAGAGAGGATATCGTCATTATTCCAAGATTTTGTATTGTTTTACGTTAATGTTGTAATAGGGTTTTTAGGGTTTTAGTTTAAAACTTTCCTTATGCTGAATTTCAAATGTAAAATCGAGCATGAGGATATTTCGACAACGAGCAGACCTTATATCTCATATTGAGACCATTATAGTAATGGTAGTAGTACATTATCACTAATCTTTTAGAATCACTAGTCTCCTTAGGATATACTTTATCTGCTTTTGGGCTTTTATTCCTAATCCAATCAGAACAAAAGTTATTAAAACAGTTTTTCAGGTATCAACACTCCTCACGTGAACTCCCCCAACACATTTGTCAATTGAGGGCGTCAACAAGTGACCATTGACGGACCGTTCCCACGCGTTCCTAAAAACGTTTTCCCGCACAAGTACCGGTGCAACCAATACAAAGCGGTGAGTTCAAATAATTACTATTTTTTTCTTTCTTTTCTCATCTGCTTGGTAGCGGCTGTCAATAGGATTTCTACAGTCGAATTTTTTAGAACATGTAGGTGACTTTTTTAAACAAATAACAAGAACAATTATTCATAATTTTGCATAATTTTAAGCGATTTTCTTAATTTAGAGTGATTCCAATATGTTACACAACTTCCCAATTACCTACACCATGTATATCTTTGCTCTCTTATCCCATCTGCTAAATAGCGGCTGTCAATTAAATGTCTACATACATATTACTCTCCTTGTTGTAATACGCGTAGTTATTTTTTTTGGTACAAAAGTCCATAACAGCTATTCAAAATTTGAGGTTGTGAGAACTTTTTTCATCCTCATTCACTGAAAACTGATGGTACCTGACACTTTTTGATGACATGTTTTCAGGAAGTGAATACATTTTCTTTTCAAGGTTGTCGCCAAGCGACTATCCACATTTCTCCCGTTTCTGCTATTGTTCATTATGTATTTTGTTTAGTAGTATTGAATGTTATGACAGGTGGTAGTCTGGCTTCTATCGTTCAACTGTGACCTCTGTTAGAAAGAAAATTTACAACTTGAGGTGTAGACAGAGGATTTACAACTTTGAGGAGAGAGGGTGGTACGGTATCCCTGATTGTTCCACGAAGTATTTTATGTATAAACTTTGTAAATTGTTTTAATAACCATGACTGGAAATACTGTTTTTTTCTTTTTCAACAATCCACTAGTGTTTATGAAACTTTTCTCTTGTCTACATGGATTCCTCTAAAAATGAACCTCCAAAAAGAAAGAAATTTGAATCCTGAGATCTGTCTCACCACAGTTATCAGCGGTACTTTTATCAGTGAGTAATTTTGTGGATGCGTCAGAATCGGGCATGGTGGCAGAGCGGCTCTTTAAGGTCTCTCCAGGCAATTGGGGGAGTGGGGAGGTTTGACGGTCTCTTTTCCACCTTCATTTTCTTTTCTTTTTGCAATGGAGCAAATTTGAAATCACTTCTCCCTTTCTGAGAATGTTTTTGCTTCTTGTTTTTATTTCCTCTCATCTTATTAATGTTTTTTCTCACAAACATAGCGTACCGTTAGGATTTGAGCACATTTCAAAGTAAAATAACAAGGTTTTCGAATATAATATCCAAAAGTCGACAATTAGTGTTTTGTTTCTCTCTGATTCCTTCTGCTCCAAGATCAGTAGAAGGGAAGAGAACTACAGTTGGAACGGAGAAATACTCTCGTGACTACTTGCTCGGATAATATCGAAAAATACTTGGTTGCACCACTACATCTATGAAACGCTCACCCATATCCGCAACACAACACACTTTCACTTTTGAGGATTTGGCTACAGTAGCCGTTGCCATGCTTTTAAATGCAAAAATATCTGTTTTCTCTATTTAACCCCTGAACGATTATATTTGCACCTGCTGCTTAGAATGGTTTACAGATCTTTACACACCGTGTCCATTTTTTTCGGGATTACGGTCAGCGTAGGAATAGGGCGGGATATCAGGATGTAATTTCCATCCGACTAGCTCTATTTTTTTATTTTCGTTGTTTTATGTATTCGGTGGAATGTCAACTTAAACCGTTCAAAATTTCAGAACCAAACGTCTATCCGTCAACAAATCCACTGTTCGACGTCTCGATAAATTTGTGATTCATTTCTTCTCTGTCTTGAAGAAAGTAAGTTGGGAAATTTCAAGAGTTTTATTCACGAGCAGTATAGTCTTTCATAACCATCGTATTTCTCAATTCAATTCCTCTTCTACTCAAAATTATCATTGCCTAATGTGTTCCGTTAGCAAACACAAAAAACCCTGAAGTTTTTAGTTGAAAATGATCAACTTTGTGAATGTGAGACAGCCTCTCTGATGATATCACATTATCAATTGTTTATGGACTATACAGATCACATGTAGAGCTTCATTTTTGTAGTTGAAATTTTTTTTGTACAAACACATCCTAAGAAGTTACAGGCAGTCAATGTAAACATCTCAAAAACCTCTCCTTTTAGCACTGAAAAAGAGCAACAATCGCAATTATTTCTTTGACGATTGATAACTAATTGATTTGTGTCTGTACAAAAAAGGTGTCAACTACAAAAATGAAGATCTATTACTGTATTTTTTCAGTTGCTATATATGCTTATTTCCGATTTATGTGTGAATTTAAGCTGATCGAAAAAAAACTTTTACGGCTCAAAACGGGGATCTATAAATTTTCTTTTTTTTGCAAAAATTTGTTATGGTGAAACTCCCCGCAGGTCGATTTGGTAGGTGAATTAATATGTGGCTAGTGTTCATTGGAGAAACACTAGGGGCTGTTATTAAATTAAGCAACTGTCAATGAATTGATTTTTCAATAACTCCTCAAAATGGCCACACATATTTTTGTTTTGATTCCAGACCGAAAACAACAAGAAAATGATGAGTGCTAATTCCAACCAACTTTCCGTCATCGCTCAGTCGTCCGGTTCCTTTCAACGTACTTTGAGAACACGCGCCCCGGCTTCTGAAAAAATACTGGTCTCGCCATACGTCTTCGGAGAAGATATAAACTCTGAGAAAGACAGTCACTTCCTCACAGTTTTTCTCCAGTACATCAAGGAGTAAGTTTATTTTATGACCAAATAGTCTAAAGACTGATTATTCATTTTCAGGGATAAAAGCGGCCTTCTCAATATGACGAAGTGGAAAGTTCCACGTGGTTTCGAAAATAGTTCCCTGAACAACCTCAAAAAATTCATGAACGAATTGAGCAAAAGATGCCACCAGCTCAAGTTGAGCAGCATTTCCGATCTCCCACGCACCGCCGATTTTGAACTGTGGAACCAAGCCAATTGTAATGCCACGATGATTGAAGCCATAATGAGCTTGGTGTACAAGCTCACTATTCGGGATGCTTCTATTTTGGCTAACAAGAAGAAGCATGAAGTAAGTACTTTGAAAGAAACTCTTTTAGACTATCGCGCTTGGAAAAATAACTGTGATGTGCAATTCTTGTATTAGTTCATTACCGTTAAAATTGTATTATAACGGCCTTTTTCGAAATCCACGAAAATAATTTTCCCGGGTATTTCCCATCATTATTATTAGACCCCGCGTGATTCGTAGAATTTAGATTGGCAAACAGAATTTCTGGAACATTTTTTGTTTAGTGAATTATGAAGAGTCACAATACCCCGAAATTTCATTGGAGGTAGTTGAAAAATACCACTGCATGCCGTTGTAATACAGTTTTTACGGTGCCTTAAATGTTTTCCCTTGAGGTTTAGCTATAACAACAAGTTACGGATGTTTATCCACATATAGTATTATGAACTTACCTTCTTTTATTTTCAGACATACGGCGAAGTGATGCCCGCCCAACTTGCTCAGTTTTGTGAAAAACTGAATATGGGCCCCGACGACGTCTTTCTCGACTTAGGTTCCGGCATAGGCAACACAGTGTGTTATATTGCTGGTGCCTGCCAAATAAAGCAAGCTGTTGGGATCGAATTGTTAGACGCACCAGCTGCATACGCCAAAGAAATGGAGGCTAACTTCGAAGAGTGAGTTTTATCGTTTTCAATCTAGATAAGGCTTTAAACTTACAGAGTGATGAAATTTCATGGAAAGAATAAAAGCCCGATTGCGCTCTACAAGGGAAACTTCTTTGATCCAAAATGGGAAAAAACAATTTTGGAGGCAACGGTGATCTACACCAATAATTTCATTTTTGATGAAGAAATGAACATCAAATTGGAAGCCATCTTCATGAAATGCCCCAAAAAACCAAAGATTATTTCATCCAAAAGTTTTATTGGCGAAAGGATGAAAAATAACAAGAAATACCAAGAAGGTGAGTTTATTTAATAGTTGGAAAAATAAACTTCTTTTTTTTTCAGGCCTAAGAGGAGCAACAAAGCAAGAAATATTCAAGGGATTTAAAAACAACACGTCCTGGACCGCCCAACCAGTGCAATTCTTTTTGCTTGAGTTTAAGGACACTGCGGTCAGTTTTTCAAATTGAAGATTGAATTTAATGTTATTCTTTCTTAGAACATCCCTGCTGCCAACAATCCGGTTATGGCCCACAATGTGAACGATGGAAAGGATGTCCAGGAGGAGGAAGATGACAAAGAGAACAGAATGGAGGATCAGGAAGATATGATGATGGTTGGAGAAATCGAAAACGAAGAGCACCAATACGATGACGACCGGGAAATCGACATTGACTTGGATTATAGATATGATGCACCCGTTTTTGATGATTTGGATGATATGGAGCCGCTGCCTCTCGATGGTTTCGAGCTAGGTAGATATGATCCACAAATGGAGGTTGAGGAGGAAGAAGATGGCATGGATGTGCCGGAGGCAGCTGGAGACAATGATGAAGAAAATGAAGAAGACGAGGAGGAGGAGCCACGCTTCCATGATGGTGTAGTGGGCAGCTTGAGGAGCAGACAAACGTATGAAGGTAAGTACTGTCCCCAAGTATTCACCAGGACAATTGGGGAGACTGTCAAAAGGCACAAAAGGAATTGATTATTATTAGTTACTTAGTTCCTTTTTTAATATTCCGATTTATCATTTTATATTCAATTCAAACCTCAATACCCCTTCCACTCATTGCGTCATTTTTTCCTTCCTCTTAAGTTAACTTTTTTCTCATTAGTGTGAAATATAAGTAACTTTTTTTTCTCTTTCTCTCTTTCTCTTTCTAACTCTTCCGTCTCTATACATGTAATGTCCTACAACGATGTAAAATTTTATATTTATCTTACCCCCTCAAAATTCTTACCCTAGTTTCCCTTCGACATCGCCAACTCAAATCCCCCACTCCTTCTTCTTTATTGTCGTTAGTGGTCCCACCTATTGTACCAGATTAAGTTGTCATGTTAACATTTCCCAATCCATACGACGCCCCATGTCTTCTATTTGTTGTCATCCTTCCGTCTCCAATTTTTTGATATCAACTATTCCAGTATGAAATGCTATTACTGCAATATTCCCCACTCCCCCCATCCAAATTGGAAACTCTCCTCAATACCTTCATTACTTGTTTTTAACATTATCATGTTTTCTCCCCCCGGTTTTCTTTCTCATCCTCAATTTGTTGAATCCATTATTTTTCTTATCCATGTTATTTTCCACCTATATGCATACGATCCTATACTCTGTACTTGTTTACTTTATCTGTAGCCCAAACGATCAACCCGTTTTCCTGTTTTCGTTATTCATCTTTCCTAATATTGTTTCATTTTTAATTAAACTATTGTTAAAAGACCTGTTCTAGATTTAATGTTTTCATAATACTTTTTTTTCCAAATAAAATCTAAAAAATATAATATTTGTTAATCTTTCGAACGCGTTTCAAAATATATGATGTACAAAAGAAACAACCGACGGATTTGCCACATGCGTAAACAAAACAAACAAAAAACAAAGTTGTCCGTATAAAATGAAGAACAGAACAAAAAGCGAGCTTCATAGTTTTGAGCTCTTCTATTTGGTTTTTTTTCACATTGCTTTACCAGATTCCGCACTGAAATTCAAATCAGGTCCCTTCAAGTTTTTCACCGTTTTTAGAAGGCCATTAGTCTAAAGAATCAGATCTAGTCCGCATGTCATAACTTTAAAATGAATACAGTGAAATACCGTAAAATAGTTTAGCAGGTTAGAACAAGTTCAAAAACTTATTTTCATTAGAAATGTATTAAAAAATAAAAAATATATCAATACTATGTATGTATGCAACCTTGAAAACTCGTAGAAGGTCATAGATTTACAGTAGTGAGTCAGCAGCAAACAACTGTGACTGAAATCCGAAAAAAAACCGCGTATGGTGATCATGAATATCGGTCAAATGACGTGTACAATAGAGTGTATCAGTAGTATGTACGCGATCAACTTTTGACCTGTAACATTCATCAGGTACCACGCAATTATTCACAGAACCCTTATCAAGAGAATCTAAACATTTAGAAACACAATTATCGCCATATCCTTTTTATATTGAATCAAAACTAATGATTATATCTGAATATTTCATTCTGATAAAACCACCGAACGGATTGACTTAAATATTCATTGATTCGAAAACATTCATAGTTTTTCAGAAGTCTGTACATCACTAAACAGATTGACCACTGGACTTGAACATTTTTACTATGCTAATCATTCTGTTGCTGCTGAGCAGCAGTATACACGCATTTGCCAGGA
The DNA here is from genome assembly GCF_010183535.1 of Caenorhabditis remanei. Classification (NCBI taxonomy): domain Eukaryota; kingdom Metazoa; phylum Nematoda; class Chromadorea; order Rhabditida; family Rhabditidae; genus Caenorhabditis; species Caenorhabditis remanei. Next base: position 20,140,566 of record NC_071333.1, read on the forward strand.
GCCATTTTAAATCAAGTGGTAATTCCATTTTAACAAATCACATGACCCCATATGTTATTCTTCAAGGTTCCAAATATGTTCTGACAAACTCAACCTCTTCTCCTATGCTCACCGATACCCTCTCCTTATTGCTGATGGGAGACACACAGTTCTATTTTGCTTGTGATGAAGACAACATTCAATGCAAGTCGCTAACCGATACTCTCCGACCAAAGTTTTTCCTGGACAAGGTGAATTTGTGGAGAAGCACTTTTTTACTGTTAATGATCTTATTAAATTATTTTCAGCGACTCAACTTCATCAATCATGCCGAAATCAACGACACTCTACTGGAAGGACGAGAATATTGTAGGAGACTAGAGAGCAGATTTTCAAATCGTGTGCAGAGGCAAGCAATAGATGCTCTTCTAAGCAGTATGGATCAGAAACCAGCTGCACTCATCATCAACGGAGATTTGACTCAATACGGGCTAGTAGGTCAATTGCATGAGTTTAGGGTAATCATAACAAGATGTCCTTGAAAAAAAACAAAAAAATCTATTACATTTCCAGCAGTACTGGTATGACAATTTCTCCATTCCTTTCCTGCTTGGGTTGGGTAACCATGATTATCAGGACAATTTTGACGAGTGCGAGATGAATATTTGCGCTCATACTATGCTTTCATGGTACAAGTTTCGTTAAATAGACAAAATCAAAGCATTTTATCCAGGTACACGGAATACGTGAGAAACAAATATATTGTCGCAGATATCCAAGGAAAAGCGTCAAGGCATGGATTAGAAATTAGTGGAAGTCTGGCTTATACAAAACTAGTTTGTTCTACATTAGGTCTTTGTTAGAAAATAGACTTATACAACTTAAAAATTGCATTTCAGAAAAAATTTGTGCTCACGTCATCCAGCTTAATAATGCCGTCAACTACAGTGTGAGCTTCACTTCCTTCTTAGTGAAATGGAATATTTCAACACCGGAGATCTATCTGAAGAATAAATTGAACGAGTTAAAAGTAAGTTACACCTTTGAATAATATACCATTTCAAAATTTCAGAGTACTTCCTACCCAATTTTACTGAATATGCATCAATGTGAAGAAAAACACATTCCCAAGATTAGAGAGATGATTACAAACTGGATATTGAGTACAAAGAGTTATTTTGCTAATCAGAAAATAGTACCTAAAATCGGAGCATTTTATGCTCATTGGCACCCAAATCATAATGCCACCTTGGAATGCATTAATGGAACGAAAGCTCCGTTTGTTTACGTTGGAAGCGTACCCAATAACAGGTATATCTTAAAGAATGTTTGTAAAAAACCTGAAAATTCATACCACTCACAAATCAATTTCCTGTTTTACAGATTCTCCAAAATCGACATAACCGCTACCAGTGCAACAATCACCGGCTACAAAGCTCTCGACAGTAAAATGAACAGTGGGAAAGTACTCAAGGCATTGAAAACCTTTGACCTGTGGGGACCATGTGTGGAAACGGAGAAAATTATATTTGAAGAGGAAGCAGTTGAGATAGAAACCAGATAGAAATGTTTCATCAGATGGTGTCCCTTGACTTGATTGGTTTTTTTTTAATAAAATGATTATTTTTCTTATCAGAATAACTCCAGAATTTCAAAAATTGACTGCAAAATTAGTTAGTATATCTAATCCACAACTCGAAGCTTTCGTCATATGAATTAAAAAACAAGAACACATAGTTTTCACATATTATTATTTATTAGAATAAATGAACAAACATTTATTAATTACTAATTGAGTAGAATTGTTTGATGTTGTGGTCGTGTGTTGACCAATTTGACTTATTTATCTGCAAGAAATAATTTGTTTTCCAAGTTAAAAAATCTGGCTCTGTTCGATAATAGCGGGACAATGGCCAACAAGCGGGACAATCCCCGAATGAACGGGACAATCCTCGAATGAACGGGACAATCACCCAACTGATACACTCATCACATTTTTTAATACTTGTGAATATTTCTTTTTCTGTTTTGTTATCGAAAGAAGTTATTACAGTCATTTATTTATTGAATTGTTTGAGTAATAATGCAAAAATAACAAAATGCTGAGAGTTTAAGCAGCAGAAGTTCTTCCACGTGCCGCTCTTGTTGCAGATCCTTGGTTTTGGCCGTCTCGTTGAACAATCTGAAAAATGATATTTCAATATTTTCAAATACGTCCAGTAAATATTCAAAATTGTAAAATCTTACTTTTCAAATTTCATCCATAAAGGTTTCCCACTAATGGTGGGGAGTATTGCGTCGCCAAAAACATATTTACCATCCACAAAACGAGGACACCTGGTGAGCTGAAAAAAAAAACAAATGAAATTTGGCTTTACATTAACAAAAGTTACTTACCCGACATTTTCGTGGTCTTGAACACTACGAGCGAGTTGATCTTGACTTTGTTGCAGTGTAGAGTGACGTCATAGAAAATCTGAAACACTTTACTATTCTCCGGTAAAAGTACAAGACTATAAAATTGCTTACTTTTCAAATTTCATCCACAAAGGTATTCCGCTATTTATTGGGAGGAAACAGTCACCGAAGTCGTGTGTCACCAAAAACCTTTTATTCTCAGAGGAATCGGGAATGTACAGAAACCTGCAAATAACAAGAGTAGATTTCAATACTTATCACTTAGAAAAACTTACTTAAAAGAAAAGGTACGTTAATTGAGGGGAGTGCTGCGTTCCCCAATTCTTTCAACGGGGATATTCAGAAATCTGAAAAAAGTAGAATACGATGTCTACTTTCTACTGTAACTCACCTTTTCAACACATCATAAGAAAATATTATAGATTAGAATTTTAATAAAATCAGTCACAATAACCAAGAGAAGAAACCTACACACGGTCTCAACAATCTTGGGGAACCCAGCAGTCTGAAAACAAAATGAAAGTGGATTTTAATATAAGTCCTTCAGAAAAACTTACATTTCACCAAAAACATCATAAGAAAATATAATAGATTAGAATTTTGTAAAAATCAGAAGTTACAATATCCAAAAGAAGAAACCTACACACGGTCTCAACATTCTTGGGATAGGCTATAGGAATAAGAGTAAAAAATGAAGTGGTTATTTGAAAGTCATAAAAAATAAAAAATAAGTTTCATGAGAAACATTTTGAAGACGGCAAGACAATGAACTGATAAGATAACAGGAGGGAGGCGCCGACGAAAAGTATAATGAGAGAGAGGGAGCCACTAGTGTCGGGACAGTGGTTGGAGAGGGAGACCATGAGAGTAATTGATTACACTCCATTGTCGTTTTCTCATTGTGTTAGAAGAAATGATAAGAACGACTATAGAAAGCAAAAATTAGTTTTTTGGATTCTATTTTTAGAAGAAATTTTTATCAGTGAAAAACTCTAGAGAGGGTTTTATTACTTTGGAACTTCAGTTAAATCAACAAGGTGGAGTCTTACGAATACATATTCATTTACATAATATGATGATAACAATTAATTTAAGAGGCACTATCTGTAAGAGTGAGAATGTTTGTGTTGGGCCTTGGCACAGTTGCAAAAAGTTGTTTCAATCCGAACTCTTTTTACAGCATATATACCCCTATGGTAGTGATTTATAAAAAATATGTCACCAGTCCCCTATGACGTCATCATAGGAAAATATGCCCAATAATCGACTTTTCACCCAAAAATTCATAAAAATTTCAATTTTTTAGATAACATCGGGAAACTTTTGCAACATGTTAGAATTGTTTTTGGCTACCTTCACACAAATTTTCAGCCCTCCAAACACCCCAGAAACCGTTCAAGTGAATTTCACTTTCATGTTTTTTCAACTTTTCTCAAAACATCCCTCTAGAAATCCTCAAATTTCAATTCGTATTCGAATTTCCCGCAAAAAGTTTTACTAGGCCCAATAAAAATCATTGAAAAACAGGAGAACCTTTTTGAGATATTTTGATTTTTTCAAAAATCACATAAGGGTCCCCCCTTACGAAAATTTTTTTTGGCAAAAAAATCTCAAAAAAAATTAGCTCCGAAAATAATTGGAATATTGATAAAACCATTGGAATAAGTCACTCACAAAATAATAGATCTCAGAAATGTGTCTGAACGGATTCAGTTTTTTTTGTTCATCCAATCTTTTTCAGTTTTTTTTCCGTTTTCATCAATAATTTGTACAGAAGTCCTTAAATTTCAAAGCATATTCCAATTTCTCGCAAAATTTAACATATGATTCAATTAAAATCATTAAAAAACAGGAGAACCTTTTTGAGATTTTTCCATTTATTTCAAAAATCACATAAGGGTCCCCCCTTATGAAAGAAAATTTTTATCGGAAAAATATTTAAACTCTTTTTTGGTGCAAAAACGTTGAAAACATTGATAAAATACCAAAAACTCTTTTTTTTAATGTTTTCAACGTTTTTGCATCAAAAAAGAGTTTAAATATTTTTCCGATAAAAATTTTCTTTCATAAGGGGGGACCCTTATGTGATTTTTGAAATAAATGGAAAAATCTCAAAAAGGTTCTCCTGTTTTTTAATGATTTTAATTGAATCATATGTTAAATTTTGCGAGAAATTGGAATATGCTTTGAAATTTAAGGACTTCTGTACAAATTATTGATGAAAACGGAAAAAAACTGAAAAAGATTGGATGAACAAAAAAAAACTGAATCCGTTCAGACACATTTCTGAGATCTAATATTTTGTGAGTGACTTATTCCAATGGTTTTATCAATATTCCAATTATTTTCGGAGCTAATTTTTTAAAAGATTTTTTTGCCAAAAAAAATTTTCGTAAGGGGGGACCCTTATGTGATTTTTGAAAAAATCAAAATATCTCAAAAAGGTTCTCCTGTTTTTCAATGATTTTTATTGGGCCTAGTAGAACTTTTTGCGGGAAATTCGAATACGAATTGAAATTTGAGGATTTCTAGAGGAATTTTTTGAGAAAAGTTGAAAAAACATGGAAATGAAATTTATCTGAACGGTTTCTGGGCTGTCTGGGGTGCCGAAAATTTGTGTGGAGGTAGCCAAAAACAATTCTAACATGTTGCGAAAGTTTCCCGATGTTATCTAAAAAATTGAAATTTTTATGAATTTTTGAGTGAAAAGTCGATTATTGGGCATATTTTCCTATGATGACGTCATAGGGGACTGGGGACATATTTTTTATAAATCACTACCATAGGGGTATATATGCTGTAAAAAGAGTTCGGATTGAAACAACTTTTTGCAACTGTGCCAAGAGGAATCCTCATCTTACAGACAACGCCTCTTAATTATACAAAAATATTAGGTTGAGACATTGGGCTCCCGATTTTGATTTTTTCCTCGAGCATATGGTTGTCTCCAATAAATGCAACTATTCTGAAAATAATAATAATTTTACAAATGGAATCAAAAAGGACTTTTACATCGTTAAAATTTCGCAAAGGATGCAATTCCTGGGGGATGCGTAACATACTAGGGAAGTCTTATATAAAAAAGTTGTCAACTAAAAAAAGGAAACTATAAGTTTTATGTGCATGTTCTACAAAACTGAACACTATGAGACAAAATAAAGAGTGGAGAGGTGATTACAGCTGTGAGATTCTAAAATGAATATAATTTTAAACTGTCAACATAAAAACAGAATACTCACATACTTCATTCGTGTGGAAGCCCTGGCTGCTCCCAACTACTAACCAAGAGTATACTAGATGACGACGGTGATTAATATAGGTTTCTTCATAGATATTTATTCATAGATAGAAATATACTCATAATGTGGTTCAGTATGATAGTCTTTGTAAACTGTTGCCAAACCAGTAGACAGTTTTACATTTTTATGCCATATTTCATCATATTTGTATTCGAATTTGTTAAACTTATGTTTCGCTGTTATTGCTCAAATGAAAAAGAAATTGGGATATCTCGCAGGAAATAATTTTAAAAAAAAATTTATTCAGTTGAAGTTTTACATTAACAAAAAAACTTCATAAATGTCCAACATTTCCGCACGGTTGACCAACAATGCCAGTTGAGCTCCGAAATTATATCCATCTCAATTTTTTTCTTCAAAGCGTGGACAATAACGGGAAGATTTGTGGCGGCATGGATATTGCTGAAATTGCATTATTAATAATTGCATTATTTCTTTGATGACGGATTTCACAGCGTCAACAGCTCCTCCGGGAGTAGTCTGTGTTCCGCGCCCACATCAAATGGGCGAAGAACGGATTCAATAAGTAACTGAGTGATGATATAGTACCCTTTGAATCATAATGCCCTAAGAGTCGTTGTACTCTTAATCCGTCGACTCCTCGAAGTATGGATCAAGAATATCGATGATGAGTGAATGCCACTTTTGAGCCCGATGCCCCTCTACCAATGTGGGGTTTTCACCACATTTATCAACTAAAATCATTTAAAAATTGAATTTGTCTACCTTTGGATTGTTTTTTTTTAAACACCATTGCACCAATTGGAAGGTCTTCATTAGAAGCGTTAGGTGCGGTCAAATCGTATCTAATGCAAAGAGAACGTCGGCACTCTCCGTGCTTGCGATTGACAGTGCCGAGACCAGAGTGTCAACGTTTTTGTTCGAATAGAAGAAGTATTTTCTTGAAGCTTCTGAATAAGTCAAAATTGTGATCAGATGTGAACAGCAATGCTTATACCTTTTCCATTGGAATTTGTCAATGAAATACCAGAAAGCAAGCTGGATGGTAACACCAGATGAACTGTCCGCAGTTTGGTGATTACCTGAAAGGTTTCTGATTATTTATTTATTTTTAGACATCCAGAAAGACTGAGGTGATAAAGAACATTGATGTGATAAGGGACACTGATGTAATAAGGGACAACCGATTTTTATAGCCTTTTTCACAATGCATTTTCAAGTCATTGATTTTTAAATTCTGAAGATAATTTTAGCCGTTCCACAAATTCAGAGTTTCAAAAATTATGTGCATGTTTTACAAATCCAAACATTATGCGACAAAAATTAACACCGAGGCACGCTTTCAAAAATGGTAACTATCTACTGAAAATATTAAGAGTCAACTTTGACCGGCACTATACTTAGAATGTTAACATTTTTTTTACAAAATAAAGAAAGTAAAGTATAATATCTTTCTCCCAGAAAAACTTACTTTTTTACAAGAAAAGGTCCGCTAATTTTGGGGAGTATTGCGTAGCGAAAAACCTTATTATATAGAAATCTGAAGAAAAGTAGATCATGATTTCTACCACCTACAGAAACTCACCATTACACCAAAACATAGTATACATAATAAATAGATTTAAACGAATAGATTAGAACTTTTGAAAAATCAGTTACAATAACCAAGGGAGAAGCCTACACACAGCCTCACCATCCTTGTGCTGTGCCGTTCTTTTTCCGCACCAGTATAGAATAGAAACTAAAAATGTAAAGAGAAGAAAAGTGTCTCTCGGCCGGTTGTTTGCTCCCCGCAGAGCCGAGAGCAATACGTCATCTCTGTCGAGAGAGAACCCGAAGAAAAGAGAGAACAGACAGGTCAGAGACTGGCCTATGACAATAGACTGAAAAAGAGAGAAGTTGATCTCATAATTGCTGAATTTATGATCATCTCCCAATGCATACGCAATGCATTTTCTGAATGGAAACTTTGTAATCTGCTGGCTAACCAGTAGACTGTTTTAAAATTTGCATTATGTCATCACATTTGTATTTAAATTTGTTGAAGTTATTTTTATAAGTTTTTATGTTTTGCTATTATATCTCGAATGAAAATAATTCGAGATATCTCGCAGGAAATCAGCTAATAAAATTATTTATTCAGTTGAAGTCTTACATCAACAAAAGAAACGACAAATAAAATACAGTTCGTTGAAGAAACAATAGACAGTGAAAAGATGGAATGGCTGGTTTTGGAAAAGTGCAATCTGAACCTGGATCACTGGTATTGAATGACATCTTTGCAAATTTTCTTAATCGAAATCTGAAAATGTACTATAAGTTGTTTTTAAAGAAATTATTGTGTTAACTAACTATATCAATGATTTTCCCGAACTTGGCTTTGCATTCCACTCCAGCTTCGCTGCATAAAATATATATTTCGGCAACGACTGAAGAGAAGGGCGTATCATTACTCAATACATTTCAGAGTTCTTTGGCAGATACTAGTGGTCGACTCCTGCAAAAGGTTGATATCATGTTTTTAAGCAATTTTCTATAACTATGCGAATTCACATCAGAAGATGAACAAAAAACTTTCGATTTTGGTTTTTTTTACTTGAGCATGTGGTTGTCTCCAATGAATGCAACCATTCTGAAAATAATAATACTTTTACAAATGGAATCAAAAAGGACTTTTACATCCTTAAAATGTCCCAGGGATGCAATTCCGGGGGATACTGGGGAAGTCTTGTATAAAAAAATTGTCAACTACAAAAATTAAACTCTAGATTTGATCTACAAGTTCTACAAAACCAAACATTATTATGCGACAAGAATTAACACCGAGACACGCTTTCAAAAATGGTAACTATCTCCTGAAAATATAAAAATTCAACTTTGACAGGTACTGGATATTTAGAATGTGTAAATTAAAAAAAAACTTACTCTCCAATAAACGAACAAATAATAGAAAAATAGATATTAGTTTTCAATAAAAATCAGAGCCAAGGGAAGAAACCTACATACGGTCTCAACATCCTTGCGGAATACAGAGATCTGAAAACAAAATGAAAGTAGATTTCAATATCTGTCCCCCAGATAAACTTACTTTCCACCAAAAAATAATATTCATAATAAATTGATTAGCATTTCAGAAAAATCAGCTACAATAACCAAGGAAGAAACCTACACACGGTCTCAACATCCTTGGGGAACCAAGTCATCTGAAAACATAATGAAAGTAGACTTCAGTATCAATTCCCCATGAAAACTCACTTTCCACCAAAAAAATACTGAAAAAATTTTATTGATTAGAATTTCATACAAAGCAGAAGTTACAATATCCAAGGGAAGAAACCTACACACGGTCTCAACAACCTTGGAATAGGCTATAGGAATAGGAGTAAAAAATGAAGTGGTTATTTGAGAGTCATAAAATAAAAAACATTTTGGAGACGGCAAGACATCAGACTGATAAGATAACAGGAGGGAGGCACCGACGAGACATTTTTCGAAATGAAGGGAAAGAAGAAGCGTAGTGTAACGTTTTGAGAGAACAACTTTGCGGGTACTTCAGAGACCAACAGATGGTAAAGATTGCACTCTTCTGAATTCTCTTTCTCGTTTCCTCTGTCTTGATTTCTCTCTCTCAGTTTCTCACTTTCGATTGCCCCATCTCACCCAGTTTGCTCACCTCCCTTTTCTTCTCTCCCGTTTTTTCTTCTTTCCCTAGCACACACATAAAGGTGAACGAATGGTCCTTTCTCTCATCCCTGGCAAACAACGTGCTACCTACAGGGAATCAGGTAATTAGACAAATACAATATGGAACGAAGAGACGCAGAGCCGGACCACCCCTCATTCCTGCCTTCTCCCCATGCTCATTGATTTTCCAATCCCCTTTTCGTGTTCTTTACCGGCGACTCATGTATGAAAAAAAATGAATTTTTCCTTGAATGTGAGCTGATCTCACTTCCAATTTTCACTCGTTGAGTATCCTTTTCACTGAATTCTCAAATTCTTCCGAAAGTGTAATCATGTTGTTTTCAGCAAGTATGATCAAGTCCAGAGAAGCGATACTAGGGAGACCAGCTGAAAAATCACCATTTTTCTAACCGAATGGACAAAAAACACTGGAATTGAATGATGTTGGCTCGTAAACTCGTGTTATGGCAGTCTTCCGTAAGTTTTCTGACTTGCAACTCAAAAAAATGCTCATGACGGCTTGAACTCCGTTTTCCGTCGAAAAATGATATCTTGAAATGTTTTCATCATAATTCCCAACGAAATCGTTCATGTGGTAGAGTCCAATTTTCGTCAAGCGACCAGTCTGCAAATAACTTAAAGCATGTATGGAATGTCATTCTGTATCAAAAACCCTAAGAAAACTTCTGAAACTTCTGAAAAAAACTATGAAATACTTTTTTTTAACGTTGAATACCACCAAGCTCTGGAAATCATTATGATAAAAAATAAATCCCATGGAAAAACATAAAACAGTGACAGGTTTCGATGGTTTTTAAAAATTAACACATTTTTCCATTTGCAAAGCTAATATTCTACTGTTTCGAACATGTGTCAAGTCTTAATTTCTTTCTGGGTGTCCAAATTTTGCCAATTTGTGAAAAATGAAGAAATCTTCGGATATTTTCAATAAGTGTAAAATAAAAGCTCAAGCAATTGCACAAAATATTGTCTTTTCATGAAGTTTTTAAGTTTTATTTTCAAATTTCACATGATTGTTAAACTATATTCAATTTTTGTTAGAGGGAGATCAGCTTCCTGTATCCAATGAAGAAACAAGCTCTAGAGCATACTTATATCGACTTTTGATCCATCCATACAAATGATGCAACCGAAAAAGATATGTTTTTCCTGAAAATTACTTAATTCTATGTGCTGCTGATTGTCTAACATGGTTATGTATGTCTGATTTCTTGATTTTGAATTTTATTTATAATTTCTGAAAATTTTGGTATTCATCCTCAACTTGAAATAAGACAACATCTCAATTTTTCCAGCATTAGAACAGCAACATCAAATTCCGATATTTGTGGCCGCGTGGTCGCTCGCTAGGCTACAAGCAATAAACGCGCTCTATTGACACGCAATAGAGATCAGAGACGCAGAGCGCTACCCATCGATTTTCCTATTTTCACGTTTTCGATGATATTTAGTCTTTAATATGATTCCACATCGTATAAAAATGATTTTGATAGTTGCTTAAAACAAATATATATACTTGATAGTTAATTTTTTTATCGGTTTGTCATAATATTCGTTTTTTCAGAGTCAACGAGAAGTTCCTTCCTGTCGGCATTAGTTCGGACAAAACGTGAATTGGATGTTTTGCAAACATTTCGACGATCTTTGGAAAAGTATTGCGATCACTAAAAAGTAAGTTTTTATTTTACGGCCTGACCAAAAATAACGTTATGGGCGCGGGAAGCGCTGTCCAATTTTGCGTTGCGAAGATGTCTCAGACCTGTGTTGGCTGTGACAATTTCAGATAAAAGAATATTTTTTGGATTCCATCCGCAAAACGTCTCTCTTATGAATCACTTGAACTTTGATAAGCTATCATATTCAAAATTCGCTAAGCTTGATAGCTACCGCTAAGCTTGATAGAGCTTTTACTGATTTATGAGCTTTGTATTATAATTGAAATTTCTCGATAGTTTTTCTGATTTCCAAGATGTTTCAATAATTTCAGGGAATCAGCAAAGTAAAGGAGGATGCTGAACGTGGACTCGTCGCCGGAAAGTGTTACTGGAGGACGAATGCCGATGGAAATCTGTGTGACCGGTGCAAGAATACATTGGATTGTGTACTTGTGATAGACTCGTCAATGGAGAAAACTGTGATCAATGTCTGCCAGAACTCTACCAATTATCTGTACATGTTAATGGATGCAAGGCTTTTGACTGTGATATTGGAAAATCTTACGATAATATTTGTGATGTTTCGACTGGACAGTGCAAGTGTAGAGAAGGATTAAGTGAAAAAAAATGAGTTTAAGTTTTTGCAGTTTCAGACATTTGATATCATTCTCAAACTGATACCAAAACCATTCCTACGTGGTGATATGTTTTCTAAAACTTGCGTATTTTCAGATGCGAGACGTCTGACTCATCATTCTACTATGCCAACATCTCCCACTACGTCTGTGAAGCTCAGTATGACAACCTCACTAGTAGAAAAGTCGAAACTCGTGAATCGCCAACCCAAAATCATGAACAAACGTGAAGAAGGATTTGGTCAAGTTTCCAGATGATCCATCATCACTGTCAACCCAATTGTCGGAGCCTCCGTGAAATACAACGCCATAATTCGTCATGACGCAGCACGTGACCCAGTTGGATGAAAGAATGTTCGGATTACTGTTGTCAGACCAGAAACCGAAGGAAGTGGATTCTGTGCTGATGCCTCACCATCTGATGACTTCTTGATTGCCAGAACCTACCCGGGATCCAGATATATTGAAGTTCAACCAGCCATTTGTCTTAAAGTTGGAGTACAGTGTAAATTGAGAGTTTAATTCAATGAAAAGAGAACTAATTCTTATTCACAAGAATGTGCAGCTTCCAACATCCTCACTGATCCGATTCAATTGGCTCCACCCGATTTCTGAACTCCACATCTTCCAAAGATCCACTTGATTTGAACAACATCTGACTGAATACAATTGTTATCAATGTAGACATCTTGCTTTGTCCCTCATCAACGAAACGAAGTATGCGAGAGTTTGTGTATCCAGTTGCTGCTCTTCTCAATAAGATTAGTGGATGTAATTGTGATGCAACGGGATCTGTATCTGGAACTTGCACTGTTCATGAAGACAATGCGAGTGCAAACCAAATGTTGTGAAAAGAAGATGTGGGCAATCTGCCATCAGAATTTATGGATTCGGACGAACTGAATGCAAGAAATGCGACTGTGATGCTGTTGGATCTCTTCAAAATGACTAGGACAAACAATCCGGACAGAGAGAAGGGTATTATGGAAGACGATGTGCATAATCAGTGTCAACCTGCATTCTGGGGATTCCCTGAATACCGTACTTGTCAGTGTAACAACCACGAAAAAAATCTGTAACCGGACTTCTGGAGCTTGTATCGAGTGTTGTGATTTCACTGCTGAATACTATTGTGATACAATATGGATACTATGAAGATGCGAGACTCGGAGTGGGAATTCTATGTAAAACATGCCCATGTTCAGGAAGGAAGACCAACCATCAACATGCCAACACTTGTTACTTCAGAAATTCAGGAAACAATACGCAAGATTGTTTGTAATAGCAAGTGAGTCATTACTGTTTCCAAAAGTTTTGAAATGATACAAACGTTGATACAAAAGCTTTCTGAATTTAATAAATAAATATAACTTTCAGATCTCGTTACCGAGGAGAAGGATGTGGCGAATCACTCAAAACCATTAGGGATCACCAACAGAAGTTAAAGTAACTTGTGAACGGTGCGACTGTAATAAAAATATTGATATGTCGTTGGAAAAAAGTTGTGATGCTGGCACTGGAGAGTGTCTCAACTGTCTTCATCATACCGAGGGTGCTCAACGTGAAAATTGTGTTGATGGGTATTATGGAGATGCCGAATTGAAGACTTGCCAGAGGTTAGTTGGAAAATGTTAATACAGATACAAGAATCGCGCATTAGAGAACTTTTACCCGTTTCTAATTCTGAAAAAAATCACTTCTCAAAACAGTTCCCTTTATTTCTAATTACTCTTAGTTTTTGGTTACTTTTTCTCCTCTAATCCAACCTGAATTTCCAGATGCGTCTGCAACGAACTAGGAACCAACACCACTAAAGAAGCCTGCGATCGAGTCTCCGGACAGTGTCTTTTGTTACGACAATGTCTTCGGAATACAATGTGATCAATGCGCTGAGAACCATTTCAATCTTGCCAGTGGTACTGGATGCGAGGGTTGTGGTTGTGGTCCAAATGGAGTTGTTCCAAAGCATGTGGGTGTGATCTTCAATGCATCATCTTTAACGAATAACGTCAATGTAAACCAGGCCGTGGAGGAAGAAATTATGATCAGTGTGAAGATTTAGTCTGTGGAGACCCGAAAACTCCAGATGATTGACACAGATGTGAATGTAATCTAATCGGATTGAAGACTCTTCAATGCCACTGAAACATGCGAGTGTTAACCTAGATGGAGAGAAATTCTTTGTAATAAATGTGCTGGTGGATACACTGGACGCGCTGCCATCATTGGGGATGACATCGTGCAGAAACTTCAGAAACAAGTTTTTGCTCTTATCTCTTATAGTGAGGACACTGGAGGCGCTTCTGCTTATGACGCTGACTATGACAAGATGGAGGAAACGTTGAAGGAGGAGAAGCAGACTTTGGCTGAGGCTAACATTTCAAAGGAAGATATTGAGGAGATGAGCAAGAAATTGGCTCGTTTGAAAAAGCAAGTGATTGCTGTAATAGAAAATTTGGGAGCAATTGCAACGAGAATCTCGAATATCACATAGGGTGTTGATTTTCCTGAGAAGGATTTGGAACACTTGGAGAAAAAAACTGATAAAGTAGCAAAAGCAACTATTTAGTTGGAAGATAAGGCAAGCAAGATCAATGGGCAGATGTTCTTGGAGGATCAATATCAAAAGAGAATCTAGAGCCAAATCAACAAACGCACAGAGAAGAACTGATGCTGCCGTCGGAAAAATAACCGCCGCTGAGAGTCAAGCCTTTCGTGCTAGTGAAATTCTGGAGAAGAAGAAAAATGAATTCGAGAAGCAATGTCTTGAGAATGAAGCAGCTCTTCATGAGGCAGAGACTCTTCTCCGTAGTCTTGAAAGCTATCTACCACGTATCAACAAACATGTCTGTATTGTTTCCAGTGCTCCGGGAGATGCTCTTTGTGGAGGTCCAAGATCCTGTGGTTTCTATGGTGGACAATCGTGTATGATGGAGCTGTAAGCAAAACTAACCAAGCGAAGAGTCTCGCTACCAAAGCGGACACAAGATTAGATAAGAAAGAGGAGGATCCAGAAGAAGTGTTGGCTACTGCCTGAGATGTGCTCACGGAGACAACTAAGGCAAAGGCTCATGAGAAGGCTTTGTCAATCGGGTAATAAGAAATCTCCGCGCGGTCTGACGTAAACTCACTATCAGTCTACTCCCCTAGTACTATCAGAAACAAGAACCGCGTCTGTAGTGTAAATGAGTGTTATAAATCGATGTTCCAACCTTAAATTCCAGTCATTTTTGTAAAAAATAATGCTTCAATTTCATTTTATTGGTTTTGCTTCAAAAAACGAGAAATATATAATCAACCATCAGAAATGAAAGACTGAATTGTGAAATCAATTGATTTTTGAATCAGATTTCAAAAAGTAAAGTAAAAATGGATTGTTTTTCACTGAAAAACAAAAATTCTTCGATTTTAACTTTATTTTTGTTCCAGAATCGTCAATAATTCATTTGCACAGCAAGAGGGAAGGGTGGAAGATTGACGGACAAATTGTTGAAGATGGAACTGCCGCGTCCATTGAAGTAGATGAAAGAATACGAAGGGAGAGAGATGAAGAGTGATCTCCAAAAGCAGAGCTCGGTGTATGAAACTGTGACAGGATGTTATGAGTTCATGAAACGCTGTCCAATTTTTTTTTGCGAAGATGTGTCAGACTTGTGTTGACTGATTTAGACAAAGGTAGGCTATTCTCGAATTTTGTTCTCATCACGTCCCTCTTATGAATCACTAAAACGTTGTTAAGTAAGAGAGCTACTATCCACTCTTGGCTACATTTCTAGTGCCTGCACATAATGAATCGTGTTTCTTTCAGGTAAACGTCTTGAAATAAGAAAACATAGCTCTGCTTGGAGGATACCTCGTGAAATAGCCGTAATAACAAAAGGAGGCAACATTTGTGGATCGACTGGAAAAAGATATCGAACGACAACGTACGACTCTATAACAGTCTTCAAATGGCAGGATCAGCCTTTCTGGTAATAAGACAGTCTATTCTGGTTGTTTTCGATAGAGACTCGCCTTTTCCATCCAGGAACCATTTGACAAAATCAGTTTCGAATGTCCATCAAGTGTTCCTGCCCAAAATCGATAGCTATGGGAATCATTTTCAGACCAGTAAGTGTTCACCTACTAAAATTGCGAAATTAGACAAGAAATCATTTCAGAACTCTGACACACTCCTTGATAAAAACCTGCTAGTTCCAACTCGTGCTGCAGAAGTGTATACGAAAAGAAGATTCGTGATAATACTGCAGCTAAGAACTCGGAAGTCTTCTAGGTGGAGACGAATATCCTCTCCAATACAGGTTCCACCAAATACCGCCAGAAAAGGTGCTGATACAGGACAAGTGGATTTTTTAATTGACTAGTGGTGAGTATATCTGCCGTTTTTGACAATATCTCCCGATTGGGTCGGAATAAGTCTCTGTGCGTTTGACAAAAACTCAGTGGGCACCCCTAGTAGAATTAGAAACGAGAACGACGTTTGTAGTGGAAATTGTGGAAACGGGGTTCGGGGAAATAGTTGACAACTGAAATGACAGCCATAAATCGATGTTCCATCCGGAAATTCCAGTCATTTCTGTGAAAAATAATGTCAGTCTTTCGTCCCGGACATTTTTTAAATTTTCTTACCTAGAAACCAGTATGGATTTGATTAATTTTGCTTCAAAAACTAAAAATAGTGGAAAATATATAACCTACCCCAAGAAATGAAAGGGAAAGCCATTAATTCTCCCCCGACTTATAAAATCTATTGATTTTCTGGGCAGATAAAAGAAAGTCAAGTGAAAATAGACTGTTTATCACTAGAAAAACAAAAATATACAAGTCTAATTAGATTTTTGTTTCAGACTCGTCAACAAATCGTTTGCACGATACGAGGGAAGCGTGGGCGGACAAACTGGTGGAGATGGAGTTGGCCAGTAAAATAGATGAATGAATGAGACAGAAAAAATATAATAAGTGACCTTCAAAAGCAGAGCTCGGTGTATGAAACAGTGACTGCAGATTCTACGAAGAAAACTATCATTTGCAATCCTGTATACTTTGTCGTCTAGCCTAGTTTGTATGTGAATTTAAAGAGAAAGAGCTAGAAATGCTGGGTTTTCCGTCAGAAGGCATACATTTTGTTTCAGGCTCGTTGATGTTGGCGCCCACTGAGAGGAAATGGAGCCGATAAAAGAAGTCGTTAATGAATTGATCAATAAAGCAATGATCCAAATCGACGAGAAAGATCTGGCGATGTGTATTTGGTAGCCGGTATCCGAAATCTGCTCTGATTCTAGCCAGGTGCGCAGAGTAGTGGCAGTAGAGAAGACGAGAAGATGTCTCTCTCCTGTCCTCTCTGTCTGCTTGGCAACTTCATCAGATAATTTTGATAATTTTGAACGAAACATAAATTTAGGAGGTTTCCTGTCTTATTTTTCAAGAGTGTCCAACAAATGCTTTATTCATCCCAAATAATCAAAAAGCTTCTTCAAGCTTAATATCCTTGTTGTAGGTGAAGTTCCCTCCAGTATTGAAGTCTTGATAATAAACTTTCTGTTGTTTTGATTCAATAAAGTATGTACAGTTGTGAATGATGTCGAGGTAGAACTCGTCTGGGACGGTTTAAATCTAGTTTGGAAACGTCCCAGTTCTGAAACATCACTTACGTATTGTGCTCCCACAACACATGCGCTTGAATAGTGGGTGTCTGGTGGTGTTTGCAGGTGATTTGTTCAATAAAATGGATATAATCAGTCTTCGGATGCATCATCATCTGGCTTTCCAATTCAGGGTAACCAATGGAGAATTAAACGAGGAAAACCAAAAAAATCGGGAGGAATCCATTTTCCAGAAAGACAGTTTCTCAGGGCGGGGAGGAGTCTTGAAAAAGAGAGAAAAAAAAGAGGTTTTACGCTTATTCGATAGGAAATAACACGGACTTCAAAAACTTCTCTTGGAGCAGTTGCTAAAAAAAACATGGCCTGCTGAGGTGCAGTTGGAAGTTAGGAAAAGTCGGCTCTTTGAGGTAACAATAAATGCCAAATTTCGACAACTGGGGAACTGGGGTTTACCACTTGGGCACTCTTTACTCTGAGTTATGTCTGTATACGTGTTCAAATATGTGTTCAATACCCCACAGCCAGCACCTGCCACGGGGGACTTGAGAAACACCGGGCACCGAGACCCACTATGCACCATAAACACAACTAGCTGTGGTTTTTAATATATTTATCGAAAGCAACATAAAAAATAAGATAGAATAAGATTGATGATGATTCAGCCAGACAGTGAATTATAAAAAAAGCAATAAGTTGGAAGGTGAAGAGTGTACACTGTACGATTGAGTGAAAGCCCGCCCAGCACAAAAGAAACCGACAGGAAAGCATCATTCTACACAATATCTCATGTGACCCCTTATTGAGCGGCCGATTGCTGTTCTACTCCTTTTATAAAGTTTTCCTCATGGAAACTTAATCTTTTTATTGAAATCTAGTATTAAATTATGATCTCTCGCCCATCCAAATGAGAAAGGTAAGATTTTTTTAACAGTTCTTGAGTTTTGAGAAAATTGTATGTCACAATTCATTATAGCCTTGAGTATACACACATTTTACATATGAAACTTATTTAAGCAATTTCTTCTCACGCTCTCAATGTCTTTTTCAACTGAAAAAAAACCATAACTCAATATGCTTTTGAGCGGTACTGTATATGTTCATCAATTCTTCAGAGCTTTTATTCAATCATCACCGTTACTCAAATTTCAAAAACATTTAATGACAACCATCATATTTATTATATTAACACTCACTTTTTTCAGGGAGTTCGACGATATTAGCGTTTCACGAAGACCCAAGTGGCGGAACTACAAAAACAACATCAATTGAACAGATTCCCTGTTATAATCTACATCTTTATTAGGTATTTTAATACTTACTCTCATAAATGAATATTATGAAAAATTGGTAATCAGATTTCAGATTACTTCGTGGTTCTGCCGAGAGAAGAAAAAAATTGAACACTCAAAACTGCGGAAATTTGAATGTAAGTTTAATCCTGTTGAAATTACGGGTGTCTAATCTTGTATTAAAAATAAGTAGACTTTCAAAAAATTATATGTTTTCAGGGAATGATTAAAACGGAACCACGTTATGAGTTTGGAAGTTTCGTCAATAAGTAGCCGTAAAATTGATTTTCGCCAGCTATTCCTTCAGTCATTCTTTTCTTGTTGTTTTTATTCTTGGATTATACATTTAACAAAATTTCATTTTATGTTCTTGAGCCTATTCACTTAATGCACAACCTTCAAATAATTATTTTTGTCTGTTTTGATTAAATTCTTTGACATGCGCCTTGAACACCCTACTGGCTGTGGTGTTTGATATATTTATCAAAAGAAGATTGAATAGACGCTCTCCTCTGGGTTTTTATATTAAGCACGGAGGTGAAGCTTTTATCAATATTAAAAGTATGATAGAATGAGATAGATGATGATTCATCTGTACAGTGAATCATAAAAGAGCAGTAAGATGAAAAGGGGCACAAAAGTGGAAGAGTGTACACTGTACGATAGGGACACTTCGACCGGAGTCCTTTTCTTCCTGTCGTTGCAGTTATTGCCGATGGAGTCTCAAAAAACAAAAGTAGATCCAAGAATTAAATCAATGAACGATTCTTCTAACAGTGAAATGAACAGAAGTTTTTCGGGTTCTGGTGATATTTTGATTACTGGAAGATGGTGGTCAAGGAAATGGATTATAAGTGAGCTCCGACAATTCCAACAATTCGATTTTGTCTCTTCGCATCTTTTTTCAGCTTTCCCAAGTTTAGATCCAAAAATGGTGTATAGAAATGAACGACAATGTGGTGGACAGAAAAAATTTAGCAATCATTAATAAAGACAAAACACGAGAATGTAATAATAATAACGACGAAAGATGAATGCAATCAAAACAGAATGGACAAAAAGTTGAAAATCATTTATCACTTCATTTTTTCTATTCAATTCGTGCTCATTCCCGTAGTATCTACAACAGTGCTCATTTACGAGTATACTTTACTAAAATCACTAAAATTAGTTTTTTTTCAAAGAGATTTTCAATCTTAGAAAACTTCCCCCTTCAATCTCTCACAAAAAAATATTAAAAAAGAGACCAGTTGTTTTTTTAGTTTCTATTTGATTGGTTTTTTCAATCTCGCCCACAATGCGTCAACGGAATGGAATTTAATTAATAGTGAGTGAGAGATAAAGAAGACTCTCTGAAGGCAATGTGTAATAGGAGAAATAAGAGAGTGTAAAATTTTCAAGTTTTTCTAGCCCCGCCCATCACAAAAAGTAGACAGGGAAGCATCATTCAACACTATATCTCATGTAACCACTCTTTGAGCGGCCGATTGCTGTTCTATTCCTGTTATAAAGTTTTCCTTATGAAAACTTAATCTTTTTATTGAAATCTAGTACTAAATTATGATCTCTCGCCTATCACTAAACACGTACTCTTTCCCTTTTTTAACTGGAGCCTTCACCAGTTATGTTTGTGTCGCTGAAGTGTTGTTCAAAATGTTCGTCAAAAATTCCAAAAACAGCTTGAGCAGAGAGGAAGGCGAAATTCATTAACTGTGCCCAACGAGGTCAAACAAAAATTATTGAATCTGTGACACCGAGAAACGAGCATCTGAATGTTGCTTCGGAGCTGACTTATTTTCTCAGAAAATTTTCTCAGAAAATCATAGTGGATTTGTCGCTGTCGCCCACAACGCCTAGGGGTAATTTTTACTGTCCTTAGATAAACTATAATCGTTGAATTTTTTTTTCCAAAAGTTGCCTTCGAAGGAACAAAGATGGTTCATTTAAAATGTGAAGGGATAAAACTTGTGGATGGATTCTATGCGCTAATTGGCAATTAGCCTAGCTCAAGTAGCCAAATCGTTCAATATTGAAAGCAAAAATAGAGTAAGTTAAAGGTTTATTCAACAATTCTCTAAAAACTGAATTTCAGAGATTTCCCCTCAACCGCTTTTCAATTACAAAGTTCCAGTCCCTGATAATAAACATCACGGGTGGAAAAACAAACCGACACAAAAACGGGAAACTTTAGAAATATGTTTGAAGACCAAACGATCATCAGGACGAGTGTTCAACTTTATTGACGAGCTTCAGAAGTATTGCTTCAACGAAGTTTTTATTTTAGCCTCAGCCATGGGATTCTATGAGATACTCGGAAATTAGTCATTTCACACGTTTGTGGTGAGAGCCTTTCCCACCGTTGTCAAATTCCAAACGCGAAAAATCCTTACTGCAATTCGATGCCAAGTATGAAGAACGAAAATCACTTGACACGGATTAAAACATGGTTCATTTGTTATTAATTCTGAAGATGATAAAAGTTGTTTTGTTTTCAGTTTCCTTGTATTTTCTACGTGTTAATGTTCAACTACAAACTCAAGACTCCGAGGTATAGAAGCCTGAAATATATACTCCATATGACTTTGTCTGGAATTTCTTTCGCTGTAGAGAATCTTTGGAAAGCTGACGTATTCTGGGCCTGGACTATCTTTTTTTCATAGTACCATTATAGATATTTTGAGGACGTACCCATCGTGTAGCTAGATTACATAAACTTTTGCAAAATCAAGACTAGGTCCCCACGAGAAGATGCCAGTGAGAGTGCGCGTCCCCCTGCTCGCTTGCTCAACCCCCAAAAACAAGAAAAACAGTTTTTCTTTTTTCTAACTGGATGGCTGAGCCCCACCCACTACCATAGACCCTCGACAGAAAAAGAAATATAGGAAAAGATTTTTTCAAACATATGTTGATATTTCCCTCCCATTCAATGAAGGACGTTGCTACAACCCGGAGAAAATCATAAACCCAAAGTTCAAGTGTAGAATGCTTACGGTATAAAAATTCAATTTTCAACTTACTCATTTCAAGATTGGGATGAGTCGATGATACGGAGATGGAAGTATCTTCTGGAAACGTTAAAATAAGAGAAATAAGAGGGAAGGTGTACAGAAATGATTCCATAAAATAAGGAACCAAGTTCTAGAAATTGCTTGTAGGCAACTCGTGAGAAATTTTTGATAATAACGGGACACAAAGTTTTTAAGAATGGGAACAAAAAACTAACTAGTAAATTAACTCTATATGACTGGATTCAAATAATTGGCGCCAAGACCTTGCCTTCCCTCAATCTACATAAAATTTTCAAATGACCTCTAATTCAATTGAGCATCTAGCAATATAAAAAGTGAGATATAAAAAAATAGTTGACAACTCAGCCAGTCGCTCGGCAAATGTCGCCAAGTCTAGGCCAAACTCAGTGCCTGTACAAGTCTAGGGGCAACCTTCCCCAAGTCTTAGACCAATTTTGCGTGATCAGAGCCAATTATAGAAGGTCACCAAGTATTGGCCCAACGTTGGATATTGATTTTCCTTTAAAAAATTGCTCATTAAAATTTTGTTTTATTTAGTGTTTTGTTTTACCTATTTTCACGAGTTTTAAGATTTTTTCTTGTTACATTGGCCGTTCCAATTTTTGTTGCGGAATTATTCTGATTTTTATTACTATTTTTTTTCTACTCAACGGGTTCACAACGGAACAGGAATTTCAGTGAAGAACACAAACACTTTCCACTCTGTTCACGGAATCATACAGAAACAACGGAGGAAAATGTCTCGAACGCCGCCAACGGAAAGCTAATAAATATGAGAAATTTTTCTTGAAAGAACGAAATTTTATTCTTGAATTTTTGAGCTTATAATCAATAGGATTACTGGACAACGCCTACGTCGTCATTCGCATCATCTTCACCTACATCAGATCCGAAGGAATAATAACTGACACCTTCGAAATATGTATCTTTTTCTTTGTTCTAACATGATTGTCCTTCGTTTTTTGTTCTTTGTATCTAATAAATTTAAGAGTTCTAATGAATTGTATTAAAGCGAAACAGGAGAAAATCAAAAAGAAGCTATGCCAAAACCTGGGCTTTCCCCAAGCCTCCAACCAGTCTCCCACAAACCTCCCACAACTCTTGACCTGCTTTAACGTAACACTTGTGGGAGATGTGCGCCTAGACTTGTGACAAGCTCATGCTAAACTGACTTGGCGGCACTTGCCTGTCGGTAAAACATGAAAGAGCAATAATATGAGACGGGGCACAAAACTGGCTGAGTGTAAACTGTACAGTGGACTACAGTATCCAATCTGGAAGCGGTGCTTCTCCTAATAAAAAAAGATATGATAACGTATGACTAATCAGCCAGTCGGTAAAACATGAAAGAGCAATAAGGTGAGACGGGGGCACGGAAGTGGGGTAGTGTAAACTGAATAATCGAGTACAGTAGCAGATTGAGCATAGCTTGAACTATTAATCATCCAAGTTTCAGACGAAATAAAATAAAGTAACTGAAAAGTCAAAGTTTAGAACTAATGATAATGTAGTGACTCGGGCCAAAATAGGAAAAAACTTGTAAAAAATTTTCTAGAAGAGATGTCGATCAACAGCAAAGTGTTTCAGATTCAGGATAGCTTAAACTAAAATTTAGTAAGGTTTCAGACAAAATGAAAGCAAATTAACTGAGAAATCAAAGTTTAAACCTAAGGTTACTGTAGTGACTCGGGGCAAAATAAATTTAAATTTGTAAAAAATTCTAGGAGAGATATCGATCAATAAAAAAGTGTATGAGATTCAGCATAGCTTGAACTATAATTTGATAAGGTTTCAGACAAAATGAAAGCAAATTAACTGAGAAATCAAAGTTTAGAACTTAGATTACTGTAGTGGCTTGGGGCGAAGTAGAAAAAGTTTTGTAAACAATTTTCTAGAAAAGATATCGTCAAACTGTCACGTGTGTCAAATTCAGCATAGTCTGAACTATAATTTAACCAAGTTCCAGACAAAATGAAAGGAAATTAACTGAGAACTGTACATTGAATTTTACATAATTCGAAAGTGATTTTTTCCACACATTTCTATTTTGATCCATAGCTGTACCAAATTACAAAGCTCTCGGTTCAATAAAACTCGAGATATCGAGAGAAAAGTGAAAAATTCGAGGAAAAAAAGTTGTTCCCATATTTTTAGTACTCCAATTATTATTTGTTTAGAGTTTCAGATAGTTTTTATAAGTCTCGATAACCTGATTTTCAAAGATCTTAAGTCCCAAAAAATCTCTGAAATTCAGAAATGACGCTGAATGAAAAAGGAACCATGAAAATCGTGAATTTTTCAAGCAAAGAAAGAGTTGTCTCACCTTTGTGCTCATAACTCTGCTTCAAATGCTCCAAACAAACAGTTTTTGAGTCCACACATGAGTCCAGATTTTTGGAAACGGTGTAAAAAAGAATAACTCGAAAAAATTAAGAACATCATAAGTTTTTCACGAAAAACACTGCGAACGTTTTTTACAGGCTCCGCCCACTCAAAATCGGCACGCCTGTCTATAGGCTTTAAGAAAAGGGGCCTACCGTACCTACGCCCCTTCTTGCTTTTCCCCAGTATCATACCAACTCTTTTCTATTTTGCCCCACCCCCCATTTTTTTTATTTCCCCCCCTCCCCGTATCCTAGTTCTAAACTTTGACTTCTCAGTTCATTCGTTCTCATTTTGTCTGAAACTTGGTTAAATTATAGTTTAGACTATGCTGAATCTGACACACGTGACAGTTTGACAATATCTCTTCTAGAAAATTTTTAATAAAGCTTTTTCTATTTTGGCCCGAGTCACTACAGTAAGCTAAGTTTTAAACTTTGATTTCTCAGTTCATTCGTTCTCATTTTGTCTAAAACCTCTTTAAATTTTAGCTCAAGCAATGCTAAATCTTATACACTTTACTGTTGATCGTTTTCTCTTCTAGAATTTGTTTTACAAATTTTTATTTATTTTGCCCCGAGTCACTACAGTAACCATAGTTTTAACTTTGATTTCTCATTTAACTTGTTTTCATTCTGTCTGGAACTTGGTTCAATTATAGTTTAAGCTATATTGAATCTAATACACTTTACTGTTGATTGATCTCCGTTCTTGAAATTTTTTTTTAAAAACTTTTTCTATTTCGCCCCGAGTCACTACAGTATCCTTAGTTCAAAGCTGTGATTCATTAGTTAATTTGTCCTTATTTTGTCTGAAACCTTATCAACTTATAGTTCAAGCTATGCTGAATCTCATACACTTCACTGTAGATCGATATCTCTCCTAGAATTTTTTACAAATTTTTATATATTTTGCCCCGAGTCACTACAGTAACCTTAGATTTTAACTTTGATTTCTCAGTTAATTTGCTTTCATTTTGTCTGAAACCTTACTAAATTTTAGTTTAAGCTATCCTGAATCTGAAACACTTTGCTGTTGATCGACATCTCTTCTAGAAAATTTTTTACAATTTTTTTTCTATTTTGGCCCGAGTCACAACATTATCCTTAGTTCTAAACTTTGACTTTTCAGTTACTTTATTTTATTTCGTCTGAAACTTGGATGAAATAGTTCAAGCTATGCTCAATCTGCTACTGTACTCGATTATTCAGTTTACACTACCCCGCTTCCGTGCCCTCTCACCTTATTGCTCTTTCATGTTTTACCGACTGGCTGATTTGTCATACATTATCATATCTTTTTTTTATTAGAAGAAGCACCGCTTCCAGATTGGATACTGTAGTCCACTGTACAGTTTACACTCAGCCAGTTTTGTGCTCCGTCTCATATTATAGCTCTTTCATGTTTTACCGACAGGCAAGTGCCGCCAAGTCAGTTAAGCATGAGCTTGTCACAAGTCTAGGCGCACATCTCCCACAAGTGTTACGTTAAAGCAGGTCAAGAGTTGTGGGAGGTTTGTGGGAGGCTGGTTGGAGGCTTGGGGAAAGCCCAGGTTCTGGCATAGCTTCTTTTTTAGTTTCTCCCGTTTCGCTTTGATACAAATGGTTAGAACTCATGAATTTATTAGATACAAAGAACAAAAAACAAAGGACAATCATGCTAGAACAAAGAAAAAGTTACATATTTCGAAGTTGTCAGTCATTATTGTTCGGATCTGATGTAGGTGAAGATGACGAAGTAGGTTATGTAGGCGTTGTCCAGAAATCTTGTTGATTATCAAGTCTAAAATTCAAGAATAAAATTTTGTTCTCTCAAGAAAAGTTTCTCACATTTATTAGCTTTCCGTTGGCGGTGTTCTGGATATTTTCCTAGGTTGTTTCCGTTTGATTGGCTCTGATCACGCAAGGGATAAGACTTGTGAAAGGTTGCGCCTAGACTTGTACAGGCACTGAGTTTGGCCTAGACTTGGCGACATTTGCCGAGCGACTGAGTTGTCAACTATTTTTTATATCTTACTTTTTATATTGCTAGATGCTCAATTGAATCAGAGGTCAATTGAAGATTAATCTACTAGTTAGTTTTTTGTTCCCCTTCTCAAAAACTTTGTATCCTTAGGTGATTATCAAAAATTGCTCACGAGTTGCATCCACGCAATTTCTAGAACTTGGTTCCTTATCCTTTGGAATCATTTCTATACACCTTTCCTCTTATTTCTCTCATTTTTACGTTTTCAGAAGATACTTCCATCTCCGTATCATCGACTCATCCCAATCTTAAAATGAGTAAGTTGAAACTTGAATTATTTATACCGTAAGCATTCTTTATTGAACTTTGGCTTTATGAAGCAAATCGAATAGTTATATCCCTGTCCAACCTCTTTTGTTTTTGTCTCCGGGGTCCTTCATTGAATGGGAAGGAAATATCAACATATGTTTGAAAAAATATTTTTCTTTTTTTCTTTTTCTGTCGACGGTCTATGGTAGTGGGTGGGGCTCAGCCATGCAGTTAGAAAAAGAAACCTCAAAAATTAGAACAGCTCGTTTCCCGATCTCACAATTCAACATCCCCATTTCAGTCGCATAATGTTAATCAGGTGCCATTTGAAGTTGTCGTTTCTCCACAAAAAAGGGGAAGAAGAGCCTACATCTGTGTCTTCTTCTTTTTCTTTTATACTTGATTCAGTATACATACAAAAAACATACAACACTCTCCGTATTCTGTTCGGATTTCCCCTCCCCCCTCTTTTTTGTTTCGAGGCGGGGCACCACTGGGTCCTCTCTCTATCATGCAGATAAGCAAAGGTCAAAAATAGTTTTCAAGAAATCAGTTCCACCTGAATATTCGATTTTTTCAGAGACGAAAAACCAAGTCACCGGATGGACTGGACTTCAGGTTTGTTCATTAATATTTTCCTATTAGTCACAAATTTTTTTCCAGAAAGCCAAAGAAGTCCTTGATGAGATCCCGGAAGGAGTGGATCTAATTGAGCATCTCTTCGCCAACCTGGACAGGAAAGAGAAAATGATGGTGAGTGAATGTTGGGGCCCGAGAATGGGTGGGTGTCAACTTACATTAGCGCAAAAGAGTTCCGCATATTATGACTTCGTGTAGTACCCGGTTCTTGTGCGCTCCATTCCCGAGTAAGCCGCCAGAATATGGACCAAGTATGGAACTAAAGTTTTGAGTTTATTCTGTTTCCTGTTTTTTTAAGGACTCTCGTACCAAACAATTTCGAGGAACATATCGAAAAAATATCGATTCTTTTTTTAGCGAAGTTTTTTCATTGGGAAATTTCCCGATTTTTTTTGAGATTATTATCAGGGAAATTGTCGAGGAGTTTTTCGAAATGGTCTCAAAACTACACTCTAATTGATATAGTGAAATCTTTTTGTGTTATATGTAGTTTTTAGTAGAATTAATCGTTAAAAATTTCGAAGAAGGAATAATTGGTATCAAAATATGAGAATTGACTTCTAGACAAGCAGTAGAAAATTTGAAAAATAAAAGGGGCCTAATTCTATTGAAACTTTGAACCAGATGTTCTTCAAACGGTACACTAGTCAGGTACATTAATAGGAGGCAAAGGCCGTAAGAAAAACAAAACTTCGCTGTCTGGAAGGGAAAGAGAGAGATGGAAGTTGATGATTAGGTAGTGTTGAGGAACACCGAATTACCGGTGAACTTTTCAAAACTTGTCTAGAACTTGGAGGTTTTTGTTTTGGAGGGACAAACAGAAACGTTCAGGGAAAATCTCATCAGAATAAACATTTTCAGAAACTCCAGGATAAACTATACGTAATCGAGAACATCAGCTCGGAAAGCTGGGAAAGCTGCCTTGGAATCAAGACAGATACCAAGCCTGCAGCGATGTCTGGCCCTGGCTTGGGAAAGGGCCCGCAGCAGCAGGAGGAGGAAGAGGAGAAGTTGTGCTCGATCTGAGCACCATTCCGTTAATTCCGAGCATTCTTTCTTCTTTTTAATTTAATTTTTTCAATATATTTCTTCCTTCCCCTCCTACACAATTCATGACTGTAAAGTCTCTACCATCATATTTCTGTCTCTCCCATAGTATTTCTACACTTTTAGTAACCCCTCTTTTCTCTCACCAGGGACCGTCCCGCCCCCTTTTTTCCTCATTCTCAAGCTTCTAGAGCGACCGGACGGTCGTCTCTCCTTTTTCTGTCACATTTTTCTCTTTTCTTTCCTTTTCTCTTTATACTTTTTTGTTACCATTAATTTTGGTTTAATTACCCAAGTTTGAGATAAATTTTTGTGTTATATCCCGGCTTGGTACCACACTACAGAACCCCTACAACTTCTCTCCGATTCCGGACACAGTTCGTTTGAGTTCACCCATTGGCCCGTGCATATGGTGCATCAGACCAATTGAAAGACTTCCCGCGTGGCGTCAAAACTCTTCTGATTAAGGCGAGCATCGAATTCAAACTACCGGACGGACATCTACAGTGGACAATTCGACAATTGGACACTAACAATACAACTTCTCCAGTGGACAATCCGAAAGATTGGACACTAACGTGACAAGCGCCCGCTCTCTCGGTCAAACAAAGAGGAGAGGGACACAACTCCTCGGACGACATCACTCGTCTGAGTCAACACACAGTTTCTGCAGATCAAACAAAAAGCTACACAAGACGCAAGACCTTGCTTCTGTCTCACAGTGGAGGCTTGACAATCGGACAAAGATTCAGCAACAATGTCTCTAACAGGAAAAAAAACTGCACTCACGAAGGCAGTGAAGGGACCAGGGACGAGCGGCAATGCCGTTGCCGCGTTGCCGAATTGCCGGAATTGCCGACTTTTTTTAATGCATTGCCGTTGCCGGGTTGCCGACTTTTTTTTCGGCAATGTTTTTTGCAGTTTTTTTCTCTAAATTTGTTCAATTTTCAGGCTGAATTTGCCTAAAAGTGATACAAAAATATATATTTATTGCTTTTCTAATAGAATTTTTTGAATATTTTTCAAAGAAAATGGGAAAATACTCTCATTTAGTCAAAACAACTGTCACTGGCAAAATAAAGTGTACTCTGCTCGCATTTTTTTCTCCCGACTTAGGAAAACCCCTTATTATTACATGTTGCCGAAAGTTGCCGAAAATTGCCGGTTTTTGAAATCGGCAATTGCCGGATTGCCGGGTTGCCGAAATTTTGCGTTGCCGCTCGTCCCTTCAAGGGACTTGAAGAAAAGTTGACAGCAACAACAACACAACTGGATTTTATCGAAGACAAAACCGCTGAAGAAGCCGTGTTCCATAAAGAAGACCTTCAACTATTGCTCACCACGGTCGAAACCAAATCAGACAACCTGGACAAGGCCCTGACCAACTTTGAAGTGGAAGTGAACAAGATCCCAGCAGTCCATGAAGTAGCAACAAGAGATGCCGAGACCAGGATTGCAGAAGCAATTGATGTACGCAAAGACGCCATCGACATCCTGATCCGGTTGAGACATCAACTCAATCGAATCTCACAACACACATCTCAACAAGCTTCAAGGGAGGACATTCGGACCTCGTCAACACAACCGAACAATATTCCAGCTACACATCCAACACAACAATTTGGACTCAAGGAGTATCTCATGGACAATACCAGGATCAACAAGTTCAGAGGCAATGTTTGGGAATTTGAAGCATTCTGGACACAATTCGAAGAACTGATCCACAAATCTGAACGACCAGATCTGTTCAAGTTCAACAAACTTTTGAACTTACTTGAAGGCGAACCCAGAGAACTGATTGCTCGCTTCAAGATAACAGGAGACAACTACACTAAAGCGATCGATTTGCTGAAAAATAAGTATAACGACCAAGAGGAAATTGTCTCCAAGCTCCTCTCACAACTGAAGAAAGAAACCTTCAGGACATACCACAGATCAGAGGAAACTCTTCGAGAAGATCCTGATCACCACCAACCAGCTCAGAGACTACCAGGAAAATGTAGACACTCGAATGATGAAAGAAGAGATTGTCAGCAAATTCGACCATCGAATCCAGAAGGAAGTCTACAACAAAAACTCGACTCAACAGGAGATTGGACACTAGACAAAATCCTCGAGGACCTGGAAAAAGTCATCAGAGAAGAAACTCTAAACATGCTCATGAAGAAAGGAGAGAACGCCAAGGACGCGGACAACTCGAGACAGAAGCAGCAAAAGAACAAGGACAACAAGCGGGACAACAAGACACCATTCAGGAAGAATGAGGACCCGTGCATTTTCTGTCATAGTTCACAACATATCATTTAATTTTGCTCATAACTCTGCTCATTTAAAACATTTTTCTATATAATTGGTGTCAATCTTGATCATTGTTACTGCTTTATTCCTTTCCATCAAAAAAATTATGAAAATCGGTCTTATCTCGAAAGCCGTTTTTCAGACAGAGTAGGAGATTTTCAGTAACGTTATGCTGAACAATTGAACAGGACACAAACAGCTTCGTTTTGAGACATCAATCAAAGAAATCTGTTTGGTTTTCATGGAGAAACGGGAGATAGAACATCTTCAGTAGAAATTTTAGCATTTCAGCTTGTTATTCTTCATTTTCAGACACTTTCTCACTTTTTTTTGAAAACTTTCCAAAGTATCACAAAAAATTGTGAAATACAATGAATGGAGTCGAGAATTCTCGAGAATACTGCCAATTACTGGATCTCGTGGCATCATAAACATAGTTTGCCACCACTTACAATGTTATGAATGTAAAATGAAAACAGGCAGTTCAGTAGAGAAGAAACAGAATATTTTCAAGATATTATAACCTCAGCGTTATATATTTCAGAACATAACTGAATGTTTATAAATTACCCGATTCTTCTTGAAGCTAGACGTATAGTTTGTAACCACTTGCAATGTTATGGACATAAAATGAAAATAGGCAGTTCAGTAGAGAAGAAACAGAATATTTTCAAGATATTATAACCTCAGCGTTATATATTTCAATACATAACTGAATGTTTATAAATTACCCGATTCTTCTAGAAGCTAGACGTATAGTTTGTAACCACTTGCAATGTTATGGACATAAAATGAAAATAGGCAGTTCAGTAGAGAAGAAACAGAATATTTTCAAGATATTATAACCTCAGCGTTATATATTTTAATACATAACTAAATGTTTATGAATTACCCGATTCTTCTAGAAGCTAGACGTATAGTTTGTAACCACTTGCAATGTTATGGACATAAAATGAAAATAGGCAGTTCAGTAGAGAAGAAACAGAATATTTTCAAGATATTATAACCTCAGCGTTATATATTTTAATACATAACTAAATGTTTATGAATTACCCGATTCTTCTTGAAGCTAGACGTATAGTTTGTAACCACTTGCAATGTTATGGACATAAAATGAAAATAGGCAGTTCAGTAGAGAAGAAACAGAATATTTTCAAGATATTATAACCTCAGCGTTATATATTTCAGAACATAACTGAATGTTTATAAATTACCCGATTCTTCTTGAAGCTAGACGTATAGTTTGTAACCACTTGCAATGTTATGGACATAAAATGAAAATAGGCAGTTCAGTAGAGAAGAAACAGAATATTTTCAAGATATTATAACTTCAGCGTTATATATTTCAGAACATAACTGAATGTTTATAAATTACCCGATTCTTCTTGAAGCTAGACGTATAGTTTGTAACCAATTGCAATGTTATGGACATAAAATGAAAATAGGCAGTTCAGTAGAGAAGAAACAGAATATTTTCAAGATATTATAACTTCAGCGTTATATATTTCAGAACATAACTGAATGTTTATAAATTACCCGATTCTTCTTGAAGCTAGACGTATAGTTTGTAACCAATTGCAATGTTATGGACATAAAATGAAAATAGGCAGTTCAGTAGAGAAGAAACAGAATATTTTCAAGATATTATAACCTCAGCGTTATATATTTCAGAACATAACTGAATGTTTATAAATTACCCGATTCTTCTTGAAGCTAGACGTATAGTTTGTAACCACTTGCAATGTTATGGACATAAAATGAAAATAGGCAGTTCAGTAGAGAAGAAACAGAATATTTTCAAGATATTATAACCTCAGCGTTATATATTTTAATACATAACTAAATGTTTATGAATTACCCGATTCTTCTTGAAGCTAGACGTATAGTTTGTAACCACTTGCAATGTTATGAATGTAAAATGAAAATAGGCAGTTCAGTAGAGAAGAAACAGAATATTTTTAAGATATTATAACCTCAGCGTTTTATATTTCAATACATAACTGAATGTTTATGAATTACCCGATTCTTCTAGAAGCTAGACGTATAGTTTGTAACCACTTGCAATGTTATGAACATAAAATGAAAATAGGCAGTTCAGTAGAGAAGAAACAGAATATTTTTAAGATATTATAACCTCAGCGTTATATATTTCAATACATAAATAAATGTTTATGAATTACCCGATTCTTCTAGAAGCTAGACGTATAGTTTGTAACCACTTGCATTGTTATGAACATAAAATGAAAATAGGCAGTTCAGTAGAGAAGAAACAGAATATTTTTAAGATATTATAACCTCAGCGTTATATATTTCAATACATAAATAAATGTTTATGAATTACCCGATTCTTCTAGAAGCTAGACGTATAGTTTGTAACCACTTGCATTGTTATGAACATAAAATGAAAATAGGCAGTTCAGTAGAGAAGAAACAGAATATTTTTAAGATATTATAACCTCAGCGTTATATATTTCAATACATAAATAAATGTTTATGAATTACCCGATTCTTCTAGAAGCTAGACGTATAGTTTGTAACCACTTGCATTGTTATGAACATAAAATGAAAATAGGCAGTTCAGTAGAGAAGAAACAGAATATTTTTAAGATATTATAACCTCAGCGTTATATATTTCAATACATAAATAAATGTTTATGAATTACCCGATTCTTCTAGAAGCTAGACGTATAGTTTGTAACCACTTGCATTGTTATGAACATAAAATGAAAATAGGCAGTTCAGTAGAGAAGAAACAGAATATTTTTAAGATATTATAACCTCAGCGTTATATATTTCAATACATAAATAAATGTTTACGAATTACCCGATTCTTCTAGAAGCTAGACGTATAGTTTGTAACCACTTGCATTGTTATGAACATAAAATGAAAATAGGCAGTTCAGTAGAGAAGAAACAGAATATTTTTAAGATATTATAACCTCAGCGTTATATAACGCGTTCTCTGTAAGACTCGAGCAACGTGTGCCCTAGGGACAGATTTTTATACAAGCATGTATTATGGGCCTCTAGTAACCCATATTCACAATATTGGCTCCCGGCTCGCAGGTACGGTAGTACGGTAGGTGCTCAAAGGTGCAAAAATGAAATTTTTGCTGTTATGTCGTAGAAAGCTGAAATTTTTACCATGTTTCATAGGTGTAAAATGAAGTATTTCCACAAAGTTTCGAAACATGGTTCGAAAAATTTCTCGAGTTGTAAGATAAAATCATCAATTTTTAAAGTATTTTTGGATTAAATTGAAAAAAAAGTGCCATTTTTGAAATAACATGTCTGAGGATTTTTTTGTTTTAAATGAACCACTCAAAGTTCTTTTTAAAAAACAAGACATCGCCCTATATCATCGATTCCCAACAGTCGAAAAGTGACAAAGTTGAAAACTAAAAAAATCGAATTTTTGAATTTTTCATTTTTCTCGTCAGAAATAAATAGTCCATGTTTTTTTGAGTATTTTTTGTATTGACACTTTTTATTTTTCTTCACAATATCATACTAAAAAATTACAATTTTTGAAAAAAAATTTTTTTTTGATGATTTTTTATGTGAAAATTTTTTTTTCAAAAAAGTATGAAACTGATAATTTATTGCAAAATTCTTGTTTTAAATACCAGAAACTATTGTTTTAACACCGTTTAGGTGTTTTTATAACAACTACGGATAAGAGCAACTCGAATCACAACAAGACCGAATCAGAACTGCTCTGTGCGATTGAGAGTTCGAATATTAAAAGTGTTTCTTTATTATTTTTCTTATTCACGATGTTTCATTCTTTTCCTTATTTATCTTTGACTTTTGTTCACTTTCTTTTTTGACGGAAGACTCGGTGCACCGATCGGTAGAGATGGAAAAAACTCGTTGACTCGGAAGAGGTCTATGATGAGAACAGCGGAGAAAATAGTGATTTCCAAAACCCTATTAATTAAACTAAACAAGACAACCAACGATATTTTTGAATTTTAAAAGCTGTCTTCAAATTTGGTTCTTTTTTTCAAATAAACGAATCAACAAATTCCAAAATTTTTTGGTGATTCGGTGTCGTTGTGATTCGAGTTGCTCTTATCCGTAGTTGTTATAAAAACACCTAAACGGTGTTAAAACAATAGTTTCTGGTATTTAAAACAAGAATTTTGCAATAAATTATCAGTTTTATACTTTTTTGAAAAAAAAATTTTCACATAAAAAATCATCAAAAAAAATTTTTTTTTTCAAAAATTGTAATTTTTTAGTATGATATTGTGAAGAAAAATAAAAAGTGTCAATACAAAAAATACTCAAAAAACATGGACTATTTATTTCTGACGAGAAAAATGAAAAATTCAAAAATTCGATTTTTTTAGTTTTCAACTTTGTCACTTTTCGACTGTTGGGAATCGATGATATAGGGCGATGTCTTGTTTTTTAAAAAGAACTTTGAGTGGTTCATTTAAAACAAAAAAATCCTCAGACATGTTATTTCAAAAATGGCACTTTTTTTTCAATTTAATCCAAAAATACTTTAAAAATTGATGATTTTATCTTACAACTCGAGAAATTTTTTGAACCATGTTTCGAAACTTTGTGGAAATACTTCATTTTACACCTATGAAACATGGTAAAAATTTCAGCTTTCTACGACATAACAGCAAAAATTTCATTTTTGCACCTTTGAGCACCTACCGTACTACCGTACCTGCGAGCCGGGAGCCAATATTGTGAATATGGGTTACTAGAGGCCCATAATACATGTTTGTATAAAAATGCAAGCCCTAACTTCTTTACAGACTCTAGGCCCCTATGTACTATGGCGATGCTCGAGTCTTACAGAGAACACGTTATATATTTCAATACATAACTGAATGTTTATGAATTACCCGATTCTTCTAGAAGCTAGACGTATAGTTTGTAACCACTTGCATTGTTATGAACATAAAATGAAAATAGGCAGTTCAGTAGAGAAGAAACAGAATATTTTTAAGATATTATAACCTCAGCGTTATATATTTCAATACATAACTGAATGTTTATGAATTACCCGATTCTTCTAGAAGCTAGACGTATAGTTTGTAACCACTTGCAATGTTATGGACATAAAATGAAAATACGCAGTTTAGTAGAGAAGAAACAGAATATTTTCAAGATATTATAACCTCAGCGTTTTATATTTTAATACATAACTGAATGTTTTTGATGGAGACAATTCCAACCTCTGGTCACAGGGCCATGCACTCACATCGAAGTTAACGAAATCGGTACGTTGTCTCAGTTGATATAATTTGAACAGTTCCTGAATATATAAAAGCATATGGTGTCTTCTTATCAGGACCAAACTTTCTGGGAATTTTTTTTTTCATCAATTCATCAGAGATTTTATTGAATTATCAACGTTACCCCAATTTAAAAAACGTTTAATGACGATCATTATATTTATTATATTAACACTCACTTTTTTTCAAGGAGTTTGACGATATCAGGAGTTCACGGAGACCCAAGCGGTGGAACTACGAAAACAACATCAATTAATCGGTTTACATCTTTATCAGGTATTTTAATACAAGTGACTTGATGAACAATTGATATTCAGGTCACTTTGTGGTGCTTGCAAAAGAACAAAATATTGAGCACTAAAAACTGCGGAAATTTGAATGTAAGTTGAATCCTGTGAAAATTACCGGAAATTATTCTTTCAGGGAATGATCAAAACGGAACCACGCTATGAATTTGGAAGTTTCGTCTATGAGTAGCCGCAAAATGGATTTTCGCCAGCTTTGTTGTTTTTATTCTTGGATTATACATAAACTTTTTCCATTTTGTTTTCCTGAGCCTTTTTACATGATGCACAATCTTCAAATAATCATTTTTGTCTGTTTTTATTAATTTCTTTGACATGCGCCTTTATACTAAGCACAAAAGTGAAGTTTCTATCAATATTAAAAGTATGATAGAATAAGATAGATGATGATTCAGCCGGATGGTGAATCATAAAAAAGCAATAAGATGAAAAGGGGCACGAAACTTGGAGAATGTACACTGTACAATCGAGTATACCTTGTGACTCGTCGACCGGAGTTCTTTTCTCGTCCCAGTTATTGCCGAGTCGGATCAAACCGAAGTAGATCGGAAAATTATTTCGGAAGTCAATGAGCAATTCTTCTAACAGTGAAATGAACAGAAGTTTGGTCTGTTCTGGTGATATTTTGATCGCTGAAAAACGGTTGACCAGGGAATGGGTCATCAGGTGTAAACAAAAAAGTGTAAAAAAGAGACCAGTCGTCTCGTTGCTTTCTATTTCAATAGAAAGGAATTTAATATATATAAGAAAAGAGAGAAGACTCTCTGGAGGCAATGTGTAGAGGTAAGAAAGTGCAGAGTTTCCGATTTTTCTCCAGCCCCGCCCATCACAAAAGAAGCAGGCAAGAAAGCATCATTCATTACATGTAACCCCTCTTTGAGCGGCCGATTGCTGTTCTATTCCTGTTATAAAGTTTTCCTTATGAAAACTCATTATTTTTATTGAAATCTAGTATTATATTATGCTCTCTCGCCCATCTAAATGAGAAAGTAATATTTTTTTCATAGTTCTTTGAAAATCTTCTGGAAAAAATCATCAGCTTATTCGTTGTATCAGAATGGCTCCACCAACGCTCACAAAACTCTCGACGTTCCACAATCCGGACACTTCCTGCTAAGAGCGACAGAGAATTTTATTGTAGAAATAGGATCGAGAAGATTTGGTGGCCGCGACAATGACCATGAGATGGTGCAACTACGCGCAAACAAAACAATGGATCATTTAAATCATGCTCAACTTCAACAAGGATGTAGCAGCTTTATAGAAGATGAGTGCGCAGAATCGAATGATGATGACAAAAAAGAAGAAGACGATGATGATGATGATCACGAAAGCGACGAAACGTCTACAAAACGAAAATCAACAAATGTCATGAGAAATAATGGTAAGTGTTTTAATTTTGTGAGAGTTCACTTATTTTTATTTCTCAGTTTCAGAAAATTGCCTGCCTTATGCTCTGAATCAGTGTTTGATGTACAAGCAATACACACTATGTCGAGACTTGAAGAATAGAAAACAGTACAATGATTCTTTAATGAAGAACGACAATGAGAGATTATACAAAACAGTTCATGATGGAGTGAAAAGACTGGAAGAGGTAAAAAGCTCTTTTGTCAACTTTGTAATGTTCATTTTTTCAGCTAGCGGGCATGAAGAAGACTACAAATTTCAACTGTTCGGCAGTACCAAGTTATGGTTTTCATGGAGAGCTCCTACACTGTCGACGAAGTCATCAACGACGTCGATACAGAAGGAGGATGCTTGTACCGATGACACATCATCAATTTTCTTACTTCTTGTTAGTTTTTTGTTAGTTATGTTTATATTGCTTTTCGTATATATGCAAATGTTTATATTAAAATGACATTTATGTTTTTAATTGAGTAGTATAAAAGGGAGCACGCTTTTTCTTATGTTTTCTGATTTTATTCTATTGTTTTACTCCTGATAATAAATCTATTGTGTTGGAACAAATCTTCGATATTTCGACATACACTGGCTTAACATTTAATCATAATTTTTGTGCTGAAACACCATCGCACTTTGATGAGCTCCCACATTTTTTCATTTATCAAAACATATATTGTATCTTTTTAGATTTAATTGAATTATTTTCTCCCCCTCCCACATCGCCCCCGCCGCCGCATCCGGTCGAGCCTCCTTACAGTTTCCTGATTTTCATGTGGGAATTTTATTATCGAAATAAAAAAGTTCCGACATTTTTTACCGACGCGTGTTTGCGGCCTTAGTGCTAAATTTAATAATTTTCCACTAAGTCCGCAAACACGCGTCGGTAAAAAATGTCGGAACTTTTTTATTTCGATAATATGTCTTATTTATGATTTTCTTATTTTATTATATGGTTATCTTATAATTCTTATTATCTTATTCTTTAAATAAATATGTTTAATTACCCAAGTTTGAGGTGTCCTGAATCTAAAGAAGTAAAGAGCAACGTCCTACCACTGACTACTACTGTGCGCAATTTCGTGGTTTTTAAGGGCACTAAAGAGAGCCGTATCTTTTCCACACCAATAAAATCATTTTTTTACAAATAACTCTTAGTTTAGCCATTCATTTCAGCGTTCTCAAAAATACGAAACAGGCCCAAAATCAGCCCTTTGACTTCAAAATTCACTAAAACTTAATCGATTCTTCCCATTTCTTCTAATTTCAAGCTCTCTTTGTCACATCGTCGTTGTTCCTCCAAGCAAAAACCTTGGACGCATCGCTTCCTTCACTTTTCTTTCGTTTTGGGTTCCCTCTTCCGTAGTTTCCCCATTTTCCTTTATATCTCTACCGATAGTGGTATTATGGCGCATCTCACCTTTTTTTACCAACCTTTACACTACTGATCCCGTCGAACAACAACGTACTCCGCAAATTCCAGCGCAAATTGTTTAATTTCAACTAAAAAATCATTTTTTATCGGAAAAACGCTTCGAATAGCTTCCTTTCGCCAAAAACAGTGCGAATTTAACTATTACAAGCAAAAGCGAAATCATTTCAAAAAGAAATACCATCATTCTAACCAAAAGATGACTAAAATAGGATGACCCTGTCATTTTTTATTCATCTGCTCCATTTTTTGGTTTAAATACAAACTTGAATGGCGAAAACGCACCACAGGCGTTTTAGACTTGATTGACTTAGTAAAGGATGAAAAAACTCTGGCTAGATATACTTTTTTACTAAAACTGATTGAAAAATTATTCATCAATTGATTTTAATTAACTTTTTCGAATATTTCTCAAATATAACATCCAGTTGGAACCCTGACACTTGGAAAAAAAGGGAAAAAACAATTTCTGTTCATTAGTGCTTCTTTTCTTTCGCGTGTTCAGTTTTTCTGTATAATTGTAGCATGTTTTTTGTGATTTTATGTGTAAATTATGACTAAGAAAAAATTATTTTCTCAGTAGAAACAAAAGTAGCTACAGATCTGCCGTTAGTTGTGAGAAAATTACATTATCTTAATTGTTTGTCAGTTGGTTTTTTCTCATAATACACTTTCCCTACTGAAAATCATATTCGTTAACTTCTTTGTTGTCGTAAAAAGGCTGGGTGGCCTAATAGACCAACAATGTATGCTGTGTTTGCACTTCTTCTGCAGACACCGCAACGCGCAATTGCGGACTACGCCCACGCACTGCCATTTGCCATCGATGTTCCAGGTCTCATTCATTCCTTTTTTTCTTCTTTTGCCCCCGTTTTCCTTCTTCCGGTCCCCCAAAATATTGCATCACGAATTTTTTGAGCACAATGCGTTGATAACATCTATTTCAATGCGCTATGATTGCGATTTCGTCCCAATCACTGAATAGCCGGCTGTTGAAAAAATCGGCTATTTAGATTTCCAAATTGAATCAATTTTTGAAACGTTGTGGTAGTTTTCTCGTGCGTGTGTTGTGTGGGAACAGTAGTACGTCGCGTGAGGTCCCCAACGAGCAGGTTTGAGTCTTCCGAGTCGCGGTGCGTGCGCCTCGCTGTTTATACTGATTCCGCCTTGAAAATGCACAAAAGATTGTCAAAATTTTGGGCAAATTCAAATTTGGCGCTCAGTCAAATTCAAGTCAAGTGACCAGTGACAAAACAAAGAACTGTGGAAGTGAGTTAATTCAAAATTACAAAAAAGCGGGTTCATTCGCCCCTGTCTCGTCATAATTTGAAACTATTTTGTTTCCCGATCCATTTCTGGGATACTCGTTAAACCCAAACTTCTTGTGTCCGTCTCATCTTTCTCCCAGGTGTCTTTTTATTTTTTGAATTCCGTGCGTTGCTTCACTTTCAATTGATTTTTCGATAGAATTTCCGTCACTGTTCTCTTGTTTATCACGTTCTTTTGATGTATATATCAGTCCTCATTCACTTTTTCGTTTTTCAGGTAGATCAACTTAACATTCTGAGATGTCATCGTCTAAAGACACTCGCCCTAATAGGGATTTCATCCCACTAAAGCATCGTCCGGCGGGACTCGTCTCTCAGGAAAACGATAGTTATCGTTCCCGATCAAACCCAAGATCCGGCAACAAGCCGTTCTATAAGCATGGTGAGTGTAAACTGCCCAATAAGAATTTCACCAAAACTGTATCTGACTTTTCAGAGAATATTCATGCTAATGGAGTTGACAATTCTCCTCTTGGGCAAGTCTCGGATTTCAAGTTGAAGTCTTCGGATAGATGCGTCACATCTATTAATGAGCGGAAAAGTGCATTCAGCTATTGTTCTACCGACAACAGCAATAACCAGAATTTCCCGGCCAACTACTCTATCATCTCCATGGGTTATTATCAGGAGGACAAACGATTGAACGGAAATGGAAGCGGTCACAAAGGACGGGACAACCAGCGCGGGAACCGCAATTCTAGCTCTCGGTCTGCTGTTGGAGTTGGAAACAAGACATTCAATGGCTATGGTGAGTAAAGATTTCAGGCAAAATGACTCATCCAACACATCAAACTCCCTTAAATCTCCAACTATGACGCCTAAAATAATCATTTCCAGACAATCACCATGACAAATCGCTCCTGAATTATCATGATAGTGATGAAGTGTTTGTCGACAACGTCACGTTGGATGCCAGTGTTGTGAAGAACAAATCTTCAGAAGGACCCAATTCCGAGGCACGCACCAAACGTGCCCGTTCCTGCTCTCGTCGTAGTTGCACCAACAAGTCTTTCACAGCGTTGGGTGAGTTTATTTATCCGAATTTTACAAACAATTTCAACATATTCCCATTTTCAGATGGCTGCTACAACAAGGACTACATTCCTGTCACGCATCGTCCAGCCAGAAAGGCTGACGACACCTTTTGCACTCGCCCACCACTGCCACGTGTCAGCGTGAGAGTCGCCTTGAACCAAACATCAACTGGAACTGAAGACGGAAGCTCTCAAGCAAATATCTTCACCAAAAGAGGTACTCGTAATGGGGATTTCATCCCAGTAAAACACCGTCCGGCGGGACTCGTCTCTCAAGAAAACGATAGTTATCGTTCCCGATCGAACCCAAGATTCGGCAACAAGCCGTTCTATAAGCATGGTGAGTGTAAACTGCCGAATAAGAATTCCCCCAACATTAAATCTGACTTTTCAGAGAATAATCATGCTAATGGAGTTGACGATTCACCTCTTGGGCAAGTCTCGGATTTCAAGTTGAAGTCTTCGGACAGATGCGTCACATCTACTAATGAGCTGAAAAGTGCATCCTGTTTCGTTCCAATGCAACTCAACTTGTTTATGAAGAAAGATGCTGTCGGAAGTCAAAAGTCTGGGCACTATAAACAAGAGATATCTGGAGATGGTCTAGTGACGAGTATTGTGAATAGCAAGAAGGTCACGAATGACGGAACGGTCGAATGTGTAAATTCTCGAGTTAAGAAATTGATCACTGAAAGTATCCAAGCACAAAGTCAAGACGACGCCAAAGTAAACAATCCAACTGCTCACAAGCACATTCAAATTTTGCCTGGAACTGAACCTTGGTTTTGGGAACTTTCCGAAACCAAAAAATTCCAACGTAAGTTAATTCAAATAACCGAAAACCTATTATAAATATTTATTTCAGAACCATCAAACAACATTGTTCCATATTCCGACAACGGATCGGGATCGGAGGCTGTGACTGATGGTGTCAAAACAACTGACCGTGACTTTGTTGTGAGAAAGTGCCAGGAAGAATCTTTGCCCAAACTCCAAGGCCAGTGGAATCTTGTGAAGATGCCGGCAAATATTCCAGCGTACCGCGAAACCAACGGCGATCTCAACAAAACGTTCTCTGGTTTTGATGCAACTCGTGTTGAAGATTTGTATTTGGAGAACGAGTTGAATGAGACTATCAGAAACGACGAGGAGGATGATACATTGGAAATTGCTAACGGCAACACTGTCAATATCGTTTGGTCGGACCAATGGACACATTTCATGAAAATGAAAGAGTTTGCATCTGACGTTTTCCCAAGCGGTGGGATTGCCGGCGTTTACACTTGCTGGGCTGGAGGAGTTTTAGAAATGCCATATATCGTAGTCGCAAAAGATTTCATCATGTTTTACGACAAGACTGAGGCGCCACAGAGGATGCCTCCGCACTTTCAGTTTGAGCTCCTCCCATTGGTCAAATCATCCGATGATCGGATTGTGCCCGGAGTGTATCACTACGTTTCTGTTGATCACGAGATTTGGCCATCGTTGATGTCGCTTGGGGACCAGTAAGATATTGTGATTGCTTAATTTTTATTAAATGTTATTTTTTTCAGTTTGAACAATGCTTGTCACTCAGCAGACCTCATCTACTACAAAGATGATAATCTCAACAAGGTGTCGACATCTTCCGTTTTTGACTCCAACAAGAATCAATAAGGATTCTCTCATAATTGCTCTAACAAAAGTGTTTACTTGTATATTGTACTAGATTGTGCATTTAATTTTCTTTTGCTTTTCGAATGTTGCCTTGCTCTCGGTATTGAGCAAATCTCTCTTTTTTTTCTCTCAATTTTTTGATTAACCAACTCTTACATAATTGTGGCAATCCCGAAAATAAACTGTAAATAAGCATTGATTGTTTAAGCAGTTGGTATTGTTATTTTGGTCTTTTAGTTCGTATGAAAAAAACTCAACTAAATATACTGGTTTTCAGAGATTCCGCTATACAGCAAACGGTTTTGACTAACAACCATTGAAAAGATGTCGCCTAAATCCAATAACGTATGATTATGAAGAATTCTGCGAATGACGACCTTATGGCTGTTTCGGAGTGAGAATACTTCCGGTCATTTTTTCCTCTTTTGTTGTTCCGTTATTTCAAAAATTCAGTAGTCATTGATACTTCTTTCAGAAAACCGTAGTCCTAAGCAATAAACAACACAAAGCAAACAATGCCAGCTTTCAAGTCACAACAAAACTCGAGGAATCCAAATGGAAGACAATGGATTCTTGATATGTTTTGTAATTTGAAACTATTCGACTACTTTGACTAATTATTAGATTAAATACATATACGTTTCGGAATTCTCTCGGAAAAACAATATGCAATCACAAAATTTTTGTTTTTTCCTTTTTCTCATGAGAACTGATCAAGGAGTTGGATATTTTGGACAAATTGCTGATTTTTGTTGATTTTTCCCTCGATTATGCATGATTTATTAACATTTCAGAAAAGTTTGACACAAAATTCGCAAGAATTCGATAGATGAAATATGTTTTCTCACTCATCACAGCTCTATCAGGATTCCATCTTCTCGTTTCTTACTCATAGGTCCGCGATCAAGATTTTGCTTCTGTAAAATAGAATTGTTAAGCTTGCAGACTGTTTTTCACGTTCTCTGTCAGATATAGAACATTAAAAACTATTTTAAAAAACTTACTTTTACAATAATTCCCAAATTTTCCAATCCCATAGCGTTAATGATATCAACTGCAGCTTCTGCGAGAATCGGAAGAGCACAACGTGGAATAACTTTGTCGTCAGAGTAGATCACTTTGAAAGGGAGTTCCCTTGTAGATTTTCTCTTCTCCGCTGGCTGTTCTGCTTCCACGTTCTTTTTATAGTTGACAGAAGGAAATGCTGTCAAAATTGGATCCCGATAACGGATAGTTTTTGCGATGGGTGTTGCGTGCTTCATCTTTGCCTTATTCCGAACTTCTTTGCAATGGTTATCAAAAATGGATTTTCTTGCAAACGTAGCGTCACAGCAATCGCAAGTGATAGTACCAGGGAGCTTGTGGACAGTGGTCATGTGGATTTGTAGCGGTTTATGCTCGTTCGGCAAGCGATCATCGCACAAAAAGCAGTAATGCGTTGGTGGATGGTTTCCGTAGACGTGTTCACGAAGATTTCTTTCGTACTTGAAGATTTTATGGCAGTGACGACATGGGAAATGACCTGGAATTGAATATTGAGAATTTAAGTGTTAAAATAAAGAGCTCACCGGCATTTTTGAGCTTGCGAAGGACGTCTCCTGACATCTGATTGGAATCACCACGACTATTTGTGGATAGCCAAGTCAGAATCACTGACAAAATTGTTTCAAAGAATATTCTAGAATAAAAGAAAAAATGAGAAAGAGGGAGAGGCGATCGGTAGTTTTTCTCGATTCGCTCGTTCCTCCTATTTCAAAATAAACAAATGAAAAAGATCGTTCACGGATGATTCATAGTTTGATGGGGTTGGGGTGTGCAAGAATAAGTGTTTATGCAAAATAATGGGATTGATGTGTGACTAAATTGATATATTTCTGTTTCTTTTCTCATGTTTTGTGAAGAAGAAAGGTCATTATTGCATGGGTACGGTATTATAGAAGGTGATAATTCAAAAATGAAATCACTAAATCAGTAAAAAAATTTGGGAAATGGATATTGAAACTGAAATTGGTGGAAATCAAATCGTTCCGCTAAAAAGGCTGGAAACTTTGGCTGCTGTGAATGGAAAATGATGAATCTTTGATAATGTGTCACTGAGT
This sequence comes from Caenorhabditis remanei, assembly GCF_010183535.1. NCBI lineage: Eukaryota > Metazoa > Nematoda > Chromadorea > Rhabditida > Rhabditidae > Caenorhabditis > Caenorhabditis remanei. Next base: position 20,185,301 of record NC_071333.1, read on the forward strand.
TAATGGCTCTCTTATAATTTCAATTTCTATAGGAATTGTAGATGATTAAACCTAGAGCTCGATTTTTGTAGTTGAGAACTTTTTTGTTCCGAAACTCCCTGAAAAGTTATAAGTGATCAAAGTGGAAAACTCAAAAATTCAAAATCTGTAGCTAAATTGGTTGATTTGAGGAAGAAGTTGCTTTGATCACCTGTAACTTTTCAGTGTGTGCCCCTCCCCTTTAAAAAAATTTTAACTGCAAAATGAAGCTCTCAATTAAGACATAAGGATAACATACAAGACCCAATCATTTTCCATTGACAGTATCCAAAGTTTCCTGTCTTCTGAGCGAGATTTTGCATATCAGGTTTAGCGCAACCATAAGAATCACGCTTTTTTAAAAATATTATTCACCATAACTGACCGACGGTTCATTTTTGTTAGTTTTTATGGAACGTGTGGTTTTTATGCAACACGTTTAGAGCAAAGTACCTGACAATGAATTGAACCTAACATTCCCAGGTTTGCCGACAGTCGTGAGAAAAGCACATTGTCTTAATTGTTTTTCAGTTTATTTTTTCTTATAAACCACTTTCCGTACAGAAAAACATATCCGTTATTAATTTCTTTGTTTTCGTAAGAAGGCTGGGTGGCCTAATAGACCAACAGTGTGTGCTGTGTTTGCACCTGTTCTGCAGACACCGCAACGCGCAATTGCGGACTACGCCCACGCACAGCCATTTGCCCTCAACGGTCCCAACCTCACTCATTCCTCTTTTTCTTCTCTTGCCCTTTTTTTTCTCCTTCCGGTCTGCGAAATGACTGAGCCATACATTTTTAGTGCAAGATGTCTTGATAACCACTATTTCATTGCATTATCATTATGATTCCGTCCCAATCACTAAATGGTCGGCTGCTTAAAAACTCGGCCACGACTCGTTTCATATACACGGAATTTTGCTTTTTTTTCTCGAAAACAAGTTTTTCACATTGAAAATGAAAAACTGGTATACCGTAACAAAAAAAACGCGGCCACATCTCTCATAATACATGTTCAGTATTAGAAATCATATCCGTCAACTTCTTTGTTTTCGTAAGAAGGCTGGGTGGCCTAATAGACCAACAGTGTGTGCTGTGTTTGCACCTGTTCTGCAGACACCGCAACGCGCAATTGCGGACTACGCCCACGCACTGCCATTTGCCCTCAATGGTCCCGACCTCATTCATTCCTCTTTTTCTTCTCTTGCCCTTTTTTCCTTGTTCCGGTCCGCCAAATGACTGAGCCATACATTTTTGCGCACAATGCGTTGATAACCACTACTTCATTGCGCTGTACTTCTACTCTATGTTGTGCACTCCTTGGATTTCGCGACTTTCGCCATCCCAATCCGTTCTTCCCAGCGATTTTTGTTCACATCTTTCACAGTTCTTTTGCAGTTCTTTTGCAGTTTTCTTTTGCTGAGTCTCATGAATTCGGTAACACTGTCAATAAAATCTCATGTTTTTCGGTCTGCTTGGATTCTCTCTCCTCTCTCAACCTCTGCTGTCTTGTGGGTTCATTCGCCGTTGTTGTCATGATTTGAAAATACTTTCTCGATCCATTTTTGGCACATTCATAGAACTCAAACGTTCGTGTACCATCTCATCCAACGCCTAGGGTTTTTTTCTGTTTTTGATTTCCGTGTTGCTTCATTTTCATTTGGTTTTCGATAGCTTTTCAGTCACTGTTCTCTCGTTTATCACGTTCTTTTAATGTCTATATCAGTCCTCCTTCACTTTTTCGTTTTCAGGTAAATTGAAACACATCAAAACTCGCCTACAATGTCTGCCAACAATGACAAGAAGATTCGCCCATTTGGAACAGGCTGGAAGGAACAAGGGAAAAAGCAAGCCGGCGCCTACGGAAACTCTGCCCTCCAACGCAATGAGTCTAACCGTTCTTTGGAATGGGAAAACGTGTTCTATGATGCAACTGGCGGTCGTCGCAACTCTAATCGATCGGTACAGAATTCTTCAACGTCGAATGGAAATAAATCGAGGAGCCAACACGATGCGGCCAACCGCACCTTCGGCCACGAGCAAGAATATTACGATGCTCCGATAAAGTTCAGTCATCCGTCAAACAGATCCTTCTGTGCTAACGGTGAGTATAACTATTAGATATTGACATCGTTTTACCATACTTGTTAGTTTTGTGACATTCAATCATTTTCATTTGCAGAAGCGCCGTATTTCCATCCGACTGGCAATGGTTACAACAAAGTGCAACGTGCGCGTGTCACAAGTAATACAAGCACCAATAGTGGGACGTGTCGTGATGAACTGAGTGGAAGTCTTGGTGGTGGTCGAACAACGAAAAGTTCCAGGATCAACTCTGCAACGTCGAATGGGAACTTGATGTTCCACGGCTATTCAGGTTAGTGATGTTCCACGGTTATTCAGGTTAGTGGGATATATGTATATATTCTGTTTTTGACATATTTTTGCTGTTTTTCATAATAATTTACAAACAACTTTTGAATAGCAAAAATATGTCAAACACTGTGAAATTCTGAGTTGGCGCGAGAAATGATTCTGCGTCTCGCCGATACTTTTTCGTTTGCGGTGGAGCGCAGTTGTAAGAAAGGGTTAGCTGCTAATAAGTGAATCAAATGACTTTGAAAAATTTCAAGTAACTTGTAACAATAAAATATCAAATTTCAGGCGACCAACATGAATACTCGAAGGCCAGCGGAGAGCCAATCCATTCGACATATGTCAATCGAAATGGTGGAAATCGTACGAAAAGTGACTCCAGCAGCTATCCAGCTCCCGATGTCAACTACATTAAGAATTTCGTTTCCCAAAACGCAGTCAAATCCATCGGTTCCTATCAAAAACAGAAAGCAGTGAATGAAAGTGCGGGCGAGCACCGAGGACGTGACAACCAGCGCAGAAGCCGCAACGCCAGCGCTCGGTCTGCTGTTGGAGCTGGTAACAAGACTTTTAATGGATATGGTGAGTGAAGGTTTCAGACAAAATAGTTCATCTAACAGACCTTCATTAAATCTCCGACTACGACTCTTAAAATTTCAATTTCCAGAGCTCCAGCTCGACAAATCCTTCTTGGAGACGGATTCTATGATGTGTGATGAGGTGTTTGACGACAACACCACGTTGGACACCACTGGAAGACAAGATCGTCTGAATTACTGCACTCGTTCAAGTCATGACCGCTCCAGTTCTTGCCGCACCAACAAGTCTTTCCTATCGTTGGGTGAGTTTATTTATCCGAATTTTACAAAGAACTTCAATACATTCCCATTTTCAGACGGCTCACACAAGAAGGACTACATTCTTCTCACGCATCGCCCAGCCAGAAAATCGGATGATTTGCACTGCGCCCGTCCACCACTCCCACGCGGTGACGAGAAAGTCGATTCGAATAAAACATTCTCTGCAATTCGATATGGAAGCTCTCAAGCCAATGTCACCATCAAAGGAGGTACCCGTAAAGAGGACATCATCCCATTAAAATTCCGTCCGGGTGGAGTTATCCCTCAGAAGAACGAAGGTCGTCAGTCCCAACTGAAACCAAGATTTGGACACAAGTCGTTTGATAAGCATAGTGAGTGTAAACTGAAGAATAAGTATTTCAGTGACATTAAAACTGACTTTTCAGAGAACTATCATGTCAACGGACTCGACACGGCTCGTTGCGCACAAGTTTTGGTTTCCAAGTTCAATATTTCTGGCGGGTGCTCCACTTCAAATGATGAACTGAAAAGTACATCCGTCACAAAGCAAATCAACTCCGTTGCTATGCAAACAGCAGACGGAAATCAGATAAGTGGACACCAACAAGAAGGATCTGGAGATCCAGGGGATGTGATCGGTTATGAGAATACTGCAAATGCCACTGGTGACGGAAAGGTCAAGCGTACCGCTTCTCGAGTCGAACAAGTGATTAGTGGATACATTCAAACTCAAGACGACAGTCAAGACAACGCCAGTCGCCTCTACAATCCAACTGCTCTCAAGCTGAACCAAACATTTGGTGGTTTTGACTCCTCGTTTTCGGTTTTTACAAAAACGAAAGAGCAAGATCTTGATATTAGCCACGACAAAGAAAATTCTCTGACTGAAGTCAAAGGAGATTATGATTTGGAAAAAGATCTGCAGAGGACTGTCAACGCCGAGTTGACCGGTGGATGTGTTATGGAAGCTCCGACGAATCGCACCCTAGAAATTGGCAATAAGAACACTGCCATTGTCGTTTCGTCAAATCCATGGACGCATTTCCGAAAAATGAAAGTTTTTGCTTGTGACGTTTTCCCAATTGATGGAACTGCTGGAATTTATATTTGCACTGGTGGATCAGTTCTGGAAATGCCCCCTTATGTGGTCGTGGCGGAAAACTATATTATGTTTTACGGAAAGGATGAGGAGCAACAGAAGATGCCTCCAAAGTTCGAGTTCGAACTCGTTCCTCTTGTCGAACCTCACGATAATCGGATTGTAGCGGGTGTATACAATTTCCTTCCTGCAGATCACTACGTCTATCCATCAGTGATGGAACTCATTGAGTAAGATATTGTAATCGTGAAATTTTTATTAATTTATCTTTTTTTCAGGCTGGGAAGCTCTTACAGCTCGAGAGATCTTATGGACTACGAAGCTGATCGTCTCAACAAGGCCTCAACTTCTACGGCTTCTGATCCAACCAATAATGAATAGATGTATGATTGTCCTTTTGCTCTGATTATTGTGCTTATTTTTGAATGTATTGTGTTTTTTCCAACTATTTATTGTGTTTCATCTAACGCAATGTGTTTATCTCGTTCATTTGCAAACACTTCTTTATTTTTGAGAACGTTTTAAATAAACTGTGAATGTGTACTGTAGTTGGAATTGTTATTCAGGTCTTTCTGGTCGGATGAAAAAAAAGCTCGATCTACTAAAAAAAAGGTCTTTAAAAAATCAGACTTTGTTCTTTATTATATTTTTCTTTTTTTATAATTCCACTGAACACACTGATAGTCACCTCCTAGCTGATGTTTGCGCTTCAGGCCGTTTAATTACACTATTCACTTTAGCAAGTCATCAACTCTCTTATCATTAGAAAAAAAAACAATTGGCTCATTTGTTTCATTGATCAAAAACAAGAATCTTTTACTGGCACGACCTTACACCAGTTCTCCGTTCTGCACACCCTTATCTCACTTTTCATGGCCTGGCCTCGATGCGATGGGACACCAACTGACTTCTAGAGCGAGAGAATTGAGGAGAGATTGATTCCATTTTTCTTTCGAAAAAAGTGAACGAGAGTGCTCGAGAACTGGCAAGGGAAACTTTGCCTTACTTTTTCCTAATCAGTTTTTTCGCAATGATTCTAAAGCGCTATCTTCATCAGGCCGGACATTCAGGCCTTCGAATACGTCCAGCATGTGTGTTCTATTTTCAGCTGGCACATTTTTCATTCAAATCATTTTCATAAATATAAGTAGACAGTATGAGGTGTAGGAAAAAAAGGTGAGATACATTTAAGCAGGAATGTTGGAAGATGAGTTAGGAAGAGATAGAAGTTGTCAAAGGAGACTTTTTTTAGAAAACAGTTGGAAATGGGGTATAATGAGAGTAAAGTAAATACTAACAAGGGAAGTACAAGATTGACCGAGTTGAACTTTTTAAATAAATATGGGCAGAGGTAGTTTTTACCCTGAAGATTCCAAATCTGCAAAAAAAATTGCAAAACTCTCACGCGGGCAAAAATATAAGCTATCAAACTATCTATTGTTAAGCTATTACTGCGGGACATGCGGTCAAACAGACGAAGAAAAGTTTGACGCCTCATAACTCGGTCCGTGTGCTTCCCTTGTGAGAAAATAATATGGTAAACGATGAAACATCAAAACAAAGCATCAATTTGTTTGTTGATGTCTTCTTTTTCTTTTTCAGTCAAACTTTCAGATTCCAATCTTTGTTCCAACTTGAATTTCTGCACAGCTGGTTCCCAGGCAGGTTGTCCGGATAGAACATGACTGTTATCCGACATCTTTTGTGTCCAATCAACTGGTGGTGGTGGTCCGTTTGCAATTTCGATCCGTTTATGTGGCCGTATATACCCTTCTGGTATTTCAACAACTCTTTCTGTCCAGAATGGATCCTCACAGTATTCCACCATTTGATACGAGAAGCTGGGAGGGTAGAAAATTGCTTTTGGATGTTTTTTTGCAGGTCCACCAGGTAGTTTACTAACTTTTTCGAGTATTTCTTGCAAGATGGGCGGATCATACTTCACATTTCGTTCGACACACCGACGGAACACCGTGTTATCGACTGCAGTATTGCTTGCTTCCACTCTTGTCAGATAAAAGTTTCTGTTGAAATCTTCGACAGGATTGTTCCCGGTTTTGATTCCAATTTCCGGCAAAAGTGAAACCGCAAAGTTCATATAGCTTCGAACATCTTCATCCATTCCGTTTTGTACCTCACAGATCTCAAATACAGGATCTAGTTTGTAGTCTGCTGTCACTCCTTTTTTGTAGAATAATTGGTATCTATAGCACTTTTTAGTTGGTTTTTGATCGGAACTTTCCGTTGTTTCTTTCTTCTTTGCTGGGTCAACGTTTGTTTGGGTATTCAAGCTCGAAAGCTTCTCAATTCCATATTTTAATTCTTGGTTGGTTTTGCATCCTGAATGAAAACTTTATTTATGAATTCTAGTCCCTGAACCTACCTTTTTCATGTTGACGATTTTCTGATAACACAATTCGGTTGAGAGAATTACACAAATCTTTGTCTGGGACCACGTCATTAGGTGATGAATTGAGTTCTGGTTTAATAGGTTCCGCAGGTATGTCACGGATATTTGTTTTCTGGAAAATAAGTAATAAAATCCACAATATTGCGACCAGGTTGAAGATTGATTACACATATCAGTAAACTTCCAAAATGTTTCATTTAGACCTTCCTTATAGTTAGCTACAAATCTCCAATTGTTATGATTAGACTGTTAATTGAAAGAGGGCTTTTGTAAAAAACTTCGCTCTGGCTTACTGTTGCTTTGCCAAAAAAAGAAAAACGAGTTGAGGATGCAACAGTAACTCAGGGAAGTCGTTCAAAAAACATTGCTGATTACCAGATCAGCCTATCTTGGGACTGTCTACACATGTTTTGAGGAATAGGATCAGCTTTGGGATTGCTGTGTCTATATAACCTGAAAGCTCTGACTCTCAAGGCTTAGGAAGCTGGCCACTTGGACATCCTAAAAAAAAGTTGTCAACTACAAAAATGAAGAATAATGCATGAAGGCTGCTCACAAAAAGTTTCTGAGCCTTCAGATCAATTTTGATGATAATGTGACCAGAGTTGTTGGGAAGTAAACTCGGAAGTTAGACGGAAGTGAGTTTTATTTCGACAATATGAAACGAACTTCAAAATATGAAGTTAATATGTTGTATTGATGGTATTCCTACCTTTCGAGCAAAAAAAAATCCGAAATTTCTCTTATCCCCTACCAGTAGACCTGAAAAAGCAGCCGAATTTGAAACCCGGAAGTCGGAAGTCGGAAGTGAAAACTTTTTCAGGTCTACTGGTAGGGGATAAGAAACATTTCGGATGTTTTATGCTCGAAAGGTAGTAATACCATCAATACAACATATTAACTTCATATTTTGAAGTTCGTTTCATATTGTCGAAATAAAACTCACTTCCGTCTAACTTCCGAGTTTACTTCCGTACAACTCTGAATGTGACGTTCGAACAAAAAACTCTGATTTTGAGGTTCCTCACGGCCTTGGTGATAAAAAAGTTTTCCGAAAAGACATCCCACCACAGAAAAGTTGTCAATTACAAAAATATAGCTTAATGTTGAACTAGCTACTGTTGCAGTTCACTCACTACAAGCCGGCTCCCTTGGATACTGTAGCACCCCGAGCTGAAATATCTCATAATCTGCCTTCCAGAAGCTTTGACATGCAACAGTAACCCTAAAAGTAAAATTTCAAAAAAGGCGTTAATAGTTATGGTTGTAATTTCTGCTTTTCATTCTATATAAAAACAGGTTTTGTTTGATTAAAAAAAAATCAATTCTTTCCCAAGCAGGAGAAGTGAGCACGTGAAAAATTGCTTATTCACGTGCGCGAGAGAGAGAGGGAGAGAGACGACATGGAAATTAATCAAAAAACTGAACGATAAAGAGCACTTGGAAAATTTTTACCTTTTTTTAAACACATTTTCAGTATAAACCCCAAAACGTTTGGTTCGTTAGCTCGAATTCGATTCACTTACCTCATTCATTCTGCTTGAGCGGTTACAACTAACTTCTGACAACGTATTTTCCGTTATGAAAGCTCTGAAAATGTTACGATTGTAATTAATTTGATGAGGTATAGAAAAAACTAAAGAAATGACAACAAATGCTTTTAAAAGATATTCTACAAGAACAAGTGTAAACAATGATCTCTCACAAGCAGACAGCTTTCTCACAAGCAGACAAAATTTATTCAAACTAAGGCAAGGCCGGCACACTGCCCAGTCATAAGATTTTGTTAAAGGTAGATGCAGACATAAACTTTTTTTGAAGGTTGAATGATCATTGATTTGTTATGCTAAGAGTTGTGTACTTCTATGATCTCTAATAGTGAACAAAAAGTAGAAAAACGGAAAAAAAGTAATTTGTACGTTGTGCTAAAAGATGGGATAAAAGTAGAAAAAGCGCTAAATTTTAAAAAAGGAAAATGCTTGAAAATGGTTAGGAAATGGAAGTTCAGAATGATGAAAAACGCCGTAGAAATTGGACCATGACAAGAAAATGTGAATACATAAAAGTAATAGGATTCTGTTAAATTCTGTGGAAAAATGTAACCGTTGAGTTTGAAATAAAGTAATTTTTTTAATAAAAAACTTCAGAAACTACCGAGTGCGATAGCTGTGTTGAATAAAAAAATTTAAATATCAACTCTCAAAAAAAAAAGTTTTCAGAAGTTTGACTAGATTCAGTACCGCTCAAAAGGTTATCAACTTTGACTGTTTTCAGTGAAAAATGATCAAGGTTGATAACGTATGTCATCTGATTCTCCGACGAATTTTATTTTGTATGAATTGGACACAGCGAAAATAGCACATAATTTTTGAAGTCAATAACTTTAGTTTTTGTTAGTACAAACACTTTTTAACAAGTTACATGTAATCAAAGGCATTTCTCTCTGAACTCGTCTGAATATAGGGCATATTAGCGGAATTTTGGAGATTTTCACTTTGACCACATCTAACTTTCAAGATAGTGTCCCTACAAAAAAATAGTCAACTACAAAAATGATGTGCTATTTTTGTGCTGCCCAACCTATACACAATTGAGTTTATCAGACAATCGGGTGACACCAAAATACACTCTCAAAAATGGTCATTTTCCACTGAAAACAGACAATGTTGAAAACCTTTCGAGCGGTGGTGTAGATGTCTTCTCTTGTATTTAAAAAAGTGTCAAAGATCAACTCTCGAAAAAAAAATTATCGTAAGTATGACTAGACAAGTTATACCGCTACAGTATTCTATATATCATTTTACACAAATGGCGTAGAGCACTCACCACTTTCAGTATCGATGACTCACTAAATTTCAAGAAACTCTCTCCAAAAACTCCTTGAGGCTCTTGGAGGACGACTGGCGCCGCGACCGCCCAACGAGCACTCCTCCTCTCCCTCGCCTCCTGTGACCGCTTTAATTCTCTCTCGTCTTCTCCCCCTCTTGCAGTTTCTAGTTCTTTTTGCCACCCGGTTCTTTTCTATCACCAGCACTCTCTGCAAACGATGCAGTGTACGCGAAGAATTCGGGACCTCACACGAAGGCTCTCCTCTCTTCAGAATGATGAAGAGAGACGTGTGTCGCCACGCCACAACGTGTGTTGCAATGCGCTGCTCGGCAGGGAAAAGGAATAACATATGTAGGGGAAATCAAAATGAGAAAGGGGAAATGAAGATTGTGAAATGGAAAAAAGGAAACTGGAAACTTCCGGTGCCAATGTTTGGGGACAGTAGAACTTTTAAACGTTGAAAACGAGGCACATGAAATGACGTCATCAAAATAATCCTGTGTTAAAATGAATAGCATTGAAATCGAAACTTTTTCATCTGAAATTATTTGTTTCCCGATGGCTATGATTTTGACATTTAATACCTGCAGATTTACTTCAGACACAATAGTAGAGTCAACATGTGCAATTTCAATCTTTTACTAATTAATCAAAATGACATACGCGCGGTCTAAACTGTGTTTGTTCTAATCCTTTTTATCGATGTCTACAGAGTTGTTAAACACAATTATTATGGCAATTTACTGCCTTCAATTTATTATCATGGTGTTTATCCACTTTTTGAATGAGAATGCACAAATACGGGTTGATTTCTTTCACCTTCTTTATTGTAAATACTAAAAATGAGCATTTTGGAACGTATGAAATTTTTCTCTGAACTATAACAACCCAAATTTTGGTGCGCAGTTTTTATTCTTAGTTCCGTTTCAAACTATTGTTTATTTTTGCTATTTTTTCTCCTCAAGAAGTAGTTTTTCACCGAAAAACGTCGAATGTGCTGGAAAAATTACATTTAGCCCGAAATTGACGCTTATCTGATTTCTCTGTTATGAAATCCTTATTACTTTTTGTATTTATTCAAAACTGCCGTATTTTCTTTTCCAAATCATATAAAATCGATTTTACTCTCATTTCTCTCGGCTTTGTCTCCCAATGCATGACTAGGACGTCTTATAACACAAAGCGACCGCACTTTGATCTGGCTTGAATGCAGGAGTAGTTTTTTGTGTTTTTTCTAATCGAAATTTATCTGAAAACTCACTACTGTGTCAAATATTCATTAAAGCTTCAGACTTTTCTTATAAATGTGTGTCATTCAACCGGAATCAGCTTTTTTATTGTAGACAATTGTCGAAAATATCAGTTTCTCTTTGTTTGAGATTGTCACCACATCAAACTGCTGATAATCCTCTGACATCTGATATTTTAATTAAAATTTTCCGATTTTTCTTTTTACTCGAATTTTTCGACAAGAAACAGCTAAATGTTGTAAACAATCAAAGAAAATAATCGTTTTTTATTTATTTCATAATTCATAACGATCTGAAATTTGTTTTTTCTAGTTGTAACCCGGAACTAATTGTATTGAATCAATTTTCCATTTCGAAATGTATCGAATCATTTCTATTCTAAGTCAGCAGCTGTAGTACTTTTTATGTTCAAGTGAGGTGCAATTTTCAACGTATATTTGATGTTCTTCTTATTTTTGTGCACTTCTGGCAATTTACGAGGTTATTTTTTCCATATTCGTGTGTTTCGAGTGTCACCCAGCAGGAAACACTCAGTTTTTTCTCTGTGGGGAATCCAAGATGTCCAAAACACAGGCAAATCTGGAGAAAGAAAAATATTCTGCAACCAAATAATGTTCGTAAATCGTACCTAATCGCTCGTAAATCGACATTACCAGCTAAACAGCACGCGCGCTCACGGAGTGTCGTTTGTGTCGTAATGACGTATACACAAATGCGTGTATAACATTGGAGGCGTTCGAAGGAGGCCACGGGTCAGCTGCTCTCCTCTAACGCACTCATGGTTCCCGAGGTGCGATCGATAGTGTGTGTGTGTGGTCTGTTCAATGCTGGCAAGGTGTTTCTCTAGCTACACTCGCTTGGCCTCACTGTTTTTCTTCGTATTTTTCGCAATCCGCTTACATTTAGTTATTGATAATCGTTTTCCAATTTCAGCGCTCAAACGTCCACCACGTAAATAAGGAATGGGTTCCAGCTCAAAAATTGTCCAGTTGTTGCGTTCAAACCGGGTCAATGTTCTGATAGGTAAGATATATATTGTTATCGGTCCGCGAACACTTTGTTTGAAATGGTCTTGAAGCGAAAAAGATGGTTTTTGGTTCTATTCAGACCTGCAAAGCTCAAAAAGACGACATTTTGCTTCGAAACTCCAGGCACGAGTTCGAAAATCGATAATATTAAATAATAACAGTCACACACATAAAAAAATGCAATTATTATTTTCAGTACTCAAAAGATGGCGAGAAGAACATATAGCTTGCTTGGTAGAGAGTGCCAGATTATCAAACAAGACGAGAATAAACGATGGAATTCTGCAGACGCTTCCTTTTTAGTGGAACATCAAGACTGGAATCATTGGCAGTTCCTGAGAAACAATAATAAACAAAAAGAATGGACATATGAGCTTGGGAGGATTACCGGCTTGATTCGATGAACATTATAAAGTAAGATTTTGACTTGCGTCTCACTTTTTTGAAACATTTCACATACTTTTTTATATAGATATTCATCATCACGTTTTTCAGTGTCTATCATCGGCTTTATTCGGAAAGAAAAGAAGAATTACAACAGTATCCAGATCGTCAACAGTTACCAATAGATTATGAGACGAACATCGCTCAAATCATCGTTCCCAGTTAGCTGCCCTGTTGATACCACATTTCCGTCACCAACAATTTTGAAGTTTTGATCTAAACAAATACGGAGCCTATTCGACACACATTGAAAGAAACAAATCGGTCTTGTCTGCGGTCTAAAAATTTTGGTTCGTGTCTTGCTTCATTAGAGCATTTCACGTATTGCAAAAACTAGTAGTAAAATTTTCAGGTATTAATCATTGGCGTGCTTGATAGAGGAAGGGAGACAACCACCACATCTGTTGTCGCATTGACAGGAGCAAAGTTACGGTGGAAATGTGAACGAATCAATACGAGTCAGGAGACGTCGACCAAGACAAGTTTGTCAAGGGCAAGTCATCCGAACCTTCTGTTCCTGACACTCCAAAGAAGAATCGAGGAATGATTCAATCGGATAACGTTGTTAATGTGATTTCTGGAGATACAGCTCTACCAAATGACTGATATTAAAGAAAAGAGTCAAATCAGCAGTTGGATTCAAATATTGGTCTTGGATTTGAAGTAACTAACAATCCGTGCGGAAGGAGTAAGCAGCCGACACCGAAATTGTGAATTAATGGGTCTGATTGAAGGTTTAGACTGACTCATAGAAAATAAGATCACCTACTCATAACTCAGAATTAGATGTAGAGTAGATCAGAAAAGAAAGCTAAAGTTTAGCGGCTTTTGGATTTCGTCACGAACGACTACAGTAACCTGAAATACTTTACTAGCATAGAACTTTGGCATTTTTAGAATTATTTAGGCATCATTTTACTTGTTGATAACGTCTCATTGTACTGACTAGTGTATCTTAAAATGTTGTCATCATTAGCTCCATTGCTGAATCAAAAAAATATAGTAGTTTTAGTAAAGAAGAAGTTGTTGAATTTTGAAAAACTGTAATTTCTTACTTGACGACCCATTTTTTGGGATTTTGTGTTCAAAGTAAGCGAAGTTTCAAATAGTTTCCATTGTGAATCGCAAACCTGTTGATCTGCCAAAACAACTCATTTTTCAGATTTTGTTCCGTTCTTCTCAAGGAGCCGACGAGCTCAAAAAGCCAGTTGTAGAGCATTTGGATGAAAACGTTATGGTGCTTGGCGTCCAGATGATTCAGATGACGACTGTGATACTGGAGATGTCAAGAGTTTGAGTATTGCAGATTTGGTTGATTTTAAAGAAAATTGAAAGACGACAGTGAGTACGGAACTGAAAGAATTAATGGATAAGTTAATTCGAACGGAGAGAAAACAAGCGGGAGATATTCCAGCTGATTGAGTTAAACGGTCATGGTGCCACTAACTGGAAATACCAATTGTGTAATGAATCCATCGGATGTTTTGGATTAAAAACAATGAAAAAAAATGAAAAAGAGTGCACCTGTAAAGACAATACAAGCAAAATGAGTGAAGAGGATTGCGAGATTATCAAAAAACAGTGTTTCGATCCAATTGAAGAACCTGGGAAACCGCGAAAGCTTATTAGAAAAAAATGGAAGATGTGGAGCATCTCAGAGGAAGATTGTGGAGATCAGTTAGGAAGAATATGAATTATTTGTGAAGGAATGTTATGAGGAACCAAAGAGTATTGTGATGAAAAAGATGTTGATTGTCAATGATCGACCGGAATTCAGCAAAGTGGAGGTGAGCTTTAACTAACTTCTAATATCTTTCTATTAATTTTAGGTATTGATCATTGCCGTGATTGGGCGAGGTTGGGATAGAACCAGCACAACATCTTCATTTCGCCAACGCTTTCGTAACGACATCCTCTCACATCACCGTTCGCAGTGGGCAATCCTGCCGATGGAGCATCCGAGTGAAACGTTTGACCGCCAACGCGATATTTGGCCGAAATTTATGAGAGATTTTCTTGAAAAGTATTTGGATAGAGCTGATATGCTGGCAACACCATTCTGACAAGCAGTACTGAAACGTCGTGGAACTTGTTTGGAACATCCACATGAAATACAGCGAATTCAATACCTCACTGGTGTTTCTTGTCTTTTCCAACAGTTTCCAAACACTCGTCAGTTACATCACCAGCCTCTGGCTGAACTGTTCTCCTTATGCACTTATTGCTTCACTTTTTCTATTCTTTATACTACTATTCCAATACTCACTATTATGAGTTGGAGATCTCCAAAACTCTGATTACGCCGGTAAGTTACTCCTGAGGACTGTTAGCTAGGTGGTCTGTCAAATCGTGGTGTACAGTAGTTACACCGATTGACAGATCTCTCAGTTTGAAGTCTGCAGAATTTTCATGGTTTTCTGATCCATTTTGCAGATTTCTTTAAATTTCTTTATTCAACATTATCACACAAATACGAGATTAATAACGAAACTGCTGATTTTTTTCAAAAAACCTATCAGATCTGAAACTGTCACCCACGTATTTCCTCCTTTTCCTACGTGCGAGATCACATAATCGTTCAATTTTGAACTTTTCAATTTACCGTGTTGCCAGATTTCAATATCGTCTTTTCTCTTTTTTTTTAAATTTAAAGCAACTGTTTTACTTCACTGGGGGAACCGTAGCTTCTCATTCTGTTCCGCCTCCTCAAATCACGTTTTTTCTCATTATCAATTTTCGTTCTGATTGGGAGAAGAATTATATTGTTTTCTTCATATCACTTGTGTTTTCTACAGAATGGTGTTTATAAAACTTCTAATTTCCGGTTCATCTGAAAGTTATTAGCTCCTCCTAGTCTGTTTCGTATAGTTTCATTACAAAATCATTGGCATTTTCGAACGAATACAACTCTGTGTTATGATGTCTTCTTCTGAAAACTATCTTTTCTGGATAACCGTCACTCATTTTGTCCCGGAAATCGGATTTGTCTCTTCCATTTTCTTCGGACTAATTCTGTTAATTTTAAATTACCTCGGAGCTCAAAAAATGTTTGGTTCATACAGGTTTTTAATTAGTGCATTTACAACGCTGGGAATGATATTCGCTACCGTCGAAATCATTGTCTATCCGGTACTACACAGGTTAGAAACTCAAAACTTCAAATTTTTTCAGAATGTTCACAACTACAAAGCCGGCGTCCTTTTCTTTAGTTTTACCGAATCATTTGGATTGAGCGGTTCAAAAACTAAAAATATTCCTATTGGTAGGTAACCGCTAATTTTTGAAATCGAATAAATCATCTTTTTAGCTAGTTACACGTTCTTTCATTCTGCAACAATGTCATTATTATCAGTCCAATTTATTTATAGATACTGGGCAGTTTTTAAGTGAGTTCTGAGGGGAAATTGAATGAATAATTTGCTGTCTTGAAAATAAATTGTAGTGTTGATAAGCTACGATGCTTTAAAGGACGACAAGCCGTCGTCTGGTTTATTTACTGTTCATTTTTTGGTTTTCAATATGCCATTGGAACCTTCGTATTCTGGGCGCTCGATGAAGTGTCATCTGATTACTTTCGAGAAGAAGTACTACTTCGTTATAATGCGAATATCTCTAGCTTCCCTGCAATGTCTATTGTTGCATACGATCCAGTTGATGGATCAGTTCGTTGGTGGAATGTTATGGGGATTTTGAACATATTTTCAATTGTGAACATTCAATATGGGGTAATGATCTATTGTGGATGGTCCATGCATACAAAAATGGCAGATAAAATTAAAAACTTCTCACCGACTCTGAGAAAACATCATGAACAACTTTTCCGGACCTTGATTCTTCAGGTAAATATGTGAAGAAGCACAATTTATTTCAGATATTCCAGATCACTGCCCCCACATTGATTCTGTTTATTCCAATCACTTTTATAATAGTACTTCCAATGTTCAACTTGGACATTAGCCTTCCATCTGGAGTATTGTTGTGTTCCTTCACCCTGTACCCAGCTATGGATTCTATAATTGTGATGTGTGTTGTGTCGGAATACAGAATAACTGCAAAGAAGATCTTTAAAGTCATTCGAAAAATTATTATTGAGATCCATAAATCGAGAAATGAGCCAACAGCAACATCGAGTGCTCCATGATTAGCTCATTTCTTTTCTGAAATACTTTCTGATTTTCATAAGTGTTGCAAATATTTCGAAATGTTTTTGTCATGCTGTCGCAAAAATAAAGTAAATATTTTTATAGTATGAAATAGTATGAATGTATTTTCCGAAAATCACTCACATGGAATGTACTCCGAGTGACCCCCCACAACTTGCGAGTTTATTGGCTTATTTGATAGATTCTACAGAAAAAATGACAAATCTAATAGATTTTCCGGTGACTGGACCTAATTTTCGAGATTTTTAGATTTTTAGAAAATCATTTTTTTTCAATTTTTTTTCAAAATTTTTTTTTCATCATTTTTTTTCTCAATGTTCTTCCATTTGGCAAAAAAAGCGGAAACATGTAAAAAGTAGAAAATTTCATAGGCTTTTCGATAGGCTATGAAAATTTTTTTGGTCATGTTCCTACTTTTGCCAGAACCCCGAAAACTGAAGGTCAACAAAAAAATTTTTTCTGTGAAGTCGTTGGGCTGTTTTAAAATGCTTTAAAAAATAGAAAAACTCATGCAAACAAATTTTTCAAAAAAAAATTTGGGGGTACCCGCGATGAAAAACGAAATAATTTTTTTTGAAAATTTCAGTTTTTCAAGATTTTGATGGGTATAGAAAATATGTTATTTTTTCTGTTTAAACTACGAAGGCATTGATTAAACAGAACAAATTGACAACCGCAAACTTTTAGAACCTGTTTTAAAAAGTTTGAATGTTTCCTGATCAGTTTCCAATTCGCAGCATAGGTTCATAAAATACATTATTTTGAAGTGGTGAAAATTTCAAAAGCTTGCCATGTGCTTCAAACTTTAAATGAACAATTTTCCTTTTGAAAACGAACTTAAAACAGATGAATTAACAAGTTTGATCACTTTAAACCAAAATTTAAATTTTTCATTTTTTTGAAAATTTCAGAAGGGGGGGGGCCACATGAAATTTCCGTGAAAAAATAAAATTTTTAATTTTTGTTTTAAGTGATCAAACTTGTTAATTTATCTGTTTTAAACTTGTATTCAGAAGGAAAATTGTTCATTAGATGTTTGAAGCACATGGCAAGGATTTGAAATTTTCACCACCTCAAAATAATGTATTTTATGAACCTATGCTGCGAATTGGAAACTGATCAGGAAACATTCAAACTTTTTAAAACAGGTTCTAAAAGTTTGCGGTTGTCAATTTGTTCTGTTTAATCAACGCCTTCGTAGTTTAAACAGAAAAAATAACATATTTTCTATACCCATCAAAATCTTGAAAAACTGAAATTTTCAAAAAAAATTATTTCGTTTTTCATCGCGGGTACCCCCAAATTTTTTTTAAAAAAATTTGTTTGCATGAGTTTTTCTATTTTTTTAAGCATTTTAAAACAGCCCAACGACTTCACAGAAAAAAATTTTTTTTTGACCTTCAGTTTTCGGGGTTCTGGCAAAAGTAGGAACATGACCAAAAAAATTTTCATAGCCTATCGAAAAGCCTATGAAATTTTCTACTTTTTACATGTTTCCGCTTTTTTTGCCAAATGGAAGAACATTGAGAAAAAAAATGATGAAAAAAAAATTTTGAAAAAAAATTGAAAAAAAAAGATTTTCTAAAAATCTAAAAATCTCGAAAATTAGGTTCAGTCACCGGAAAATCTATTAGATTTGTCATTTTTTCTGTAGAATCTATCAAATAAGCCAATAAACTCGCAAGTTGTGGGGGGTCACTCGGAGTACATTCCATGTCAAATATAAAAATATATTTCATGTGATCACTAAATTTTGGTCCCTTGAAAGTGGAATTCCTAGATACGGGGATGACCAAAAATCTTCTCTGAATTTATTGCCTATAAATGATTTTTGGCGGAAGTTGCGTGATGTCCGGGTATGGGCCACGCAAAACCCTTTATTTCCAACCGCTAATAACTATCACTTTCCTTTTTCCTTAATGACGTCACTCTTTCTATCTGCTACTATTCCCGCCGACAATTTACTGGATGCTTATGGCGCAGCTTCTCCTGTTCCCGGTGAAACCACCTCCACCTGGAACGCTGTCCCACGGGTTCGTCATCGTCCGACTGTCGGGTCAAGTGGTCTAAATCTGATGAATAGAGAAAAAGAAATAGATAAGGGTTTGTTTCATCGATCAGAATTAGATGGGAGAATGAAGCTCGGAGGAATTGATGGGGTAGAGGACAACCCACAGAGATCGGCAAAGAGAAACGACAAGAAGAAGACGTCCGGTAATGCTATCTGGACCAGACTTGCAACGGGCCGGGTTGGGCTGATTTGAGAATTTTCACAGTACAAATCGAATGTTCCACTGTTTACACACTTTTCATGTTAACTTTTATATTGTACTCATTTTTCTCCTGGTAGGATTAGTTGATGGAAAACTAAAGATTTGGCCCATTTTTTTCATGTTTTAATCGGAAATGATATCACTGCTCCACATCTTTTCAGGAACACGCCAGAAATGTTTTTGTACTTTTTCATTTTTCTGTGAGATTTTTGAGAGAAACATTTTTTAATAAAAAACCATTTTTATTAGTGAACAAATATGTACAATAATTATTATGAATGCTGAAAGAACTTTAACACAAAATGGGGAAAACAAACGAGTGGAGAAATCATTTGACAATCACAATATGAGCGAAAATTTGAAGAAAAAATCACCGGGAAAATTGAAGAAAACAATTGAAGGCGCTGTGAAAAAGACGTCATTTGGAGAAGACGTTCAGAAGGCAAAGAAGTCGAAGAAGCGTCCGAGAAGACTTCTGGAGGTACATCCACTTTTAGAGTATGACATCATTTTGGCATCGAAGTCATCGCACATTGCAGCCAACTTGGTGCCGATTTCCTGGCTTATCTCGTGAATGTAGTGGCGGGTTTCGGAAGAATCTGGAAGAAATCTAGAATTAGGAATGAAGAAAACAAACTAGAAAATGTAGAACTTACCAAAAAATCCAAAATCGTCAGCAAATTCAGAAGACCTTGTGGTATGAACAGAAGATGTCAGGAAGTCGGGGAACATCATGTTCTTGAAGTTTTGGAAGTAGAAGGGTTTCAAGAAGTCACAGTGTGATGAAGGCATCGAAATAAGAAGGTTCGAAGAGGATGATGTAAGCATCTAAAAGACGTTGGACTATATATAGGGGGATTCAGAAGACAGAAGACGTAAGGAAAACAACAAAAACAAAACAGACAAATATTCCTAGGAAGAAAAACAAATTGAAAATAAAACCGTTTTTCTCTCTGTTTCATCCTCGAAATTTTTCGAGAGGAAGGACAGAGACGCAGGGAAATCTGTTTTGTTTCGAAACATGTTCCGGGTGAGTTGAGGATTTTATTTTTTTGGTAGATCATTAACTTACAGTCGTTCATTCATGGTACATGGGGTCTGAGTGTGAGTGCTAAAGTCAAGCGCGCTCCGCTGATATCAGCAAACGTTTTAGCGCAAAATTCAAAGTATAAACCTGCTCGAAAGGTGTTCAATAAAGCTGTGTATCAAAATGCCACGCTTAAAGTCGAATCGAAAATATTTTAAATTTGAATTTGCCGTCAATGTCTAGTGGAGCAGGTTCGATTTCAGTACTCACCCTCAGAAATTGCTGCGAAACCGACGTAAACGGTGCCAAAAAGTCACACATGAGTCAAAGGTTTCAAAATTCCTAGTTTTACTACATATTTAATGATTTTTATGAAAATTTTGAAAAAGTTTCCGAATTTTCCGGAATTTCCGAAAAAAATAATTCGGAAATATCCGAAAATTTTTGTTCTATACATCCCTGCTCCCAACCACCAGAAGTTTTATTTTCAAAAGTTGTTCCTTTTTAGTTTAATATTCCCCTTTATCCCACTATAACTCTATTTTCCGCCAGTTTTGTGTTTGCCTGGTTTTCTTGTCTTTTGCTTTTATTGTTTTTTGAGTTCTCACTTTTTTGAGGTTTCTACTCTGTTTATTGTGTTTCTGCTTTTAGTAAACATACATTAAATTTTCAACCCCCCGTTTGGAGGTCATCGGTAGGTAAACAATACATTTTCTTTCATCACGGGGAAAACAATTTTTTTTATGACGTGGCATCTACATACCTCTAGTGAACAAAAATATGTCATTTTTGACTGAAATGTTGATATTCCATCTTGATTTGATGAAATTTTTACTGTACTCTGGTACTACGTTGCACAAGTTTAGAAAAACACCCATACCGTAACCCCCGGGAAAGCGATCCTGATGTTTGATCGAATGATCTTTTTCAAGATCTTTTATAGCCCATCATAAAAATGGTCATCGTTGAGCATTTTTCTGTTTTTTCTCACCGCCTCCTCCTCCTCCTCAACGACCTAATTCGATTAGCATAACACTATAAATATTCCTCGCTCCTTTTCAGTTTCAAGCAGAGAGTATTTCTCAATGGTTTCCCTATTTTCCGTCTTTCTTTTCTCTATTCTTCTCGTCGGGTTGACCTACGGATCGGCCAGTAAGAACGCAACGGACTTCGCCGTCCAAAAATTCTTGGATCGTATGGAGAAAGCTATCCGGTCTGAAAATAAGGATGATGTCGCTCGCCTATTCTCTCCAAGTTTCATACTTTATGAGTGTGACAAGACCACTGATAAAAGTGAGTTGCTCTGCGGTAAATCCGAACTTTATTTCTTATTTTCAGAAGCCATCGTAGACCGTCTTGCCAATCTCTCTGCTTCAAGTCTCTATAAATTCTACGAAATGTCCTCACTCGACAATGATGATACCATCAGATTCGAAGCTTTTGTTCAAGACCACGGAAAGACAATTATGGATGCTGAACTTGTACTCAATAAAAAAGAGCAACGCCTTGACAGTGGAAGACAATTGCGGTGCCAGAAGCAACAATCGGATTCAGGCGCTTCTTATGAGGCAGCAAAGTATTTTGAAAGATTTATCAAGTTGGTTCAACACAAGGAGCTGGAAAAACTCAATGAAGCTTTCGTCCCTGACTTTGTTCTGACTGGATGTGGCAGGACCTTGAGCAGAGGTGGGCCCCCGTTTCGTGAAAACAAAAAAAAAACACCAAAAATCCCTATCTTTTCAGAAGACATTGTGGAATATTTGCTGAACCTTCCAACTGGTCCCTCCGGTGCCATGTATTTCCCCGTTAGATTTGCTGAGGCTGATGGAAACTTACTGCGAATGAATGTCGCAGTTGAAGTCGGGCCACATCTCATCAATGCCGATTTCATTCTCCTCCGTGACGGCCAAATGTTGGAGAACGGAATCGCTCACGAGTGCAAGCTTCGTTTCTAATTCATTTCATTGAGAAATCATACAAATGAAACGTTTATCATATGAAAAGTTGTATTTTGTTTGCTAGGATAAGGAAATCAAAACCAAAAATGGAAACATGGATGGAATAGCTCAAAAAAGGAAAAAAAAAACTTAAAACTGAAGATTATCTTCGAAATTTCTGTCCACGACCTCACGATATTCTCGAAGTTCCTGTGAAGTGTCGAATGGTGCGGGCAAGCGCCGGACAACTTTGACGTAGTGCTTTCTGAGCTTGTACCTCAACCATTTCCGACGCGCAACCCATGTCGCAAAC
This sequence comes from Caenorhabditis remanei, assembly GCF_010183535.1. Taxonomy (NCBI): domain Eukaryota; kingdom Metazoa; phylum Nematoda; class Chromadorea; order Rhabditida; family Rhabditidae; genus Caenorhabditis; species Caenorhabditis remanei. The sequence goes on from NC_071333.1 coordinate 20,207,289, forward strand.
GCGGCGACAATGAAGAGGCTGAGGACCGCACAGGTTACGGTGAGCAGAAGTTGTCCGTTGATTGAGGATGTCCGCTGAAGATCGAATTGGACGATGGCACCGGGATGATGATCCGAAGCGATTGACAAGTCCACACTGAAATTTATACGTTTCAACCAGAGTTGCAAAATCTTGGCCCGGCCCATCCATTTACTATTTTTTCACAACATTTTTCAAAAATTTTGCAATTTTTATCAAAAATAGTCAAAAATCCTATGTACGCTTGCGTTTTATCGATATTTAAGAACATAGTCAAAGATTCGACTTCTAGCAAAAAAAATAAATAAATGTTCGAAAAAATTCAAATTTTCAGATTTTGGTACGGAGAGGCGGGTTTTCCTGTTGCAACTCTGGTTTTTACTGCCATCTTCATTTTTTTTGCTTCGAATAACTTACAGATTTTCATCTGGATTCGATTTGCAGACCATATGATTGAACCGGTGCAGACTTGAAAGACGCTGCTGGTCGAGGACCAAAGTTCCCTCCTTCTCCATATTTATCTTCAATCCAATCAATCCACATTTTCCAAATTGAAGCTCCAGTGGAACTGGGGAGTCCGTGACGATGTGGAGTTTTGGATACGGAGAGTTGAGAGCTGGAAAACAAATAATATAAGTGAAATTACGAAATTTGTGACACCAACCAGCAGTGATAGCTCCTTCGATTCCAAGTTCTTTGTTTTCTGAGCTTCCAGATTCACCCCACCGGACAATGGTGTTGTCGAAACCCATATCGTGTTTGGTAGTGTGGAAAGCCTCAACGATTTCAAAAACCATTGACCCAGTAGCCTCGATGTCAGACATAATGACCATGGTCAGACTGAATATTCCAATGTTAAGGAGTTTGACCTTTTTGACTGCTTCTTACTCATAATTTTGTTCCGGGTGTCGAGTTTTTATAATACTTGCGAAGAAATCGAGCCACGGTCCCTTCAAAATCACATCATCTATCCGTTCAATGGTTTTTCGCTTGATGATTGTCTCTCCAAAGTCTTGCACAGTAAAATTGATCGGCTGATCCGAAATCATGGAGAATTTAACATCCATACTGTGCTCCATAGCTGAAAAATTCGTGATCGGAACTATATGATAAACATAAAAAGCGTTAACTCACCAGTAGATGCTAATTCAGAGATATTGAAGGCAAATGGGATTGTTCCAGTCAGATTGGAGAATTTGATGATACTACGAGAGAACAGCACTTGCGAGGGGATGACTTCTGAGTTGTTGTCATCCGTACTTGCATGGATGGAAATGAGAAGAAGGAGTGAAATAAGTAGAAGTGATATCTTGAAAGATTTCATCACTGATACCTAGGCGAAATCTGAAAATTGAACAGCCGTTCAATCGAAAATCAAAAAATCTACGAAAGATTACATTTTTTGTGATATCTCATACAACTACTGTAGTCGAAGGCTACCTATGACAAAAACCTAATTAATACAGTGTCATTTACCCATTTCAGATACTAATTATAATTTCAAACTGTTAAAAGGCTTCAAAAATGAGAAAAAGCTCTCAGAAATCACTGGAAAACTGACTGTTCCGGACTAGGAGGCCAAATGACTCATATTCATGATTTTTTTGCTTCTTTGTTTTTTTTTTCTATTTTCATCGTTTTCACTATCTATTAGCGGCACCAGATTTCAACATTTTCGTGAAATGTTTGTTATTTAAATGTCAATTCTAGAATGATCTCGGGATTTTTCTACTGAATGATTCAAATTTAAAATTTGTATCGGGCGCTGATGGATCAGATACTCACCTTGTACAAAAATGAGACCAATATCCGGAGTGTTCATCATCCCTTTGATTTGGATCAAGAAGAAGTAACATTTGAAGTAGTCGATTTTTCTGGAATGTATTAACTGATTACGGAGGGTATTTATAAAATAAAAAACGATGATAGAGGAAAAAATGACCTGAAAACGTATCCAGCAAGTTTTGATCAGTCTTAAAATCTTCAAAGGAACGTAATGCAGTAGATCTTTCTGCATTATCTTTCTACGCCGCTTGAAGTACTATTTTTATGGTATAAAAACCGAAAACAGTTGCATTTTGGCTGGCTGCTGGCTCTTCTTGACGTTGTTGTCTATATTCCTATGGTCCAAGGTAGCACAATTGATGAAGACTATTTGTCCTGGATTGGTATTTCCTCCCGATCCTTGGTTTTGGTTGTTGTTGGCTCCTCTACCACTACCTCCGGAAGCATACTGTTCATGGGCATATCCAGAAGATGATACGTTTGATCCCATATAGCCGAAGCTGTTTCCGGCAGCGCTCATGAAAGTCGACTTGTCCGCCATTGTTGTCTTAGGTTTGAGGTTGTTCAGAGAAATTTGCTCCGAATACTGCGGCTAGAGAGCATACACCTGTAAAGTTTAGTTATTAGTAATGGAAAAATAGGTAAACTTACAAAAAGTACTCTTTAGTGTCAATGTCGTCTTCACAAACTTGCATTCATCTTTTTTCCAATAGCAAATAGCAGATCCCAGTTTACCATGAAATTGTTCTAATTCCTTCTGGTGAGCCAATCTTGTGTTAGTAAACATAGTGATACCAGTTAGAATACTGTCGATTCGTTGCAAAATGATCACCAGTTAGTCTCGAAGCTTGGTCCCTTCTTCACATTCCAGACGTTTTCTGTCTTAGGATTGAGCATCAATTCTCATGTTCCTTCCTTTTTGATCTTGACATGTTGACTTATAAATCGTCAAGCCACCGTCGAATATCATCTGGGACGCTGTCGTATTTCTGGCTACTGAATCCTCCAAAATCCACGCTGACTTATATCTAAACGTTCCGTTCGGCACTCGTCTGATCTCCTTTTCAGCATCACTGAAATTATATTATTCAGAATATTTCAAGAATCTAAACTTTTCGTGGCAAAAATTCGCATTTTGAGACTCTTTTCAATTTTTAATTAATTACCTCAACTACTCCTCAGTCGGTCACGCCTGCTCCCCGTTTATCGCATCCGGCACGATCTCCGTCGCCAATCCCTGTCGCTTCTCATCAGCCATCGCCAAGAACTGTGGCTCCTAAAACTTCATCGACGCCTTCAGCGGATCCACCACCAATTCCATATGTGAAATCTGAAAATCGCCGAAACCTGGGAGATGCACGAGGTTATTGGCACTCCACATGAGTCCGCGGAAGTATCCTTGAGCTTTTAGAATGCAAAAGCCTTCTGAATCGACGCCGGCGGTCTTCAAATTCTTCAGAGCGTATACGAATGAAGTGCCTGGACGGCTTTTTTTCGTATCATTCAGTGTTCTCAACAATTGAAGGTTGAGAGCCAGCTGACTTGACTCCAACACTCTTCATACTCGATTTCGACACAGGAAGCAGAGAACATCGGAGCGTCAAGCACCGCGTCGACGTTCTCCTTATCTGGTCCCAGGAAGCGAGGAATCGCGAAATCGATGGTTGACGGATAGTGCGTTTGGAGGATCGTATCCTCACATGTCTTCAATTTTTGAGGAATTCTATTGGGCGGGCACCGACTCCGAAAGAGATTACTGTCTGGAAGATGGAGAATATTTAAAATTATTTCTCACAGTGTTAGGCCTCAAAAATGCAGTTGAAAATCGCATTTGTGAGCTAATTTCCTTGATTTCGCTCTGATGTATCCTCTAACTGCACTTCTACCTCCTCCTGTTGTTGCTCTTCGGTGTTGTTCGTCCAGATGTTCTTTTTCGCATTCTTTGCTCTGTTCCCAGCAGCCAACAGAGCATTATAGTGTCCGGAATGCTCAGCGGTGAAGTGAAGGGAAACAAGTTCAGCCTCAACGAGAGCCTCCCTCATGTTGATTGCTCTGGAGATGTTTCCATCTGGAGACACAAACAGGTAACCAACAAAGTTTCCGTTTTTATCGGTGCTCTCCACCTCCAATTGGACTTTATGCTGGAGCCCAAGTTGCGGGTGAATCCTCATCAGCGAATGGCACGGCGGCTCCAAGGGTGGCACATCATGGTACGACACGAGCTCCCTTTGGGCAATCGATACCTCCGAGGAAAAGGGAGATGAAGACAGTCTCCTTTTGGATGCAGATACGGAGACGGGATCCATCAAAGAGGAACTCCACGACTCCTGCGGCTCTGAAAGATGAATTTTTATTTAATTTTAAACTTGAATTTATCGCTTTTACCTTCCTCCCTTCTGGAAATATGGCAAGAACTGCTCAGCCTTGGCGAGGTCTCCAGTAATCTCCTGGATTCTCAACGTGTTCTTCTTCTCGGCAGTCTTGTCACCGAAAAATCTCTTCTTTCCCTTGTCGACAGCCTAAAAAATGTCGTAGTCGCACGCTCAGTTTTCATCATCAGCACGATGACGGACGACCTTGCTCAAACCGCTGCTCACAAGTCCTTCGGCAATATTGAGACCTTCTATCTTCATAGTGGCGCACGTCTGGGAAGGTGTCGGGCTTTGGTTGAACGTAGTCAAATTGCACTTGAACTTTCTTGGAGGAATTCACAAGTTTGGAAATTGAATGAAATGAGGTAGAGTAGACGGAATTGACGGGCTTCCGGAGGTTGCTTATCGTCTCTGGTTTCTCTTAGAAGTCTGATTGAGGAAATGTAAAGTTTCAACTCGCCTCCGTTTTCCTTTTGCGCTACAACTGCGTGAGAGAGGATAACTGATCGACTGATTGACTGATCGACCCGAAATCCCTGAAAAACCAACATTTCTGTGAGAATTTCAGATTTTGCTCGTGAAATCCAAAATTTTTTCATTAACTAATAAGTTTTCTTGCAAAATAACACTCACATTAAATTCTTCTTCGATTTTTCTGCGTCGACAGCTTTAACTCAGGCATAATCCAGCGGAATTGAAACGGATATCGGTTCTCCAGGGACATTCTTCTTTTTCAACTTTTTAGTGGAGTTTCAACTGAAATATCACGAAAATTGAAAAAAGTTAATTAATTTAATCACTTACATCGAATATTCACCGTAATTACAGCATTATCCAGCGTGGTTGCAGTCGAAATCTGTTTTTTTCCATCGCAATCTATAAAAATCGAGTACACAGTGTAGGGGGTAAAAAGAAGAGAGACCACAAACACCGTGACGACAATCTGCAGACTGAACAAATGAAAGGAACACTATGAGCTGGTTGTTGCAAACGGATATTGGCCTAAAATGAACGTCAGAAGACGAATTTGACGGTCAAAATTCAGATTATTTCAAGAAAAGTTTATGAAAATATAAGACAGTTGGAAAAAATAAAGAAAACAGAAATAAATGTTGGAACACCCTAAAAATGATGGAAATTATCCAAAATGAATAAAAATTGCTTGAAAAAAATGTGGAAAACTTTCTAAAAATTTCAATATTGTTTGAGTTTGTTACGTCCGATATTATATATGGTTGAAAACTCTTTAAAAATAAGAAAAGAGTAAAATAAGAAAGAAACAGATGGACAAATATCAAAATTTCTTTGAAAACTGTGGAAAAATAAGAAATTTTGTGTTTTCTCAACATTGATTGCAGGAAAAGTCTGTGATTTGGATTTGTATGAAAGTTTTCAGGATGATTCAATTAAAGCTGCAAGAAATAGACAGATGACGTCAATAAAACAGTTCCAGATAAGGTAATTAGAATGGAATTCCTTTTTTTTTACTTTAGTTTCTTGAACTGCACCACAAAAAGCGACAAGACATCGGAACAATCAAAATATGCTTTTCCGTGAAGTAAGAAAACATAAATGACGAGACAATAAAAGAATACTAAAACTCCGTAGCCAGGTTTGAAATGTTGAGTGTGGTATTCTAACTTGTTCCAACGTGTTTTAATCCACTATCGAAAAATACTCACTAGGAAAAGCCTCCGAGTGACCGTGGACCTATCAAACTTTGACCTCGCTTTTTTCGAATACCAGAATTCAAGGCAAAAACTGAATATATATATATTTGAAATCGGCGTTTTCTCAGCTTTCCGATGATTCAAGTTACGCCCTATAACTCCACGGTCACTGGGATGCCTTCCCTATTCAGTACGGTCTAATATGTGGCACTAGTGTCTTCTGGTCGGAAACTAGGAACTGTGAGATTGTGCTCTTCTGTTACAGATTATTTGAATGCTGATGAATTTTGCATATGATAGCAAGCGCTTCATTTTTGTAGTTGTTGACCGTTTTTATATTGACACTACCTAGATACTCAGAGCTCTGCAAGACTGTTGCTCCCACATAGCAGCGCCATTCTATGCAAATTAATCAATTAACCGTAAATTTTTATTAGACACCTATTTAGAAATGTTGCCATTTACCAAAGTGATACCTAGTTTCCCACATACTATGCTCATTAATCGTTAATGTTATGGGGCTATCGACGGAATGTATGTAGGTGCACATTCATAGTTCTCCATTAGACCACTATGGTATACTTTCGAAAATTTTTGTCGCTGATTCATATGAAATTGTAATTTTTCGACAATCCTCTTTTTTAAAATATTGAACTCTCGAACACCAAAGTGAGATGCTTGTAAGTAACACATGTCCACTCATTTTGGAGGTCAGTCATGTTTGCCAGGCTCCCCCCATAAGCATTTCCATGTTTCCTTTCTCTGTTCTCTGTTCAATTCCTGCGGAAAACTTTCTAAATCAAACATCTTTTTTTGTACCTCGCTGTTAGATTTTATGTGGTTTCCCACGTTATGTCATTCATAAGCAATGAGACAGACTGTCTACACATATCGCTCATGAATAATACGCCACGAGTATTTTATTGTTATAGCAATCGGTGTAAATAGATTTGAAACTGATAAAGGTGATTGAAGTCTGGTTTCTTTACCGTTTTTGTCCCGTTTTTGTGGTAAAACTACTTTCGAAATAAAACTATGGTAAAACAATGCTCGGAGTATGACTGTATTGCTTTTCGGCGTTGTCCATCATTTTTGGCAGCGATACATTACTTAAACTTGAATCTAGAACTCCATATAGTTTTCCACCCAGTCACTCATGTTATTCATATAATTTGAACAATAGCTCTATGACGTTCGGTAATTTTCGAAACTATTATTTTTGAAACTTGTCTCCCTCCTAACAGTAAACAACCACCGATGTTTTGATTGCCATTTCAATTCCAAAACATTTTTCTTGTCGGCTTTTCTGCATTTCGTTTTTTTTTTCCATCACAAATAGAGTGGCCTTCTCAGGTCGGATTGCACATGAGTCATGATTTCATACTTGTTTTTTGTAAATCGTTAAGTTTCATCATTTCTTTTCGGTTTTCTCTTTTTTGTTCGTACTTTTCTTGTTTTGATGTTCTTCTTGCTTGCTTGATACCATTCATATATAATCTTACGCTCTGAATTCGAAATTAAAAGTTAGTAGTTTAACGTGAAACCTCTAATAGAGGCGCACCTGCTAGCGATAAATTGGAGCATCCTAGTTCGGCTGTCTTTAAAGATATGACAATTGTTTCAACTGGAAAAGCATTTTATGAATATTAAGCTATATTTTAACAGTTAGCAGCTTTTTTATATTACCTTTGTGAACCGAGATATACCGCTGCGAACAGGCACCGCTACTTTTCGCATGATCAATTTTCATTTTCGCCCTGAGCACTCCTTACTCTGATTACAACTGTCTAACTCAGGCTTTTAGAAAAAAGTTCTCAACTACAAAAATAGAGATCCAGCTGTGTATGTCACGTTTTGAAAAATTTCTTTGGATTTTACAAATCATTAGCTTATGAGTCATCTTTAAAGTTATTGATCTCATTGTCAGCCAATAAATATGATTTCTCTTTTTGTCTCCCATCATACCTTGTCTGCTAACCTGAAAAATGTTTTATTTTCAAAAACTTTGCAAAAAAATTGTACTCTCGATAATTGAATTTCTCCTTCATAGAAATTTAGATTGTACGTCCTAGAAATCAAAACCGTTCCTTTTCATTTTTTCAGTCTTATTTTTGAAAAAGTTCATATTTTCTTCACTCATAACCTATTTGCATAGTTGATCAAATCTAACAGTATCTTTTCAGAATGTCGTCATCCTCGGAAGTTGATGAGAGCAAGAAGTGGCCACCTATGTGGCTATCTTTCTTGTCCCTCATTCTAGCATGGGGAAGCACATTTAATTTTGGCTTCACCATGCTCATCACAAACCCGGCCCAGGAGGCATTTGTTAATGTGAGTTTCCACTTGAAATGTGATTTGGTATGCTCTTTTTTTCAGTTTGTGCGGGCATCCAATGAGCAAAATGAAGGATATGGATTTGGTCTGGCTGTAGATACCCAATGGTTCTTCATCCTGGCCATTTTGTTTATTGGGCACATAATTGGAAGTCTGCTCCTCCCGATAATCGCTCGGTATGATTCTGTCTTTATAAAAACTAATAAAATTGCAATTTTCAGCCATGGAAGAAAAAACTCATTCATGTTTGCTGTGGTCATGGAAGTGCTTGCATTGATAGCCACCATCGCAAGCTTTTGGGTATCATAATGATTTTTTTTGTTATGAAAATATATTTTCTATTGCAGCTGGTCAACCACCTTCTGTTCACCATCGCAAGGATTCTGCTGGGCATGGGAACGGCGATGGCTATGGGACTCTCAGGGATCACGGTTTTGGAGTCGAGGTAAGAACAACTCTAGATGTTTTAATGTAAAGCAATTGATTGTGTTTTTTTTTTTTTTTTTTTTTTTTTTTTTTTTTCTAATTACAACTTTTTTCACGCGCATTTTCCGCCGGGTTGTGATCCTTAAAGATAGTAATAGAGTCGGACCAATCAGGAAAAGACTGAAGCATCATATCTCAGCTAACTTCAAAGTTATGAATGAATGTTCAACTGATAAAATATTTTTTTGAGTACGAAGCTAGATATTGTTTATGAGAAAAGTTGGATAACTCAATTGGAAACCAAGATATGCCGCATTCAACTGAACAGCTTTTCAGCCTGATCTCAATTTGTTAGGGAGAGCTCATGAGGAAAAGTTGTCAACTACAAAAATGAAGTTGTTGGTTTTTTTTATTCTATCCGTAATACTGGGAATCCTTGTAAATTGGGAAATACGAAATCTGCAATTTTCATGATGTAGTACCGGTCAAAAGGTTATGGAGTTTGGCCGTTTTAAGTTAAAAATGTTTGATTTTGAGGGTGTGTCATGATAATACTGATTGTCCCATCAAGTAATTTTTTAATGGACGATACAGATCAAGAGCAGAGCTCCATTTTTGTAGTTGTCAACGTTTTTGTACGGTCATTCCCTAGAGAGTTATGGTGATTTCAAAACGACAGCTAAAAAACCGCACTATTCTGCACTGAAATCGGACGATTTGAGGGAAGAATTATTTTGACGATACATACATAAGTTACTAGGAAGCGCCATTATAAAAAAGTTGTCAAACACAAAAACGGAGCTTTTTTTTCGATTTGCATGATTCATTAAAAACTAACTGGGTGTGATAATCAGAATTACCATGACACACTCTCAAAGTTGAACAACTTCAACTGAAAACTACTAAAGTTCATAATCTTTTGATCGGCATTGTAAGGTACTGTAGTTTTTATTTAGATTGTGATCTATTATAATGTTAATACACTGCACTACACATTTTGTGCTTAAAACTACAACTCTTTATTTTCCAGCCCAACCTATTGCCGTGGAGTGGCTTCAATGGTTAATGGGATATTCCTCCAGTTCGCCCTTGTCGTTGGAGCAGTTCTCGCCATGCCAATCGTGCTGGGAAACGATGCCAATTTGGTGTACCTCTTCGTCTTCCAACTCTGTTGCAATCTGATCGTTCTCTGCATCATCCCATTCCTCCACGACTCCCCTCAATTTCTGGCGCATTCGAAGGAAGGAGACCGTGAGAAGACAGAAAGAAAGGTCATCGCCTCCATCATGTTCTATCATGGAATCACGGAGGAGCAAGCAGTGCCTCTGGCCAAGAGTTTGATGGAAACCAAGCAAGGAGCGAAAGCCGGTATCTTCACCGTTTTTAATGATCCATTCAATCGTAGAGGAGTTGGTCTTGGAGTCCTAACCACATGGGGAATGGCTATGTCCGGCATCACGGTCATCAATGCGTTCACCCTCGAAATTCTGATGACCATGGGATTAGACCAAGGTACCGCTGCCATCGCCAACTCTGGAACTTGCCTGTTCTCCTTGGCCGGCATCATCACCTCAACCTTTATCGTGGATCGATGGGACAGAAGATCATTGATTTTGCGCACGTTTAGCGCTCTGATTGTGATCAACATCGCCATCGTCATCCTTCTGAGTTTCGCTGGTTACAAGGTAAGCTTTTTCGATCAGAAAACTGAAAACCGTATATCTCAAATTTTCAGAATATCTACGTATCGGGGTGTTTGATTGTCGCGATTTGTCTCTTCAATTTTGTCTTCTCAATGGGTCCGGGCCCTTTGTCAATGTTCATAGGAGGAGAGATTGTGACGCCAGATAGTCGTTCAGCTGCTGCAGTCTATTCCAACGCCACAATGGCAACTTCGTGAGTGACAATAGTTTTCATCACTTGTTTTTTTCAACTTTCAAATTTTCCAGAAGATTCGTCACCCTTCTCACTTATCATTCGGTCGCAAAATGGTGCTCGCCAGCCGCGTATGGAATCTATTTTATTCCATCAATGGTTGTTCTTGAAAGTTTGTACTTCGCTGGTAATTAAAACATTTTAAGGTGATCACTGTGTACCTCCTTCACAAGCACCTCCCAGAGAGCAGAGGGAGGAATGTAACCGACTTGAAAGCAGAGTTCGAAATGGAAAAGTTAATTGAGTAATTTATTTTTCTTGTAGCTTTCCCAGTTTCTATTCACTTTTTCTCATTCAATATTTTCTCTCTGTTTAATGTCTTTCTCCTCTTTTCGTTTATCCAATCCGACACTGCCCCCCGTCGACACTGGCTGTTCTACTTTTAACGCAACGTTGCGGTCCGTTGGTGACAGATTTTGTCTCTTCATTTTACCTCACTTTTCACTATTATCTTGTTTTTTCCCATTATTTCTCCCTCAAGCCCAGATCCGTTTTTGTCTTTAGACCAGGCGGATTCCTCTGCTCAATAGCGCGCACCTTCTGTTCCCACCCTCCTCCCCCGCCATCCTCATTATGCTACCTAATCTCTTCTCAATACTTCCTTATTTTGTTCTACACGCACTCATAATATCAGCATGCATACAGCCTCCCTTTCATCGTCGTTTTTTTTCTTCTTGTCCTCCTCATTCCCCTCCCTCCTTCCCAAATAAAATCAATTCATTTTCCAAATGTTTTTGATAATTTGATAATAAATCTATATGTTAAAAAACGCAATGTTCAATTGGCAATCTACTAATAACTACTAATATACTACTAATAACAAAAAATTGACTATGTTTGCATCCAGCACTGCGACATACAAACATATCATTGCATTTCTCTTTCTACTGTAAAACCACTGATAGAAATGCCTCCAGCAAAGTTTATTCAACACGGTATATCATTTTTTTTCAGAGGAGATATCAAAAAATTTCTTACAGACAAAATCTAGCCAAATACTTTTAAAATGTATCTTCAATTGGAAAACATTTTATTGTTCTCAAGGCAGTTGAGATACATACCTCAAACTCTTGCCTCTTGCTACCGGGGGCACTTCTATTAGAGTTTTTACGGGAGTCATCTCTGTATATCAGAGTGAAACATTGCGTTTGCTTAGGGTATAATTTGTAATCAACATTTTCAAAATTTCAGTATCTCTATCTCTCTTTTTATTTTTCTTTTATTTTACAGTGCTGAATATTTTTTGCTGGATGCAATCATATTCAATTATTGTTGTTAGTGATATTTTAGGTAGTTAATTGAATATTGCATTCTAACTACATGCATATTTTGTATCTTATCTAATCTATGTACATATGAGTTCGATAGATACAATTTCATCTTGGAAATACACTAATTAGTAAGGTTATTATCGCCGGACCTGTACCTGTCTGCTTGCTCAGGTAGAGATGACCACAATAAGTGGTTTCTGTTCGCAGCTGTCACTTTTCCCTGAACTACGTTTTACCTTGTCATCGGAGTATTTTCACCAATAAATCCTGCCATATCCTATTTGTTGTTGACCAGTATTTGTTTCCATTATTGATTGTTCTTTCGCTTTTTCCCTTTTAAATCTAGAACCTCTCTTTTGTGGTTGGCATTTTATAAGCATGGTTATCTGAGAAATAACCAATTTTGTCCATCTGAGATGACCGTATGAAAAAAGTAGTCACCTACAAGAATTAACCTCGCATTTTGCAAATTTTTATTTTACCAACTGGAACCTGTTACAGAATTGTGCACGGCGCCCATTTATCCACATCGAATTTAGTTTTTTTTCTAAAACATAAAGATTTTAATGTCAATCTTAATTAGTATGTATCCATTCCATAATGTGCATCCATCTGGTTTTCAAGGTTAGAGACTACTAATAACACGACTAATAGAGCATATTTTTATCTTCTCCACCTACTGGATGCAATCATATTCAATTATTGTTGTTAGTGATATTTTAGGTAGTTAATTGAATATTGCATTCTAAATATATGCATATTTTGTATCTTATCTATTCTATGTACATATGAGTTCGATAGATACAATTTCATCTTGGAAATACACTAATTAGTAAGGTTATTATCGCCGGACCTGTACCTGTCTGCTTGCTCAGGTAGAGATGACCACAATAAGTGATTTTTGTTCGCAGCTGTTAGTTTTCCCAAAGCTACTTTTTTCCTCGTCATAGACTATTTCCTCCCATTCTGGCGGAGTACTAATAAGACGTCAAAGAGAGTATCTGTCCATTTTCTCTATCTACCTACTAGTCCATATTTTTTCCTCCCCTTAAGCCATCTTTCTTCTTATTCCTCTCTAATATCAGTAAACATATATATTTTAGTCAAATTCATCATGTCGCAAGACCAATCAACTTTTCCAACGAACCAATATTTCCCATATTGGAAGAAACTGCCGTATTTGGTACAAAGGGAAGTGGGCTTGATGCTTAGTTTTTTCGAACGGTGAGAAATTTATTGAATACTGAGTTTCCAATTCAAGTGTTTCAAAATTCTTTACACTTCTTGATCACTTTTCGGAGCCGCCAGAGTTCTACGGTGCCGGAATCGCCCAACTACCAAAACGCTGGCTGGCAAGATGAAATCAGTACTCATGACCAATAGATAACATATTAGAACTTTCTTCTCATTAATAAAAATTTAATAAAGAACTGATTGAAAACGTGCAGAGACTTTTGAAACATCCTAATATTTTGTTATGGAAAAATTTTTTTCAGCAAAACACTAGCGACCTGCAGCATAGCAACTGGAATATTTGTGTCCGGCTTACCGATTTATCGTTTCCAAAGTCTGAAGTTTTGTTTTAAATATGGCGTGTTCAGTGTTGAATTGAAAGATTCCCGTGGAACTACAGAATGCACTTTCTCTATTTTCTACGAGAATTACAAAAACTCGAGTTGTTTTTTTGAGAAAGTGGAGTTTCCAAAAGGCTGGGAACAAAACCATGTTTTAGTACACCTATTCAGCTATAGGAGAATCCCATTTCGATGTAATACGTTTGTCTGGCACGTTGACGGCCTTGGAACACTTCCGGATATGTTGGATTGGATTGATAAGGAAACTATCAAAACAATATTCCTGCACGATACATTTTGTCCAAGAACCCACACGGAGATCAAGAACAATATGACATGGAAACAGGCGGAACATTTGTATATTGAATTTTCCAACGAAAACCCAGGAACACAGGAAATTGCTCTTCAGAATACAAACATCGACTGGATCGATTTGTCAAGATTCAAAAATTTGGAGCTCAATATCACTGGAATTTCAGCGAAGGACGCTTGGAAGCTTATCAAAGTAAGAATTTGTGAAATTATTTGATAGGGACAGCAAGGGCAATTCTACTTATAAGTAGAACTGTCCCTTTTGTATATGTATACGAAAATTAAAGTTATTTTTTAAAATTTTAAAATTTAATGATTTTCAGGCATACAAAACATGTGAACACCCGAGGGGAAGTTGCATCATCGTTAAGAGCCGCAGTGCAATTCATTCTAAAAGACTTATGGCTCTTTTCGATGTGGAGGTAAATAACCAGCCTATTTCGAATATTCCGGCGGTGCACACTCAACAATTCTCAAAGTCTGATCAACGATTGGTCCTGGTTGTGATGATTCATCCAAAACATTTCGAAGGGATAGTTTGTGGTGTGGACACTATCAAGGAAGATGTTCAATCAGCTACGGGAGGTGTTTTTTCGAAGAAATCGAACTGAAATGTTTCACTGATTCTCAACTTCTCCTCGCTTCACTTGTCCAATCTCTCGCTTCTTTTATTTTTCGTCACGCTCCAATTTGTTTTCATTTCTGCCTAATGATGTCTCAAATTTTTTTTCTATATTTCTAATGTTCACTTATTACTATTTTTTTTGAAATTTAAATATGCCATCCTTACAAATGACATTGTTGTAATTCATCTTTTTCAAGTTTTACTTATTCTGACTTTCACGGTTTTACTTTTTTTGTCAATAAATAAATATATGCAAATTGTGTTGCTGTTTTCTAATAATCCATTTTAAAAGTTGTCCTTTTCGTCCTTTTCAGAATATCTTAAGTAGCTATAATAATTGTTTGTCATTACAACAAGTTTTATTAAAAATTGATGTTGTCAATTTAACGGCCATCGATGCCAATTGCCAACTTTCCGGCTCGATAATTCCGGGACTAATTTGGTTTTCCCCCTCAAAAACCCCCAAAATTGAGAGCTGAACTCTTATACAGTTAATACTCTTTTTTTAGATCTCTTTTTCGGAATTTATTTCATCAAAATCGGTAAGCTCTATGTCCCTTGGTGACAGATTTGGTCTCTTCATTTTACCTCACTTTTCACTCTTATCTTGTTTTTTCCCATTATTTCTCCCTCAAGCACAGGTCCGTTTTTGTCTTCAGACCAGGTGGTGTCCTCTTCTCAATAGCACGCACCTTCTGTTTCCACCCCTTCTCTCCCGCCCTCCTCATTACGTCTCTTTTCAATACTCCCTTATTTTGTTCTACGCGCACACATTCTAACACACACACGGACAATTCCAGGCCCACGTCTCCCCCTTTCTCTTTCTTTCCTCTTCATTCTCCTCCGTCCTTCCCAAGAGCCTGATATTGCATAACACACATTTTTCCTCTCTTCTCTGAACGACATCTCTTTTTGACTGGTATCAGTGAGGTGCGTCGTACCCTACGATTAAAAATCCATCGAAAATTGGAAAGGTTTTCTCTTCGGATTATGAATTTTTGGTGTGCTTTGGTTCCAGTTGTGTTTCATTTACTTTGTGCCAGTCTAAATGTCGATTTTCTTGAAATCTCTTCATTTTTTATTCACAAAAACTTTATTTTTCATATTTTAAGTATGAATTTATCAAACATTAAATAAGAAGCAGCTGTAAATAGGATAATATTCCTATTCTCCTCTTTTGTTTATTGCATGTGCTCATATTGCCCTCTTTTTTCTCCCACTACTTCTTCTCAATTTCACTTACTCTCTCTTCCTTCTCTCCTTCCTCTAATTTGTTTTTCATAAGAAAAAGGGATTACCAGCCTTCTAAGTCTCCCCACTCTATCTCTTTCATAATTCTCATTTGTTTATTTTTCTCAAATGTCCTAATTGCAGACAAACTCAAAGAAATCAAACAATAAAGAGTTTCAAGGATCTGCAGCTACAAGTTCAGTGAATTTCCAAGAAAAACTTGGTACCCGACCATACAGAAGGTAAGAAATTCGCCACATTTAACTGATATAATACAAATTTTGGTTTAAGTAATAGCTAAGGATCATCTCAAAATGTCACAACAAAACGCCGGAGATCAGGAACACGAGCCAATGGAGATGTAAGAGAGTGTTTTCCAGTTGTACTTCTGTTTAATTGTCTGCTCCTAATTCTACTTACTAATATAGGTAACGTATTGTCTGTAAGACTCGAGCATAGTCATAGCAGGAGGGGGTTCAGAGCCCGTGATTTAGATTGAGTTAGGACCGTCAAGTGAGTTTTTTTTTTCGAAAATGACACTTTTTTCAAATACACCTTTAAAATTTTGATAAAAGTGCCGTTTTTCACTTTAACTCGCCAAGTTTTTGTTCTTATTTCTCAAAAGTAAATGAAAAGTTGAATATTCACACCTTCGAGCGCCTACCGTACCACCGTATTTGCAAAGTTGGAACTAATATTGTGCATAGAGGCTGCACAAAACTCACAGTACATGTACATATTAAAATCTAAGCCTAGTGCACACGTTATTCAAGTTCTACAGTGAACGCGTTATATATCAATCTGTGATAATGAGTTCACCAGTCTAATTTCAGAGAAATTTGGTTTTTAGCATTTAGGAAGGGCGAGGATTGATTTTTTAAGACAATAATGTAGAATCCTTCTCGTACGCGCAGGTCATTAACAGTTTGAAAGCCACTCTTGTTTTACCGTGAGTTTGACAAAGGAACTTGTAAAGTCGGAATGTGATAGAATTAAAATCGATGATCGAGATTACCACAATAGAACACTCACAAAATTTTGGAATCTGCCCGACACTCTGCACCGAGTTACAGGCTCTCAAAGTTTGGCTCAGATGTTACAAATTTTCTTATTTCTTAACACTTTGAAAGCCCTTAACTCGGAGCAAAGTGTTGGGTGAATTCCGTAATTTTCTGGGAGCGCTGTTGAAGTGGTCCAGAACATCCCACCAGAGTTTTATCAAATTCCAAGTTTACATGTGTTACAAAGCTATAATTCTAGAACCTTCGAATCAAAATTTCACTAGAACAAAAATGATGTTTTGTTAAAAAATATGGCAGAAAAATCATTGGAATCGTAGTTTTATTTTTATGCTTATCCAATATAAAATTTTTGATATTTTAAATAACAGCGGCTTTGCTCAAGATACCGTGCTTCGTTCTTGTACACTACTAATGTTCATATGACAGTTTTTTCAGAGAATTGGAAGATGCTCGGGAATCTGATGTTGAATTTGATGAATCTGAAGAATCTGATGAAATGGAAGAATCTGATGAATCTGCAGAATCTGAAGAATCTGATGAATCTGATGAAATGGAAGAATCTGATCAATCTGAAGAACCTGATGTATCTGATGTTCCAGATAATAGAAAAATGAATAGCCCGGAACCAGAATATCGAAAGTGGTGAGATAGTTTTTACAGATATTTGCAGCCATTCTATTCGTTACAGGAGCTATTTCAAGTGCAAAGAGGAACTCGTCCAAGCTGCTCGTGACACCGCTGACAAGTTTTCGCAGTGGAAAAAATTGCCGTCTCTCCCACAAAGACATATTATGAAAATGATGAACTTCTTGGAACAGTAAGAATTTTTCAGTTTAAACAAATTCAGCATATCATTTTTTCAGAGAATCTATGGGTCAGTTGAGCCTAAAAACTCGAACTCTGGTGACCGGAAGATACCATTTCAAAAAAATCAAATTCGAAACACTGGATGAGGATTGGAATAAAGTGCCGAATGAAAGCTCTGAACATCTTTCTGACGAGCAACGATATTATTCTTACCCAGATGTAAAAGTCATCACTGAAGACGAAATCGGAAAAACCGAAACATTTGTGTGGGATTTCGTCGATTCGTACAAAAAATCGAATTATACATTTGATAAAATTGAACTAAAAACGATTGGAGAAGACGATGTAGCCTTGGAGGCTTTGATCGACTATTTCAAAGGATACAAACCTTTCAAGGCTGGCGAACTTGTTCTGAAAATGGATGACATGGAGCTTCGTTGTGAGGGATGGTTGAATAAATTGGTGGATGAAGAAGCAGTTCACACGTTAACTATTCCACACCTCTCCCGTGACTTGTACTCCGAATTGCGTCTATACAATTTTTGGGATACTGCAAAACATCTCAAGGTGCGTCGGTGCTTCGGGAACACTGGAGAACCACCACAAATGCATGAGAGTGTGAATCTTCAACAACTCGTAGCATACAATCGAGATATGGACTTCCAGGATTTGTCTCATTTTGCAAATCTAAATTTCAATGTGGAGACTATCACAGCCAATGATGCTTGGGAGTACATTAAAGTAAGTTTTTATGAGTGTATAGTTAGCTGATTAAACCGTTTTCATATATTAAAGTAATTAAGGTATTTGAAGCTGTCTAAGATAGGCTCATGCCAAAATGATAAACTATAATACCCTAAATACTGTATTAAATCGTCATCTGTCATAGAACGGCGCTTGTATTATAGCGGAACCCCATTTATATTCAGATTCATGAATATGATTATTCCGGTGTTTTTTCTAGGTTCTGATCATAAAGAGCGTGATTAGTAATTTCTTGATCAACACATGAAACCTCAAAAAAAAGATTTTTTGTTCGATTTTAATGAGTTTTGTTATAATATACATAGTATTCTCGGTAATTTCATAAATTAATTTTAGGGATACCGAGGCCGGAACCATCCAGAAGGATCCACATTCTTTATTGGCTATCCTGGAAACATCAACTGTGAGCTACTGGGACTATTCGATGTTCCAGTTAGAAATCAGCCAATTCCCAGACTTCCTGCTCCTCACACTCAAATTTTCTTACAATCAGACCCTTCTTTGCATTTCATCGTGATGTTTGGTGATGACTACTTTAGAGGATTTGTTTGGAGATGCAACAGAAGCAACTAGGACTTCAAGCCGGTGGAATTTCAATAATATATAATCCTCGTATACACTTTCATGAAATTTATGAAAAGAGCTCATCCCCTCACCCAAATTTTTTCAATTCCTCCAATCTCACACTTCTTCTGCACATTCGATCTTCCAAACTTCCCAAATCATTTCAATTTGTCCCTGATCATAATCCATGAAATCATCTCTCAGTTCCTCCAATTTGATGTTTTCCACTTTTTCATTCGCTCGATTTGTCATTTTCATCAAGTTACTGACATTCCCTCCTCTCTCCAACTACTGATACAAAAAATTGTTGGTATTCAAAAGTCCCCATCCCTTTTTATTATACACCCGATATCTTTATTCTCAAAAAATATCCTGAGAATTAACTGCGATCTCCTTGAATTGGTTTTCTTCCATTTGACTATCGTTAAATTTGTCAAAACTAAATCTTTATTATTCAATAAACTGTAATTATTTCCAGCAAAAGCAGGACTTCCAAATGAACTGGCTACAATTATTGATAATCACGAGATTCAAAAATCTTTTTGAACGCAATTTGGCAGTGATTCCAATCAGAATTTCATTATAATGAAGACCAAGCAAATTCTCATTGTACTAGAAACGCAATTTGGGAAACTTTCGGCAATGACTAGATTTTTTCTGGATTTGTAATCATGTCATGAACCAAACTTTTCTCTCTTCATTTCTTAGCCTCTTTACCTATGCACCGCCTGCCGTTCAGAATACACCCCCCCCCTGACACTACTTCCAAAAAAAAGCATCAAAGTTTCTAAAAATATTCAAAAAATGTTCCAAAACGGGCCGAGAATATTATTGACGTCGGTCCGGCCCGGCAGGGCCCGTGACAAATCTGAAACTAATGAATTCACAATTTTGTCTCATTTGAACATTAAAAGCCGTATCGCATCCTAAATACACCTTTCTTCCCCTTTTCTCCTAACACCAGCTGCCACAGGATTATATAAATGTGGTCCGTTCGTTTCTGGACACTCGACACTCACCCTTTCTCCATACCCCCTCCCCCTTTTCTTCTTTTTCTTCTTTTTCTCCTTTTTCTCCTTTTTCCCTTTTGGCCGTTATTTATTACCTCTTCTCTCCACACCCCCTTATTTGGAAACTGCAGTTGTGGTTGAAAGGTTCTAGTGCTTTTCCTCGTTTAACTATCAAGTTTTTGTCTAACATTATGTGTTTATACATGTCTTTTTATACATTTCATAGAACGGGACGTGAATGACAAGTTTTTTGTTCGATTATTGGTCAAAAAGTTCATAGCAAATTTCTGATCACGATGTGTTTTTCTTTCCTTCAAAATGTATTCATTTTCACTCAAAAAACTGTTGAACATTGGCTTTGAAAAACTTCTGCTTTCAAAGTTTTGAAGGTTTTGAATGAACGAATTTGTTTTTTCTTCTGCCTGCTCTGTTCTTGCCTCCACAGCTGCCCACTCCTCTCTTCTGAGACTCTTTTCTCGTCGTCAGTCTTCTTCTGCCTTTAACGGAAAGATCTATTTTCGTTTTCACGGTTTCAAACACTTGGTTTTTATAGATTTTATTTTGACCTGTAGATTTTGTTTCTCTTTTATTTTATTTTTTATTTTTCATTCGATCACATGTATTTTTCAGATAGTTTTTTACTCAGCGTCTCCGCAGCTGTCCAGTGCACTCTCTTCTTGAGGCTCTCTTTTGGTTTATTAGTTTTTTCATTACAATGAGCAAATTTTATTGCATTTTCACTTGTTTTTCACAGTTTTTTCATTGAATTTCTGCATTTTTGAAATTGTTTCTTTGTGTCTACTCTTTTATTATATTTTTCATTTTTACTCCGAGATCTTGTCTTTGTCTTCGTCGTCGCACCTATTATCTCACTCTGCGTCTTCATAACTGTCCACTCCCCTCTTTCTGAAGTTCTCTTCTGCTTTATCAGCTGATTCCATCTCAATGAGCAGACGTTATCAAATTTCCACTGGTTTCCATGAGTTTTCTCATCCAAAGTTCGCATTTTTCCGATAATTTCTTCTATTCTATTTCATTTTCAACACATGTTTCATTTTCAGTTGAGACACACGTAGTTTCCCAATACATCTTTAAGATCTTGTCCTCTTTTTCCTTGTGGCACCTTGTATCTCACTCTACGTCTCCGCAGTTGTCCACTCCTCTCTTCCTGCTGTTTTTTCTGAACTATTGGCTGATTCTCTTTTTAATGAGCAGATTTCATCAAATTTTCACTCGTTTTTAATAGATTTCTTACACAAATTTCGATATTATTCTGATAGTTTCTTTTGTTCTATTTCATTTTCAACATATTTCTCCATTTTAGTTGAAACACTCGTAGTTTCCCAATACAACTTCCATATCATATCGTTTCTCTTTTCGTGGCATCTTGTATCTCACTCTGCGTCTCTGCAGTTGTCCACTACTCTCCTTCTGAGATTCTTTTCTGCTAAATCAGCTGATTCCGTTTTAATGAACATATTATATCAAGTTTTCACTCGTTTTCAATAGCTTTCTCACCCTAACTTCGATTTTATTCTAATAGTTTCTTCCCTTCTCTTTAATTTTAATCACAGTTTTCATTTTAAGTTAAAACACACGTTGTTTCCCCCTACAACTTCAAAATCATATGTTCTTTTCTTTCGTTGTATCTAGTATCACACTTTGCGTCTCCGCAGCTACCCACTTCTCTCTTCTTGTCCATTGGGTTGTTTTCCATTAGAATGAGCAAACTTTTTCGGACTTTCACTTGCTTCTAACAGTTTTTTTATTTGAATTTCTATATTTTCTGATAATCTCTCTCTTCTCTTCCCGTTCAATACCTAATCCTAATTCTTAGTCTCTTTCATTTTCATCACATATTTTTCATTTCCGATTGGATCAAGCGTAAATACCCAGAACAACTTTGAGGGGCTTGTCCTTTCTCTCTCTTCGTGGCACCTAGTATCACACTCTGTGTTTCCGCAGCTGTCCACTACTCTCTTTCTCAGGCTCTCTTCTGCTCTATTGACTTATTTCATTTTATTATTGTTATCCAAATTTCGATTTTTCTAGTTGTTTCTTAGTTTCTCTTTCATTTTCATCACAATTTTTATTTCCAGTTAGTTCACACGCTGTTTTTCAGTAAAACTTCAGCATCTTGTTATCGTTTTATTTTTGGCACTTGTGTCAAATTCTGCGTCTCCGCAGTTTTCCGCTACTCTCTTTCGGAGACACTCTTCTGTTCTAGACTCATTTCATTTTCACTCGTTTTCAATATTTTTCTTACCAAAATGTTTAAATTCTTCTGATGGTTTCTTTGTTTCTCCTATATTTCCCATCTGCATTTTCAAAGATGCCCACTCCTTTTTTTCTAAGGCTTTATTTTTGTCTTTAGATTTCTTTCATTTTAATGAACAAATCTTATCGCGTTTTTACCCGTTTAACAGTTTATTACTCGAGTTTCTATGTTTTTAAAGTTACTTTTCTTCTTCAATTATGTTTTCGGTTCTCTGGTGGGTGACCGCTCGCGTAGTTTCCCAGTAAAACTTCGAGCGCTTGTCCTTTTCTTCTTTGTGGCACCTAGTCTCTCATTCTGCGTCTTCGCAAATGTCCGCTACTCTCTTCTCGAGTTTTTCTTCTTGTCCTTCGGCTTTTTTCATTACAATGAGCAAATGTTATTGCATTTTCAATCTTTAAATAGGATTCTTACTTGAATTTCTATACATTTGAAATAGTTTATTCGTGTCTTTTCCATTTTTATCACATTTTTCATTTTCAGGTAGTCATCTTGTCCTCTTACTTTTTGTGGCATTTTATATCTCACTCTGCGTCTCGCGCAGCTGCCCACTACTCTCTTCTTGAGGTTCATTTCTAGTCTATCAGCTGATTCCATTCCGATGAACATATCTTATTAAATTTTCTCTTGTTTTGACAGTTTTCTTTGGCAAATTTCTATATTTTGAATATTTCTTGCTCAGTTCAATTCTATTTGTTCATTCTCAGTTGGAAAAGCATGTTTTTCTATTCCATCTACCTAGTCGCTCACCCTGCGTCTCCGCAGCTGTCCACTACTCTCTTACTGATGTTCTCTTCTTCAGTTCCTTTTTTCCTGTTTTCTCGTCTCTATAATACCCTAATTACTAATGATAATCAATTTCTCCCTCTAATTTTTATTCCATTTACAACTAAAAGAAACGATTTTTACACGAGCTACTTAGAAAAGTTACTCGTCCTTCTTTTATTTTAGGTACCTAAAACAAACGAATAAACTTTCTCACCCTGCAAAACAACAAATAAACTTTTTCACACTGCGTTTCCATGGTTTTTGCCGTTTTTCAGTTACTAAGCGCTGGGCATCTAATGTTTTTATGATTACATAAATCCCGCTTAACTTTTAAATTTGTTCTATAGCTTTAATCAAAGTTTTTTCTCATTTTTATAATTTTTTTTCGTTTTTCTTCATCTCACCTTTATTTTGCTCATATTTTTCTATTTTTCACATAGTATATTATATTAGTGTTCCGCACCATTTTTTTACTTGCTTCCATGTTGTGGGTATCCTGACCCTCCCTGCTGTTTATTTATTTTAGTATTTTGTATGTACGTGTAATATTTCAGAAATCAACTTACATACATAATGGTGCAAACCCGAGCCCAGAAAAAATTCAAATTCACGAAGACGCCTTTCCTTGTGAAAAAAGAAGTCATCAATGTCATGGAGTTCACGACCAAGTGAGATATATTCTTCTTGATGTAGCGCATCAAATGTATTTAAATTTTTTTACAGGAAACAATGACCAAATGTAGCAAGAACAGTCGGAAATTGGTGGGCTATGCTCCACGCCATCACTTCTACTACATGAAGTTTGCAAATTCTTGTCGTAAAACAAAATCGATCAATGTTGTCACGGAGGATCTCACTGGAATAAATGAATGGAGCTTTGATGAATTCTATGAGGCTTACAAAAGCGTAGAATGTAAATTCGATACAATTGAATTCCCACCCCACGATGAAAACGTCAAGAATATTATGAAGTTTTTGGAATTGAAAAAACAATGGTTTTTTCTTAATGCTGAGGAACTCAAGAGAGACATAGAAAAGCATCCGAATGAACCACAATGGAAAAGGGAGCTTTTCAAGCCGTTTGTTTGCAAAGAAGTTCTCCTTAATCTCCATGATGAAACTGAAAAGTACCTCCCATTTTTTCTGAGGCTTATCGATGGGAGTAAAGTGCTGAAACTGACTATGAAAGGAAAGCTCAACTACGGCTCATACCGCTCAATTAGAAAAGAGGCTCTTTGGAAAAATGCCGAGACTTTTTATTGTGAGTTTTGTTTTGGAAACCACGGATACGAGCGGATGATTGCACAACACGTAAATTACCGAGAGTTGGCTCATTTCCAATATTTGGACTATGGTGCGGAGGATATAACGCCATATAAAGTTCGGACATTTATTAACGTGAGTTGTAACAATATCACTAGACAGCAATACTTATTTTTTTCTTTGTTTTTCAGAGTTTCCGCGACCAAAACCATCCGAGAGGAAGCAATTTCTTTATTTATTGTGATGAGAGTATTCCGTACAAATCAATCTTGAAGTTGTACGATGTCAAACCCGAAAATCAACCGATTCCCAATGTGGACGCTTGGCACACACAGGTTTTCACATTGGAGAATACCCAGGAGTTGGTCTTGGTAGTGGTACTTCATCAGGACTATGTGATGGGAAAAATTTGCCATGTCAACACAATCGAGAAGGATTTCAAGAGAAGGATTTCAAGTGACGAACCTCAGCAGTAAGTTTTCCTGACCCTTAACAGTGATGTACCGTCTCAGAACAGCCCTTTTCCGAAATTGTCCTCTATTAGATCTGTTTCTCACTCAGTAGTCAGTAAAACTCATTTACACGTGAGGAAGTGTGCAATTCAGAATCTGTCAGATTCTCTTATGTACATTTAGGGAAGGGACAAGAGTTAGAACATGGAAAGTTCTAGAAAAGCGCCTCATCGCATTTTCTACATTTTCATTTTTCACCGGACCTAATCTTTCAAGTATCCACGTGTACCGTCACTACGATCCTCATCATCATCAATTTTCGTTATACACGAATCACTAAAACTTGTCTTCCCACTCTAGATCTTTACTCTCAAATCTTGTATTTCATTATTTCCTCCGACTTTCTGTCTTGTGAGTTTATTCAAAGATGATAAAACTGTTTTCCATGAGCTTGTTTCACCAACTTCCTAGTTTCGCTATCCATCCTGTTTCCAATATTCCCTCATCAAATAGGGTTTTTTGTAAAATAGATGGCATAACAGCTCGCACTTTAAAAAAACATTCCACGTTTTTTCCATCTAGAAAGTTTCGATAATTCATGCGTCCTGTTACAAAAATCCTCTTTATTGCAAATTAAAATTTTTAACCATTACTTGTTACAAAACCATGCATAATTTCTTGCGTGCTTCTACATTTCTATGTTTACCTCATTCAGAAAGTTCTGTTTTTTTTAAATAAAATTCGTTACCAAAATAAATTCACCATAATGACATTTGTTTATCATCCATTGGTGCCCTCCACTCAACAAAACTATACTCATCCCACTCCTTCCTGTATCTCAACTTTCACATCACGGGGTTTTTTCTTGATATTATCGTTTTTTTGTTTATTTACAATGCATCTAATTTTCTTGTAAGAAACATGATACTAATATCTCTGTGCATGTTGAAAATTAGGTTGATACTACCAAAATCTGGAAGATTTTACAAAATTACATTTGCTTCCTGGTTGCTTTTCTCTTCATGAATGATTGTCCAGGATTCCGAATATCAGGAGTCCTCAAACCCTCATGACTTCACAAAATCTGGATGCAAATCTTCACGATTTAATTGGACGCCCCGTGTTAGGTTCTGGCACCCTATGATTATGAAGATACACATCTCATTGTATTGTGGGTGTGCTCCAATTATGTCGTTGGAAATCGGAACCAAATCAAATGTGAAATCTCATAATCCTGGGCTGCAAGTCTTTGGACACGCCCACTGGATCCTAGGTTTCTGACCACGCCCACTGAGGTTCCTGGACCAATTGAGGGTCTAGAAGCCCTCAGTTTCACAAACCGACTGCATTTCCATTCCCCAGACCCAAGGAAATGAAGCTACTCTTTTTTATCGTTCTTGCTGCGATTCTCGGAATCTCATCGGTCAGTACAATGGACGAAGTAATGGATCCCGTCATGGTAAGTAGTTCACTTCAATTTCAAATAGGTCCGATTACCATGTATTCAAATTCAAGGAGAAGCGATTCTGGTTCCCACCTAGCTGGTACGGAGGCAAATTGCCTCGAACCCGTCATGTGGGATCGGACATCAACCGTGGGGATGAGCTCTTCAGAAGCGAATTGGTTGACACTATCAGAGACGGCACTGTGGGGGGATACGAAGACAAAGCATCCGATGACATCATCATGGGCAAACGACTCTATATCGAACGTGGTGGATTCCGTCCAGAGAAACGTGTGGGTCGATTCCACCCACAGAAAAGCATCTATGCCCAACTCCGCCTCCGTGGAAAATGAGATGCTGCCAAACTTCTTCTTCCTATAAATACCGATTCTTCTGACTATTTTATTCCCTGTTTACATTTTGACCAAAACTGAGAGAACACCTCCATTTTATTTCTGCATACAATTTCTCACTATTCTGATTCTCTCTTTTCTCCTTTCCCAGTAAATGTACTTCCTCTTTATATATTTTTTTGAATAAAATAGTACTTTCAAAAATGCAGTGGTTCGTTAATAAAGCTGACGTCTCTGAAGTCCCTAATTTGAAGCTAAATAAAAACAGAAACCTGGCGCTGTCCAGTGAGCGTGAGGAACCCAGATTCAATGCAAATCGCATTTTGAAACTTCACATTTTCTTTGGGTTTGATTTTCAACGACATAATTGGAGCACTTCCACGATTATGTGTGATTCGTATAATTATAGAGTAGTAGATTTGCAATGGTGGTCCAACACCAATCAAATCGTAAAAATTGAGTTTTAAGAGAATATGAAGTCTCATGTTTGGAGATTTCTGGTTTCTAGATTCCTGATTGCCTACACATCGATGAATTTTGAAAGGGAACCAGGAAACATTAGAAGTTCTTGTACTGTAGGCTCCCAGGGTAAACAAAATGAAAACTATCAGGTTAGCATTTGCAGCGCAACAATAAAACAAAAGTTGTGAAAAGTGACCACATATGTACACTATCGCTCAGACGGCTATCCACTGTGGCTGTTTTTAGTGAAAAATGGCCGATTTTGAAAGAGTTTTTCGGTGTCACTTGAATGTCCGATAAACTCTATTTTGTATGGGCTTAAAAGAGCAAGCATAGCTTATCATTTTTGTAGTTGACCATTTTCCAATAGTGACACTATCATAAAAGTTACAGGTAATCAAAGCCATTTCTCCTTGAAACCGACTAATTTCAGTGCATATCTTGAAGGTTTTCACTTTTCTTCAAACTCCTTGTGCATAATTCTTATTCTAATCCCATAATTTGAGATTACATATCACATCTTCACTCCTCTAGTTGACCAAACGTTTTTAAGCTTTTCTTCAAAATTGCATCTATCACTTCCTCTCCGGATCTTTTCTCTCTTTATTTCCCATTCACATTCTCTCTTTCTCTTCATCTGCTCTAAAATTCTCTTGATTTTTGCTCTTCCCTTGCTCATCAACTAATTTATTTTTATTACAGAACTTGCAATTCACCGTTCATGGCTGTTGAACAAGCCCCAGTTGACGTTGTCGCCGCCGCCGCTGCTCCAAACAATGCTGCTCCAGCCGAGCCGGCCGTCTACTTCACTCTGGAGTCATCTGACAATCAGGAAGTGAAGATCTCCTCGTTGGCCCTTCAGCAATCGAAGACTCTTGCTGATCTGGTCGCCAATCTTCAATACCAGAATGGAACTACGGAGACAATTCCAATGGATAACATCTCCAAGGCCACGCTGGACAAAGTTGTCGAATGGTGCGAGCACCACAAGGGAGAGCCGATTCCAGTGGACAATGAGAGTTCTCCGAAGATCGTCGTCATCCCAGATTGGGATGACAACTTCCTGAAGATGGATAACGACCAGCTGTTCTACTTGATCCTTGCTGTCAACTACCTCGACGTCAAACAACTCATGAACTACGCTTGTCGGAAAGTCGCTCTCATGGCCAAGGGAAGGACCCCAGAGGAGCTCAGTGTGATCTTTGGAATCCCAACTGATGAGGAGGATGAGGCTGCTGAGAGACGTGCTGCTGAGAGAAAGGAAGCTGCACAAGCTGCTGCTGCTGGAAAAGCTGGATCGTCTACTGGAGGAGCCGAAGATTCTGCCTAATACAATTCCAAACTATTTTATTATTTTTTATGTTTGAAATTATTTCTTTCTGTTATTTATTTTTATCAATACACAACTTCAAACATATATCGGTTCAATGTTTTCTTAATTTTTTCATGCAGGTGTTGATGAGATCCAACATAACAAGGAAGAATTTGCTATGTTCCTGGTGATTCCGGATTCATTTTTTGCAATCAATTATTGTGTGGGCGCGCTGGAGCCTACATGATATCCACGAAGCTTCAAAACATATGACTTCCCTTTTTTATAAGACGCGACTTCAACGACTTGATTGGAGTTGGGCCACCTTTGCAAATCCGAACCCCTATAATTATAAATATACGAATCACATATAATTGTGGGTGTGCTCCAATTATGTTGTTGAGATACAAAACCAGATAAGATGTGAAGCCACAAGACCCTGGTTTCCTTGTATCCGGGTACCGAGACACGCCCACTAGTCGCCAGGTTCCTGGTTCAGCATGATCTGCCAAGC
This sequence comes from Caenorhabditis remanei, assembly GCF_010183535.1. NCBI lineage: Eukaryota > Metazoa > Nematoda > Chromadorea > Rhabditida > Rhabditidae > Caenorhabditis > Caenorhabditis remanei. The sequence continues at coordinate 20,235,852 of NC_071333.1, forward strand.
CACTGCATTTTCATTTTCTTGTCACAAGAAAATGAAGCTCGTCTTCTCCCTGGTTTTCATTGCTATACTTGGGCTGTCTTCTCTGGAAGCCCAAAGAAACTCGAAACTAAACGTGGTAAGTGAAACTAAACGTGCTGTAACTGTTGAAAACCACGTGATCCATTCCAGGAAAAACGTTTCTGGCTCCCAGCCGACTGGTACAGCGGCAATTTGCCAGGACCAGCATCAGTCAAAACGTTTGATGCGGAATTGGATATCAACCAGGAAGACATGCTTCGCGAAATCGAGGAGCAAGCTGTGAAGGAGGATTCTTCTGAAAACATGAACATCGCAAAACGACTCTACATCGAACGCGGTGGGTTCCATCCAGAGAAACGTGCATCGGTCTACGGCAAAGGAAGAGTCCACCCACACAAGAGCATCTATGCCCAACTTCGTCTTCGTGGAAAGTGATACGCCTCAGACTGATTTCCTCACAAATTTAATTTAATTTGACTGTCTTCACCATAAATTCTATAATTTTTCCTTGCTTTTTTAATCTTCTTTGGAAATCTTTCTCAATCTTCCGTTTCCGCCGAAAAAGTGTGTTGAATAAAGAAGTCTTCTTGTTGGTCAGTCTTTTTTAGTCCAGCTGAGATCAAATTGTTTCTACAAAGAACAAACTGGTAAATTGATCTCTTTGGATAAAAATAAAACATTCCTCATGGAGTCAATGTCTTCTCTGAATGTCCAAAATTACTTTTTTTGGGATATATGGCCAGATCTCTGGTTTCAAACCGGTAGTCATAATATAACCCACTACGACGACATCAGATTTTATCAGTTTCTGAATCAAATACTTCCAGGTGTCTTCCAGAGATTTTTGATCAACTCAGAATTAGTTTTCATCTGCTCGTACTCTCGGATGACTCCTTCTAGTTGAGCCTGCTCAGTTTCGATATCTGAAGTTCTTCTGTCCGGAATATCCTCCATTTTTTTCAATTTCTTTTCAGCTGCCACATTCTCATTTGCTTTCTCTTTGTTTGGCGCTCCATCCTTGGCACAATTTGCTCTGGTGCCTAACATCAAACTAGATTCCCCCCTGATAAAATTTTAAAAAAACTTTCTAACCACCTTATAATCATTCGGAAACTGTTTTTATCAGAGATTAGCAAAAACAAAAAACAAAAAGAACCATCCGCTGCGAGCAGGATTTGAACCTACGCGGGCAATGCCCATTGGATTTCAAGTCCAACTCCTTAACCACTCGGACATCGCAGCACACCTCTCCTCTCCTCTCGTTGTGTAGACAAACAGTACACACCACTTTCGACTGTTCTTCTCTGTGTGTGTATGGGAGGGCGAGAGCAGTGGAAGACACAACAGACGCAGACATATAACCATATGATGAAATCTAAGAACTGCGCTAAAGAGATAAGTAATTAATAGAATTCGTTAGTTTTCTTCCATTTCATCGTTTTCAGGACAAAACGTGGATGGTTTTTTGCCCTCAGCTGCAAAATTCGAGGTTGTTTTCGAATTTTCATGAAACCGCGACGCGACCGCAACGCATGTGACGATGACTCATCTTCAGAAGTTGTTTCCAAAAAAACCCTCATTTGTTTTATTAAAATTACACGGGGGCGAGTAAAAATTAACACTTTTTCGGAATGAGAGCTGTGGAATGAAACGATGGAAAAAAGCACAGGGACTTACATGTGGCGGCAAGACATTTTTACCGGAAAATGAGAAGGATACTGACAAAAAGGAAGGGGGATATGGGAAAACCGGGAATCAGTGAATTTACAGAAAACAGTTAAATGAATGTAGAAGTCTACTGGAAATTCTGCACCAACTTTTGGAATTTGGCCTTCTTGGCCTTTTTCTCTTCCTCCAGCTTCTGCTGCTTTTCCAACTCGGCCAAACGCTCAGCCTCGACATTCGCAGGAATGCCCTTAGTGACTTTCGACCCGGCAGCCTCCTCAGCCTAAAAACCTTTATAATTAGAGTTTGGATGCCTATTTGTTTTTATCATACTTGTCAAGGCCCGGTACGGCTTGGTAAAGCCCGTCTTGAAAAAGTGAACTAATTTTTTTGAATTTTTTACCGAAAATGTGAATATTTCATATGATTTTTCAGAATTTCTACTAACTCTGAATGAAAGTCGAAAATTTGACTTTTTCGCAAAAAAAATTCAAAAAAAGTTTGTAATTCGAACTTTGGCGCCAGGTACCCAGGCCTTGACCAATATGAGTTTTATATTTACCTTTGCCTCGAAGAAACGCGCGGCCGCCTTGACACCGACCTCCTGGACGTTGATGCTGTCGGCCAGCTTTTTGAAAACATAAAGGCAGGACACAGCATCGGTCTTGGTGGCCAGACGGAACAGCATGATGAATTCCTCCAAGTTGAACTTTCCATTCTTGTCCTTCTTCAGCTGAAATTCAGATTTATTAATTTATTTCAATTTTTTTATGTATTTCGGTCGAATTACCTGCTTGAGAAGGTCGATGGTGGCAAGATGGGTTTGCGCCTCTCCCAATGACTCCATGAATCTCTTGATCTCCATGAAGTTGAGGTAGCAGTCCTGATCCTTGTCGAACTTGTAGAAACTATCGACAAACACCTTGATCTGCTCTCTCGAAAATTCCGGGAACTTCTCGAAGAGATATGGTGGCGGAGATGGGTCTGAAGAGAAAGTTTTCAGTTATTTCTAGTAAGACTGGAGGTACTTACACTCCCGACGAATCGATGAGCGAGACGAAGTACTGAAGGAGCGAAGGCTCATGGAAGAAGAGCGAGTGGAGGACTCGGATTTCTGAAATATGTAGGTACAACTGGAATTGATCAACGTACTATTATTCCCAAAAACAGGCGCATACCCAACTGCGCCATATCTCTCACATTAACGGGAGGGAAGGGGTAAGAGGTAACTAAACACGGCGTTTGCAGCTTAGAAAAAAGTTACCTGGAGTCCGCCGAACTTCTCCAGGTTGTCCGTGGTAAGCGCCGTCTTATCGTCCTCCACGCCGAGGCCCTTAAACTCCTCGGTAACGCCGTCGTTGAGCGATTCGGTAGAGTGGTTCATCCTGGCAAAGAAAACATATTTTAGTTGTTTGATACTCAAAGAAAATTGGATTTGATGAGATATTTAGCCGAAGAGGAGAAAATAAAAAGAATTGTATGAAAAAATAACAGAATGAGAACAATGGAACAAGCATGAGTCAGAATATCGGTCTTTGTTTATCTCAAAATCACATGCGTTGCGGTCGCGTCGCGGTTTTCCAGAATATTCGTCAGAATCACCGAAATTCTGAATCAGAATTTCTGGCTAAATCGTGAAAACTCCTTTCTCAGAATGAGATTTGAAATATGTTTCGATAAAAAAGGAATTAAGAAACAAAAAGAGATGGGAAGAGGAGAGAAACAATATTCGACCATGAGTCCCCGCCGGTTTTGACCTCCTCTGAATTTAGGCGTTGCGATTGCGTCGCGGATCATTTGAATTCAGAAAATGAGTTGAAAGCTGAGTGGATCTCGGGTGGAGCAGCTGGAAGGTAATAAAAGGAAGAGAAATAGTATGGGAGAAACATACAGTGCGTGCAAAATGTGAACCGAGCGAAATGAAAAGAAAACAAAAACGCAACCGTCCACTTGTCGACCCCAACACTGAAAGGGGGACAATGATGACAATTTCAAAATTTGATTTTTATCGTTAGAGCGTATTTGCTGGATCTCATGAGATATGTATCTGTCTGTGTGTCGGTTTGAATTGGACACAAGAAGTGGGGATTGGGAGAGAAAAACATACTGTATTGTTTACGTACCGAAAAAAAGTGGAGACGTGCTGCGATGTCGGAATGGTTAGGGAGTTGGACTTGAAATCCAATGGGCATTGCCCGCGTAGGTTCAAATCCTGCTCGCAGCGGATCGTTTTTTTGGTTTCGGTTTTTGTTAATATGTGAATAAATCGGTTTCTGAATGATTTTAAGTTTTTTAAACCGATTTTTAATAATTTCTTTAAGGATATTAGATACATTCAGTGATGAGAAGGAATAAAAATTAAAAATTAGATAAAACAATCTTCATTTTTGTACATAGTTGACAATGTTAGGTCATCTCCTTGGACAGATGCTGAATGATTGATAAAATACGGTTCTATCCTCTCGAGAAGCCTACCACTTCATTTTTGATTATCACTTAAACTCCAGTTAAAACCTTTATATTTTTTATTTTTCTATCGTTTTATGTAGTTTATAAAAATTATTCTTACTCGACAGTTCTGCCGTCTTCAAAACAGTTCAGGTTCTTCTTTTTTTGAAGACACCTTTTTCAAGCGCGGTTGATTGGTCAATTCCTCTTCTTCTTACGCGATGAAGAACGGTAGCAAACTAATACAATATGCCTCAATTATTCGCCCACTACAGAAAACCTGCCCTCCAATGTTTGGCCAACACCGCCCTATGGCGAGTGATCGACGGCGAAAGAAAATTTTATGACGTGGCCGCCGTTAGAGCAAAAATAATACCCTCCTCAGATGTTTATTTGGCGCCGCTCACCCGTGACGAGACTATAAGAAGGTTAGAGTGTGTAGTCGGTTTGAGTTATCCACTGAACAAAATTTGCCCGTTTTGTGGGTCACTTGTGGGTCACTCATCCCAAAGAAAGCAGTTTTCTGATCGAAGTAGATAAAAAATTGGAGAAAAACTCTAAATTGGGCTATTATGTTAATTTTGCTAATTGAAAAATACTTAAGTTGTCAATTTTTCTATCACATCTGGTGCTTGTTGTATGCCAGCTTGTCAATTATCGACTTGTTTCCCAGAACACAACTTATCGTAGGTATTTGTATGTCAATGAATTGCACGTTAGGTTCTTGTCATCCTTATTCAGTTGTCCGTTGCTCTCCAAATATGACTACGCCGTTCCGTCTTTTGTCTTTGCCCTGTGCTCCCTTGAAACGAGTTATTCAATGCTTTGATTTGCGCGAATTGTAAGTTTAAATCGAAAATCAAGTTAGTTCGTCCATGTATAACGTTTTCAGAGTTGCATGTTCCGTCCTCTCAAAAAGAATGAATGTGGCATCTCGGGGTGCAGGTTTTCGTTATGATTTTTTTGTGGAACTCAATGGAAATTTTCTTCGTGTGTACCGTTATATGGACAATACTTTCTTTTTCAACTTGGATGATAGAATCAATTATTTAGTTGTTCAGAATCCAAGACACAGAGAACAAGCTCGATGGTCAAACCTTGGATTGTCAACAGGAGAATGGCTTTCTAGAATCCTTCATGTCACCAACTATCAACAATTCCAACTATATATTGGTGATGCTCCAACAATTGATATGAATTGCCGTTTACTTTTCTCGGCTCTATCAGAAATCAAGAGCGTATCTGTCATAACTCTACAGAATGAAACGAACACATTTGTTCAGAAAGTTATAGATGTCATTTTGCCAAAAACCTCAACTTTTTTTATTCAAACTCATCACATGTCAAAGAAGGAGCTTCAGAAAATGTTAATACAAAATCTGGTTTCTCTTGAAATATATTGTGATGGATTGCGTTTTCAGTTGGACGATCTTCTTATGACTAATGCTACGCAAATCGGAGTCAATCCTGCACATTTGTCCGGTAAAGATCTCAATAGATATTTCAAACACTGGATGGCTCTGAATAGCAATTCTCGAATGGAACATTTCTCATAAATTATGAGTAGAGATTACAACAGAGAAGATATTTTGAAGGGACTGATGGCTTTCGAACTCCCGGAAGATCAAATTGGTGTTTTTGAGCCCTTGATAAATGCTAACTTTAATGCTGGTAGATTTCACGTAGCAGGTAGATTTCAAATCACTCGAATTGATGGCACCAATGGGGCAATTGTGTTTATGGATACTGCCTTGGACGAAAGACTTCGCATTGATTTTTTCGTTTCTTCTTAACTCGGCATCTCAAAAACTTTTTCATTCTGTTCTAATGCTTTTTCCACATTATTTTGTCAACTGAATAAACATTTGTTTGATCCAACACTGTGAAAAATCTTTCTTTTTTGAAATCTCATTGAAATCCGATACCTGCTGTACGAAATCGGGAAAAAAACTGTGGAGTGGCTTATTATGTTAATTTTCCTGATTGAAGAAGATATAAGTTGTCAGTTTTTTCTGTCACATTTGGTCTTTGCTGTAGGTCAGCTAGGCAAATATCGAAACGTTTCCCAGAACACAACCAATCGTAGGTATTCGTAGGCCGATAAATTGCACGATAGGTTCTTCTCACCCTTAGTCAGCGGTCCCTTGTGTTCTCCAAATATGGTTATGCCTTTCCCTCTTTTGTTTCTACTCTTTACACTTTTAACTCCAACTCCAATCCAAAACGTTTATTTGATGTCATACTGGCACATGAATAAAAATAAATATAAAAGTAAAAACTTTGTGAATTTCACAAGCCTTCCAAAGATTGTATATCAAAAACATAAAGAGAATAATTATGTGTAATTACTGGCATTTTAGGTCGATTATGTATTTCATCGTATCACTGACATTCCGACGGTAAACTGATCCGCAGACATCAATTGTTCCATGAAGTGGAAAATCGAAGTTGATTGGATACTGATCTCTGAAAAATAATTATATACTTCTTGTCTGAGTCGATTTTCAAGGAAAAACAACTAACCTTTCGTATCCTTTAAGAATTTCCGTCTCGGGAAGTCTTCTATCAATCTTGCAGTACTCAATCAAATCGTGGACGCAGTTTTTGTTGGCGGTCTCGAATAAATAGTGTTTCAATGTATCTTTTTTCAGAAGTCCAAAGATTAGTTTAAAAGGGATCGACTTGAATTGATAGTCTTTGAAGTGAACATGCGGACATTTCAATTTGAGAATCAATTCCTGGCTGGGGGCTTCCGAAATAATAAACTTTCTTGCAAGATGATCGCCAAGATAAACGTTGCTTTGACGAGGCACTGTTTCCATTGATCGAAGAGGGAAAGTGTGCTCCGACGATAAAACATCTCTCATAGACTGGATATCTCTTGATGTCCAGAATTTCTTTGCCGCTCGCAAATTAACCACTCTCAAAGATTGACCAAATGGCCAAATCTCTGGTTCCGAGCCAGAACTCATAATGTAGTTCACAACAACCACATTAGGCTTTACCAGACGTCGAATCAGGTATTTCCAAGTGTTCTCTAATGATTTCTGATACTTGACGTATTCTACTGAATATAGGCCGTCTCTCGAAGTGACTGTCAGTTTGACAAACTCTTCATATTCCAATTGAGAGTGAATTTTTCTCGTCTCATAGTCGTGAATGAGTTTTTCAAGTTCTTCTCTCTCAGCTTTGGCCTCCACAGTGATTCTCCCCGGATTCTGCTCCATTTCTTTGCACAAATCCTCCAGTTTCTGCTCTGCTTCCATCTTTTCGGCTGTTTCCTCTTCTGTCGGTGCTCGGTCCAGCTCCATTCTTGGCACGATATGTGCTTGCGCCAGTCCTCTGAACTGTCCGACGTCGAATTGAACTCCTCCTTTCTCATTTTCCTCCCGGACCCAATCAGGTGTGTACCCTCCAGGGTAATAACGTACAATTCCTATTTCAAATTTTAAGGAGTCGATTTGCATGAGACCCTGAGGAAGCTGAAGGGTTTCAATTTTAGCAGATCGAGACTTGTCGATTCTCTTGATTCGTGGGTACTGTTGCAAGATGATTCTGAAAATGTTATGAGTTGAGTATGGTAAGGAAGTAATACATCTGGTTTTTTTACAACAGTCACTTTGATGTTGAGCTTCGCTCACTAGGGAATGATCTGAGGTGACAGTAGGCGTCTGGCTAATGTAGTACATTGTTTGACAACTGATATCATATCATATAGACACTTTGTCTTAGGCTCTGAGCACCCGAAAGTAAAGGCGTCACATCTCTCATAGTAGGTCTGATGTAGGGTGGGCCATTGCTAGGCTTCCCCACTAATATGATTTCCAAAAAGTTGTCTTACCTTCCTCTAATAAAATCGCTCGTTCTCTAACTCGTAACTATCTCACTAACTAATTGGTCTGATACAAAACTTCTAAATATCTTCGCCACCTCACTTTCTATCATTATTACTTTTTATCTTATCTTTACTCTCTATCTTATCTTCGTTTACTTTTCTATTTTGCATGTTTTCACAAACTTGTCAGCTTTCTAATTGTGAAGGAGACATGCAAAAACTACTGTCACCTCAGGTTATCCTTTAGTCAGACTTGTGTGGAAGGTTGGGTAAGGTTATTGCGCATTTACAATTTTGTGCAAACTGTGTCAAGTAGCGATTACTGACTTCCTATTAATTAGAGAAGAGACAGTATGGCATAAAGTACTACTGTGTAGAGCTTGCAAAGTCAATGAAAGCTAAGGCAGCATTGGTCTCTATCACTACCAATTTGTTATCTAATGATCCTTTTTGAACTAACCTTTGTCCCGCGTCCATATACGGCAAAATGCATTTGATGGAAAGGTGAGTCATGCCGATCATTGTTGATTAAGGAGAGTGTTTCACTGAAAAATGAGTATTTTGAAAAATAACTAATTTGAGATTTAAAAAAAGACGAGAAAAAAGAAAGAAATCAATACAGGAGAAGAAAACGTATCGAATGAAAGGGAGGTTTTGCTCAGAATGAATGTAGCCGTCCATCCTTCTCAGACCGGACCTCGTACACTCACCGCCCCCACCCCCCCCCCCCCCCCTCTACCCAAATCTCAATTTTTGCTCCGCCCGCGAGCCAAATATTGGTCTGCAGTGTACAGGGAGATAAAAATAAAAGGAAATTGAATTACAGTGAAAATTTAAAGCTGACTAGTGAGTAAATCGATATACTGTAACTGTTCAGTATAAACTTGTATGAAAAAGTTGTCAACTAAAGAAATGAAGGTCTAGGTATGATCTACATATTCTGCGAAAAATAACACTATGGGACAAGAAATAGAACTGTGGCGCGATCTAAAAGTTGCTTATTTTTCACTGAAAACAACTGGAGTCAACAATTTTCTATGAGGAAAACTATGAATTTGAATTTTCTAAATTTTGTAGTATGCCATTTTTTTGAGCTAGTTTATAAAAAGATTTCAATGCATATTTCGGAGTTCCGTTGACGTATACACGGACAACAGTAACCATGTCGCACACCTTTTTTTTACCACCCACCAAGTTTCTGACTCAGTTTCCTTGATTTGAATAGCCACAAGACAGCAAAAGTTTTTAATCTTTTTAGTGTTACTGTATATGTACATATTCCTAATGAAACCCCCTTATTCAAATTGGTTTTTCACCATTACAATACTCTCAAAATGCAATTCACATAACATAATCTATTGTATCGTTTCGGTCGATTCACCTCGAGAACACCTGCACTTGTCGGCAGTATGACGTGGTAATTGCGTTCTTCTAGGTTCATTGCCAAGAGTTCATATTAATTGTTGATTTTCTCAAAAGGAACTGTCCGATTAACAGATGAGTGTTAGACGGTCGAGACGGGAATGAGTGAATGTCGCTGACACTTCAGTATGAGGAGACAATTCACATGGCAGTTTATAAATAACAAATTTCGGCTCTATTCCAGTTTAGATGTCCTTTGAAAACTCAAACGTCCTTTCAAACTGTAATTTTTTTAAACGTCCTTTCAAAAGTTTAGACGTCCCAAAAAACATTTAGACGTCCCAAAAAACATTTAGACGTCCCAAAAAACATTTAGACGTCCCAAAAAACATTTAAACGTCCAAAAAATATTTAGACGTCCCTTAAACATTTTCAGTGGCTTTTAGTGTTGAAGGGACGTCTAAACATTTTTTGGGACGGTTAAACATTTTTTGGGACGTTTAAACGTTTTTAGGGACGTCTAAATGTTTTTGGGACGTCTAAATGTTTTTTGGGACGTCTAATTATTTACAACCAAATTTTCGGATTTCAAGGGACGTCTCAATATTTAATGGGACGTCTAAACATTTTTTGGGACGTCACAGTCTCCCAGACTCCGAGTAAGAACTGCAAGGAAATTTTTGATCTACCATCATGAAACGAAAAATTTGAGAAATTAGCAGGTCTAAAACTTTACTACGTTAATTTTTAGCGTAAAGCTTAAGGTCGGAAGTAAGAAAATTTCAGTTTCAGAATTATTCTGAGAGCATTATCCACCCATTCAATCCAAAAAATCCTGGTTTCAGATATTATTTCAGGCCGAAAAGGCAATTTTTCATTTTGATTTCGGAAAAATCTACGGGATTTGTTCATTTCTCAACATTATCCAATGAATAATAGCTCAAAACGTGCTCCGGAGATTTGTACACATTTCTGTAGGACGGTTTTTCAATTTGCTCATTAGTTTTCGAGAAATCGATCAAATTCTGAATTTTTTTCAATTTTTTGTTATTTTCTCGAAAACTAATGAACAAATTAAAAAACCGTCCTACAGAAATGTGTACAAATCTCCGGGGGCACGTTTTGAGCTATTATTCATTGGATAATGTTGAGAAATGAACAAATCCCGTAGATTTTTCCGAAATCAAAATGAAAAATTGCCTTTTCGACCTGAAATAATATCTGAAACCAGGATTTTTGGGTTTGAATGGGTGGATAATGCTCTCAGAATAATTCTGAAACTGAAATTTTCTTACTTCTGACCTTGAGCTTTACGCTAAAAATTAACGTAATAAAGTTTTAGACCTGCTAATTTCTCAAATTTTTCGTTTCGTGAGGGTAGATCAAAAATTTCCTTGCAGTTCTTACTCGGAGTCTGGGAGACTGTGGACGTTTAAACATTTTTGAACATATTTGGGATCCGAAAGGACGTTTAAATGTTTCAAAGGACGTCTAAGTGTTTCAAGGGACGTCTAAGTGTTTTTTGGGACGTTCAAGTTTTCAAAGGACATCTAAACTGGAATAGAGCCAAAATTTCTATATTAATTATGTGATTTTATAAGAAATTGCGATTTACAGAAAAAAATATTATGGCATACACAACAGGAACTCTTATGAATTACGAAACGGAATGATTTCAATTATGAAAAATATAGCGCAGTGTTTCTGCTCAAAACATGGTACTTTGGTTATCAGAACAGATTTTTGAAAGTCAAAAAATTGTCACCCGACAAAATATTAATTCGTATTTACTGCACCGGCAACACTATATCATATTGTGCCTTTTACAGTTGCAAATATCCAACTTGGAGAGTGCGTCCTGGTGAAACTAACTGTCGTTTAAAATGATTGTTTATGGGTCGAACAGACCAAGATTAGAACTCCATTTTTGTAGTTAGCAACTGTTTTGTACGGACGCTTCCTAGCAAGTGACATATCGAAAAAGTAATTTCTCCCTCAAATCTACCCATTTCAGATCAAAATAGTGCGATTTTTGAGCTGTTTATTTGAAATTATTATAACTCTCTAGGGAGTGTCAGTACAAAAAACATGTCTACTACAAAATATCGCTACGTTTGTTCTGTATGGTTTATACATTATTTACTTTGTGGGAAACTTTTTTTACTATGACATACTTTCAAAGTTGGACATTTGCAACAACGAAAAACGCAAAATATGATCTATTTTTGGCTGGTACTGTATCTTACATTTCAAAAAGTCTCATAACTTCGAGACCAATAAAGACATTATGCTCCACGTTTTCCTCGCTTAAGGTCGATTGACGATTAACGAAAAATGAGCAAATTTGAGAGCGTGCCACTAATCCGTTTCAAGTGTCGAAGTGTTAGTTCCTGCAGGAAAAGTAGATCATACCTAGCGCTCCATTTTTGTAGTTGACAAATCTTTTATGAGTGCTCTTTCAGAAGAGTTACAGTCCATCAACTTACACAACTTCATTATTAATTTTTTGCCAATTTTAGTAAGTCTCGCTGCCGCTCTAAGCATTTTCAACGCTACTACTTCTCAATGCAACACAATTTTTCTGAATAAAGCAAAATATCTCTATCAGGAGTCTATTTTATGATATTTTTCTATTTTTCCTTGATTTAACCAAACATGTGACGGCCTGGGTCGAGGCAAAATCGGAATTCTTCTTGGCTCGGCCCGGAGCCTTGTTTTGAACTAAATTTTTTGAATTTTTGACAGAATTCAAATCAGAAACTAGTTATAGATCAAGAAATTGAATTATTTAATATGAAAGTTCAAACAAAAAATTTGGTCAAAAATAGATATCTTTTCATGAAGCCAAAATTTGACATGTTTGGACTTAACTTTTGCAAAATTATGAACTTTTTTTGGAAAGGAAAATATTCCATTGGTGTGTCCGAGTGTTTCTAACTTTGCGCTATGAGAATCAATAAATTGTCCTTTCCTTCTTTTTGTCCGTTTTTTGTGGTACGTGCAGGAATCAACTAACAACTACAGGACTAGAAGGTCTTTTCCAGTATATTTTTTGGAAAATTTGTCTTATGATAGCAACAGACCGGCTAAATAAGAAATGAAGCCTAGTGAACAGTTAGATTTTTCTTTGAAAAAGTGATTTTAGGGATCAACCAGGCGTTTTCGCGCATTATTCCTAGTTCTTTCGAAGAAATGTTGTTTTTTTTGGTCTAATCTGAATCCAACCACACTATTTTATTAAAATTCCAGTTAAAAGGAACTGAAATTAGTTTTGAATGAGAAATGGAGCGTTGAGAACCACCATTTATCGCGTAAACAATGGCTCAAGAGGAGGTCGACCGCTTCTCCAGTCCTCTTTTTGTTTTCGAAAACATTTTGATTTTTTGTGTCAATTGTATTCAGTCGCACCATTTTATAGACATCGTAGTTGAAATCGAACTGAAATAATGAAAGAACGTGAAGAACTGTCTGAATTTTGTGCTGATAACGTCAAATGTGATGTATTTTTTTGAACGGCAAATAAAACTCAAATTCAACAAAAATTATAAAGAAATCAGTGTGTCTTATTTTACTGGAATCCAACTCATAGGTATCAGGGAAGAGATGGACATGGAGATGCGTCAAAAACCGGATCTTCAGTGAAAATGCGGTTCAAATCTGACATAAAAATGGGACACATGCACTGATTGCGACGCTAGAAATACCTTTTTATCTTTATATTCTTCAATTCCCTCTGTCCCTCAAATCATTTTATCGACTTTTTAGAAACCACAACAGTTGTGTTTATGCTAATCGGCGACTTGCCTCTACGTGGCCATATGGTGCAGATGCAAATGCATTGGCCACCATGAGCATCTGGCCATTAATTCAAGCCACCTTCTGGTAAACTCTCTTTGTTTTTGATTTCACCACCTTTGAGTTTATGTTTCATACAAAACAATGTGGGGTCTTCGCTAGTCTTAAAGAAGTTTTGATGTCACGGAACTATCCGCCGTTGGGGCTGATTTTTTGATAATCTTCGCATCAAGGACACACTGAGCACCAGAATTGTCGTCTGATTCGAAATTTATGATGTACTTTTACCCGTTTTTAATCGTACGCCGACACCATGAGAAAGTGATAAATTTTATTTGATCAGTTCTTTGATGCAAGCCGAAACCATCACCCTCTCCTTTCAGTTATGTGTTCTACGTCCTATTGAAAATAAGGACGTTCCCGTGGCCTTCATATTCTGTGATTTAACTTCAGCAAGCCCCGGGGCAAGCCTTCAAAATCTTTCCCTTCATATTATAATTTTACATACAGTATCGGCCAAATATATCTTTTAATTCTCCTTTTTCAGTTGGAAATGTAGAACTTTGAAAGTGTGTCATGGTGAAACTAACTCTCCCACAATATAACTTTTTATGGGTTGAACAGACCAAGAGCAGAACTCCGTTTTTGTAGCTGACAACTCTTTGTACGAACGTTTATGAAAGTAAAAAAATCTGTCTATTTTGCATTGAAATTGGTCGATTTAAGAGGGAAATTACCTGGATGTGACTTACTAGGGAACGACCGTACAAAAAAGTTGTCAACTACAAAAATGGAGTTCTACCCTTGATCTTTTCTACCCATAAAAAGTTATTTTGTGGGAGAGTTAGTTTCACCATGACACACTCTCAAAGTTTAGCATTTTCATCTAGAAAGGCAAAATATGATATCATTTTGGCCGGTACTGTATCTGAAATAGGGTTGTCTTACTCGGAAACAGTAACTGATAGAAAATCTGTGCAAACAACTAATAATCAGAAAATACGTGGTGGGAACAATTCACCCCTCAACATACTTTCCATTCTCATTTTGCATGCTACATGGACAACATGCTATGTGTATAATTCTCTCTTATCGCATTTAACCTTTGATTAACTTAGAAAGGTCATTTGCGACTGTCGCAACGCATTCGAAATTTCATCTTTTGTGACCGGCATGTGCTTAAATTAGAGAAGACCGGTTGGAGAATCGGCTTTATTTTCAATGAAACTGTTCTAGTCTAAGATGAATATTGCAATATAATTTTTTGACTTTTTAAACTTTGCTCTGTAAAACAACCATATGGCCTTGTCTTTTGTTAATTTGTAAAGTACCGCTCATAAAAATTATACATATTCGAAAAACAATATATCAAAAATAAACTCTATATTTTAGTTAGAGTTTAAGCCAGTCATTGCCAGTCAAATCCTGGCTACAAAATTTGCGATTTTGATTGTATGAATAACTGATTTCTGAGTTGGTCACCTACAAATATGTGATATGGCGTTTAGATCACACCTTGAGCTTTACTTTATTGGTTGACAATCTTTTTGTAGGAGCCATCTTTAGCACGTTACAGTCAATTAAAGAACGCCGGCCAAAAATCGCACCACTTTGCACTGAAGTATGTTAATTTGAGGAAGAATTTTGTTCACCGGTATGTAAGTCCCTAGAAAGTGCTTGTACAAAACAATGATCGACTAAAAAAAAAGAGTTCACACTTTTAGCTTTACTTTAGTAGTTGACAACTTATTTGTAGGACCCCTTTCCAGCAAGTTATGGGTTGCCAAAATGATAAGTGCTGTTTTTCTGCTTTTATTTTCTTTCAATATCAGTGTTCTTTTTTCAATACAGTCTCATTTCTTGGCGGCCAATATTTTTCCCTCTGTGTTTTGTATACCCCTGCACGGGGGAAGTATTACCTCGTGTTTGTCGCATTTAAATTTCTATTAGCACTTAATTTGTTTGTACTAGGCCAAAGACTATTTTTTTGGGTTCTAGAATATTCAGTGTTAATGAGGGTTGTATGAAAAAGCTTCGACCAATTTGAATTTCAAAAAATCGAAAATTTTGTTTCAAAATTTTCAGTTTTTGATTCAAAAGTTCACGTTTTCTCTCAAAATCGAACTGAAATCACATGCTGCATTCTTCAAAAAACCCCTACATCAAACGCAAACTGGTTTTCTTATCGTACTGTTCTTCATCCCATCTTTCCCTCACTATTTGCCACGTCTCCTCATGTTCACGATACTGGGCATCGATCAATATCAAGCGTCTCTCTCTCTCCCTCTTCCGTGCTGTTCTTGTGGCGGTCGTCAGCTGCCCCGTGCGCGCACTCCTCTTCCCCTCAAAAAGACTGTGCACATGTAAGAGACGCAGACGGTTAGCCCGTCGCCTCCCGCGCTGACGCGCTGGTTTTGCTTACCTCCTGGCCTTTTCTATTCATTTCCCCTCGTTTGAGTGCACCCTCTTTTCCGTTTTTTTTGTGTTGAACGAACGGACCTTAATGTGTTACATGCTCAGAATATTTTTCATTTTCTACCTTGTTTTAAGAACAGCTAAATAAGACCACGTGGCAAATCTTTTTTTTTTCCCTTCCCGCCAAGAAAACCTATCCTGATTCCTAAGAAACTAAGTTTTTCTACCGTATGAAAGTATTCGGTGTGGCTATGGCACGCCAATGCCTTTTTGTCCTTGTTTTCTCGTTGATATTGATGATGTGGGGGGCTTAGAGTCGTGATACCGTAATGCAGTTCTTTTTCAATAGATTTTGTAGTTTTTTCAAAAAGAAATTTTTTTTTTCAAATTTAGGGTAAAAAAACGCTACGAAGTTATATTTATTCAACTTTACATTCATTTTTTCGATTTTGATGAGTACATTAAACTTAATTCTTACGACCCTTCACTTTTTCAAGCTAGCAGAGATCTTTCCTGAGGCTTGGGCCCAAAACCCATGCCATCAACACCATATAGAGTCCATTCCTTTTACAGAATCTCCTGTTAAACAGGGTTTAGAAATACTAACGGACGCCAAGCTACTTTTCGGTTTTTTGTCAGATTGACTGAATCCCTCAGCCGGTTAAATAGTTTACCTTCCCCAAATTTGTCAAAAATCGGGCCGGCACGACTATGACCGTCCGCACGGTCGTCAAAAATTGTCAAAAAATTCAAAATTTGGTTCGAAAAATGTTTTTTCTTGTCTTAAAACAGGCTGGACCAAGAATTATTTTGGTTTTGGCCAGCCTCAGCCCGTTACAAGTCTTCCTTTTTCAACAAACCTCTACAATTCTATGAATATGCGATGCCCTCCTATTTCTACGTATTACCCCTCTATCCTCATTCCGCACTGCTCGAATAGTTCTCTTATTCGTTTCTATTTCTATTGTTCTATTTTCCGAGCTCTCATCAATCTTCTTTCCTCCTAAGTATTTCCCTTCGTCTGTTTTACCCTGTTTTCATTCATATTTCTCTTTAATTCCTCCTCTTAATCTTCTCTTTTTATGTTCTCATACTAAAATACTTGTTTTGCAGATGCTCTCCCACTGATACAGCTCAATCTTCAGTAGTGGCGGTATAGATCACCCTAAACCGCATACGGTGAGTTATATACTTTTTCAGTCTTCTTTTTTAGACATAGAGAGGTGACTGCGCTATTCCAGACATATTGAATTAAAAAAAAGATCGTCGCAGAATCCCGGTATAAAAAGAAAATCCGCTAGAAACGCGGTCTAAAAATTAGGTTGAAGAAAGTTATAAGGTATCAAAGTGCCAAAAATCACTCTTTGTGGAGTTGAAATTGTGATAGAAATTTTTCGTGGTACATGTGATAGTGATAATCAATTGAAAATATAACGTCAACTTGTTTGAATAAGTTCAATTAAAATTTCAACGTAAAAATGCACCAAGAGGGCGATTTCTGCCTGTTTGACCGCTTATAACTTCCTTCAAACAATTTTTCAAAGCTGACTCTAAAAGGAACTTTTTTTTCCCCGGGAGACTGCTTCGTCTCAAATAAAAACAATTGGAAATAGCGCAGTCCCCGTTTGAATTACTCATTTTCCATTCACTAACTACTTCCATTTTCAGAAAATCATAACAAACGACAACAATATTCACAACAATGTCCTCAAGACGCCGATCTTCCCGAGGTCGGAGCGTCGTGCTTCAAGCAGAAGAAATAAAGGAGGAGGAGCCGGATGACTATGAACCTGAGCCACAGCCCCGTTCTGTCGGGAGACCCCGTAAGATCCAGGGAGAAGCCGCCAGGATTGGAGAGCAAAGAGAGGAACCAGTACAACCTCGGTCGACTCGTTCTCAAAACTCTTCTGGTCAAATGCACACGCCTCTGATCGGAAATCATGAAATAAAGGTTGAGCCGGATCATTCTGAAGCGCGACGCGGTAGAGGTCGACCCCGAAAGATTATCATTGGAAACGCTGCAAGAAGCCAAAGCCAATGTGAGGAGCCGAGTAACGTTGAACCTCGACGCCGTGGTCGACCCCGCAAAAGAAACCACGAAGATTCTACACGGAGTCCAAGTGCAAGTGATCAGCGAAGTCACCAACGTGTAACGCGTTCTCAAACTCCATCGCTGGGAAATCGTCCCCGAAAAAGTAATCTTGGAAAATCGGTGACAATCCGACTTCCAAGTGAGGAGGCGAGTCAGGAAGACTCCGCAGGAAGTGCAAGTGAGGAGCCGTTCGGATTGCGAGTCACACGTACACTAACTCGAAATGGTCAAAGCTCATGCCAGCTCATGTCAGGAGAGGAGTGGAGACGGCCCAAAAGAACTGCCCCGTGGATGGTCGAGAGGCACCGAATGAACAGAGAACAGTCTGTTTCAAAACTGGAAACCATTGGTAGAAATAATCAAGAGAGCAGAAGAGCAATTAGTTGCTCTCGACAATCTCTTCCTGGAAACAGTGGAGCGATTCAATTGGGAACAGATGGCTCGAATCTAGCTGAAATGCGACGCTCTCGAAGTCAAATTCGACAAAACACCACGGAAGAACCAGTAAGAAATCCAATGGTAAGAGAAAAATTGGTGTCCATAAAGATTGTCCTGTTTTCAGAGTTCATCCCGTGTACCGAATGGAGAAGAACGTGCGACCAATCAACTGCAAGGTGAACCGTCGGTGCCAAGAAAAACTCCGCGTCTGCAGAGTCCGTCTGGTCAATCAAGTTCAGGAGAAGTCGTGAGAGTTCAAATCCGAAAAGAAGATCCGGCTCCAATTCGGTCAACTCGATCTCAGAGTCGTGTTCGAGAATCTCTTCCTGGAAACATTGGAATAAATCAACTGGGAACCGATGACTCGAATCTGGCTGAAATTTCACGCTCCCGAAGTCAAATTCGACAGGAAACTCGGAAAGAACCAGTAAAACATCAAATGGTAACAGAAAAGTCGGTAACAAAAAGATCGTCCGGTTTTCAGAGTTCATCTTGTGTACCAAATGGAGAAGAACGTGCGACCGATCAACTGCAAGGTGAACCGTCGGTGCCAAGAAAAACTCCGCGTCTGCAGAGCCCGCCTGGCCAATCAAGTTCAGGAGAAGTCGTGAGAGTTCAAATCCAAAAAGAAGATCCGGCTCCAATTCGGTCAACTCGATCTCTGAGTCGTGTTCGACAATCGCTCCCTGCAGTTAATAGAGCAAATCAAGCAGACGTAGAGGAGTCGATTTCAATGGAGTCCCCACGTCCTCAACGACAACCAAAAACTGTCACGGGAGCTTCCGCAACAGAACAATCCACCCAAAGAGAATCGCTACGTCTACCTAGTGTAGCGAATCCAAAAGGATCAGTAAAGAGTGGTCGAATTGAGAGAGAAGAGCGATCGGTTCAACTTCTGTCATTAAGTTCGCAGAGTGAAGTTAAACAGGAAACACCAGAAGCATCCCAAATGGATCAAACGGTAAGAGTTTAAAAAAAGTTAATACAACAAGAATCGCCATGTTTTCAGAGTTCATCCCGTGGACCGAATGAAGAAGAATTTGTGATCAATCAACTCCACAGTGAACAGTCGAAGCCTAGAGATACTCCACGTCTACAGAGCTCATGCGGCCAGACTAATCCAGGAGAAATCGGGCGGAATCAGATCCAAAAGCAGAAGGAGCCGGTTCAAACACGGTCAACTCGATCTCAGAGTCGTGTTCGACAATCTCTACCTGCTGTTATTGGACCAAATCAAGCAGAAACAGAGCAGATTCAAATTGAGCCGCCGCAATTGCATCAAGAAGCCCATCAAACTATTTCGGGAGAATCTGAGTTGGCTCAAATGCAAGTTGAGCAGCCGGTTCCAAAGGAGTCGCCACGTCTGCAAACTCAATCCGAAGTAGCCAATTCAGAAGAATCAGTGAAGAGTGGTCAAACTGAGAAAGAGAAGCAACCGGTTCAAGTTCTGTCAACACGTGCTCAGAGTGAAGTTCCACAAGAAACACCAAATGAATCGGAGATAGACCGAAAGGTAAGAATTTTGAAAAAAAAATTGATACCTAGAGAATAGCCCTATTTTCAGACTCAATCACAGGTAGCGAGCCAAGAAACCGCTGAATCGGTTCAAATAGAGTCGCCATGTTCTCCCTGCCAAAGTACCTCGGATGAATCCATGGAGAGTCAAATTGAGAAAGAAGATCCGGTTCAACTTCCGTCAACACATGCTCAGAGTCAAGTTACACGGGAAACACCAAATGAATCGGAGATAGACCGAAAGGTAAGAATTTTGAAAAAAAAGTTGATACCAAGAGATTCGCCCTATTTTCAGACTCAATCACAGGTAGCGAGCCAAGAAACAGCTGAATCGATTCAAATAAAGTCACCATGTTCTCCCTGCCACCAAACTACCTCGGATGAATCCATGGAGAGTCAAATTGAGAAAGAGGAGCAACCGGTTCAACTTCCGTCAACACATGCTCAGAGTCAAGTTACACGGGAAACTCCAAAAGAATCCGTGATGGACCAAAAGGTAAGAATTTTGAAAAAACGTTGATACCAAGAGAATCACCCTGTTTTCAGACTCAATCCCAGGCAGCAAGCCAAGACACAGCTGAGAAAAAAGAGGAGGACCCGGTTCAAATTCGATCAACTTCATCTCAAAGCGCCTCTCGTCAATCTACTCCTGGAGTTGTTGTAAAAAATCAGATGGCCACAGATGAACCTATCCCAGAAGAATCAGAGCAAGTTGAGCAGCCGGTGGTTACGGAGGAATCCCGTAATTCGTTCCTGAATTGTCTCGATGAGAAACTGGAAGAATTGAAGAAAGCGCTTAAAAAGGAACAGCGTTCACTGAGTCAGTCAAGGGAAACTACCCCGAAAGAAGCTATGAGAAGACGGACACAAAAATTGATGCCAACGCGTTCTAGCAGTCAACCCCGACAACTTCTTTCCGGAATGAATCAGCCAACGCCATCAGCTAAATGGCCAAGATCTCAAAATGAAATTCGGCAGAAAACA
Source organism: Caenorhabditis remanei (assembly GCF_010183535.1). Lineage (NCBI taxonomy): Eukaryota > Metazoa > Nematoda > Chromadorea > Rhabditida > Rhabditidae > Caenorhabditis > Caenorhabditis remanei. The sequence goes on from NC_071333.1 coordinate 20,256,419, forward strand.
CCAACAGAATCCGTGATGAAGGTAAGAGTAAAAGGAAAAGTGTTGCCAAGAAAATCGCATAATCGTTTTCAGGGTCAATCCGGTGTAAGGACCGACGAAACATCTGTAAACGTGCAAAAACCGGAATCTTCTGCTCAATTGTGGTCACTTCTTCCTGAGAGTCAAACAAACCAAGGAGGCGTTGTGAAAAGTCAAGAAAAAAAGAAACTGCGGCCAAGCTGGGCTCAAACCCTTTCACCACAACAACAGCATCGTCAAACAAATACAGAGGAATCTCTTAAAAGTCGACAAATGCAAAAAACAGAGCCGGTTCAAATCCGATCAACTGAAACTCAGAGTCTTCCTCGTCAATCTGTTCCAAAAGAATTGCCACGTTCTCCACCTTGCCAAACAAACCCAGGAGAATCCGTGTGCAACCAATTGCGAGATGAAGAACCCGTTCAATTGCTCCCAACGAGCTCTGAGAGCCAGCTCAGTCAACCTCTACCTGCAGGACATCGAGTGAAATCTGATGACTCAATTCCAACTGGATCGCTATGTGCTCAGAATCAAAAAACATCCGAAGAACCAGTGATACATCTAATGGTAAGAAAAAAAGTCGGTATAAAACAAAGTTGCAACGGAACCACGCTACCAAAATTTGAATTTTTTCGCCTTTTTTGCAAACAAGTGGAAATGTTGACTATGTTTTCACATACCTATAAAACTCAAGCGTATCTAAGATTTTTGACTATTTTTGATAGAAATTTTAAAAAATTTTGAAAAATTTTGTGAAAAAATCGGCCCTGGAAGACCTGTCAACCCGGGCCCGGCTGCTATTTTGCAAGTCTGGTATAAAACAAAATCGTCCTGTTTTCAGACTCAATCCCATGCAACAAACCAAGAAGGATCCGTCGTGAGTCAACAAGATGCAGATCCGGTTCAAATACAACCAGCTGGATCTCAGAATCATGGTTCTCAATCTCTCCCTGAAGTTGTCGGAGAGGATCAATTCGACGCAGATGATTCGATCCAAATGAAGTCTATCCCGCGAGAATCCCTGTTGAAGAAGCTGATAAAAGAAAAATCGGTGCCGAGAGTCTATCTGCAGACTGAATCCCTAGTATTGAATCCAGGAGAATCCTTGAAGAATCAAATCGAAAAGGAGGATTCCGTTCAATCAATGGAAAGTGTGCAGAATCAATCCGTGGTAGTGAATCCAGAAAAGTCCGTGAAGACTCAAACGTCAGAAGAGAACTCCGCTCAACTTCAGTCATCACAAGCCCAAAGCTCCTCCATTCAACTTCTTCCTGGAATAAGCGAGAATTTTGCTGTTGCTGAATCACCGAGTGAAATTCCACAGAAAGATACTTCAGAAGAATTCTTTGATAGTTTTGATGAAGACCTACGGAAGATGGAGGAATCAATTCGACTGGAAGAACAAAGTTCCCTCACGCAATCCCGAGAAACATTCCAGAAAGCACTCGGAAGATCACAGATGAAGAGAAAGCGGACAAGAGAATCGTCACCTTTTCAAAACCTCGCTCGCCAGTTTCTTCCGGGAGTTTTCGGAGGGAATCAAGTTCAATTAGTGGAGTCGATCTTATCTGAACCTCCAATTACTCAAACACGTCCAACAATGCCACGGATACTCCAAAGAAATCAAAAGAGAAAGGACAACCATTCGGTTCCAAAACGTCTTGAAACATCTCCAACTGACTTTGGACAGACGCAAATGGAAAACGAGCAGTCATCAGTTCGAAAGGAGTCAACACATTCTCAAGGATCATCACGCCAATCTACTCCGGAAGAATCTACAATGACGCGAGATCATTCGACTGAAATGCGATCGACACGTTCCAATAGCCAATCGTCCGAAACTCAAGATTCGAGCGAAATGCCATCCTCTCTGGATTATGACAGCAGTGGCGAGTACATGAAAGTCGAAGAACCGGAGTCGAGGGAGTACAGCCCTCCTCCGGTTCTGGAACGCGAGGCACCGTTTGTAAATTATGAGGAGGAGTCAGTGGAGAATGTTGAGTTGTCGGTGGAGGACGCCACTAAGATTGCCGAGCCAATCAAAAAGAAAAGAAGCAAACGAGCTGCCAAAGAACCAACTCCAGTGGCAGTTGGAGTTCGAAAGAGCAAGAGGCTGAATTGGAATGGTGATGTCAAAAATGCGGAAGACATCGAGGAGGATATACCGCATTTAGGTGAGTTACAGGTCCACCAAATCCCAAAAAACGTTGAAATTTTCGTCGAAGAAAAACATTTCGAAAGAAATAACAATTTTATTCACTTCAAAATGAAAAAATAAGAGATGATGAACGAAAAAATGTGACATTTGTGACTATTTTTTGAATTAAAATTCCTCTTTTTTCCAAAACGGAAAAAACAAAAACAATTTCGAGGACCGAAATAAACAAAACATTTTCGTCAAAAAATCATTAAAATCCGAAAATCCGAAATAAAAATTTGTCTTTTTTTCAGACCGCGGAGTACGTGCTCCAATTGGCCTCGTACGAAAGCCATTCCATATGAACAGATATCTGGAAAAATATAAGTTTTCCATTGAGCGTCGAGTGGAAAAACAGCTGGAGATAACCATGCACACCGGTTCCCTGTCTCCACGACCAAAAAGAATAAGAGGAAACGATGGAACGTGGGTGGAAGTCGAGCAGCCGAAGACCAACGTTTCGAAATGGAAGATGGTGACCGTTGGAGACAACCACCAAGCAGAATTGCCGGCAGAAGAGGAGATCTCTCCAGAGGAGTATTACAAAGATGCCGAAGAACGAGAGGAGATTGTGTGGCAGCCAAATCAACTCGATGATGTTGCCCAATTTGATGATACTCTCATCAATCTGTACTGGAGAGCCATCCACCAGCAATACAAGGGACACATCCCGTTCGAGATGGCTCTCCAGACCCTCATGGAAGAGAACTATGATTTCTGCCGTGCTTTAGAGTCTATTGAAAAATGCCTACTGGTTCTCCCTCAAAGAATGAAACCGATAACGAGAGGACAAGCGAGACTTCTCGCCCATTTGCTCAAGGAGGACGAGAAGAAAAAGCAAAAACAGTTGCACCCGAGAAATATACAAGAAATCGCCGTGAGTTTTTTTCTCTTCTGCAAAAATGAATTTTCTGAGTCACCAAAATAGGCGGCCAATAGTAAAAAGTGGGAAACAAGTTAGGGACCGATCATTCCGGTAGCATTACTCGTTTAGTCTAATTGACGGTCTCTCTAGTTAGTTAGCTAAGCAAATTTAGAAATGGCTGAGATTCAATATTTTTTGAAAATTTTCCGATAGTTTTTGAAAAAATTTCGTCTATTGTTGTAGCACAAAACTTTAAACACACATTTTTTTTAAAACATTGAAAAAATTGAATTTTTGACGGTTCGGAAGAGACTACTGAATTTTTTGAAATATCCGAAAATTTCTGGTTAATAATTTGAGAATTTTCTGGAATATCAAAAAAAGGTCCCAAAAATAAATTATTTGAATACGATCAGACAAACTTTTTTATTTTCTCCTGATCCCAGCCAAATTTTTGCAAGTAATCTTATCAGCCTGCTTCTAGCGTTATAAATTGGTTGTTTATCGATAAACTATTGTTTTTTACAGATGAGGAATTATCATCTTGGAGAAATCGTCCCATTCGTCGTTCAGTTCCGAAGATTCTACAAGGATCACATCAAAGGGCAATCAGAGCGAACAATTCCCTGCAATTGTCTGGAAAAAACGACTGGAGAAGTGGCATTCGAGCCAAAACACGGATGCTCGAACTGCACGCGGAAGCTGCGGAATGTTGAATACGATCCGGAAAAGCTATGTCTTATCTGTCGGACCTACAGTTACTTGTCCCCGGTGGGAGCAAGACGTCCGGCAGAAAACCCGGTCTTCAATGATGAGGAGATTCTTCTTATCAACCACTGGAATACCCTTGAAAAAGAGATGGATTATGTCGATGAAGATATTGTGACAAGACAGAATCTTGAAACAAAAATAAATCGTTGGAAGAAAATGATCTTCACCCAGGAGGAAATGGAAATGTTGGAATGGCCGTTATATGTGAAGGTGTCAGAGAAGAACCCACCGGCAAATTCTGAAGAAGAGCGATTGCTCCGCGGCGAAATGTGTTCCGAACAGTTGGTCCCATTCGAGCTTCCACACTTCACCAGATGTAGCTGTCTACTCTCGGGAGACATTCCAAGATTGTCAACGAACGTCTCAAAGTTCTCCTTCTCGGAAGAAGAGACAATTCTCTACCGCAACGCCATTCTCCGACACAACGGGAATCAAACTTTGGCTGGAGCCGAATTGGGAGTTGAGCCTGAACTCGTGGAAAGATTCGTGGACAAGTTTCCCAGTGGAAATCCACTCTACCAGGTAAGCATATATGTTCAAATCTTGATATTTCCATATCATAGTGCATACGTTTTGGCGAGTTCAATTTTATCAAATTTGTGATGGGACGGCCCGGGTACAGTACGAAAATTATAAAAATTGAATATTTTTGAATAGTTGTCAATTTTTTTTTTGCAAGAAAGTGTAATTTTCGACTATGGTTTTACATACCGTTAAAATTCAAGCGTACCTAGGATTATAGACCGTCTGATTTTTATACTTCAAGAATTGGTTAATCTGGTGAACAATCCGAAGCGGCGGAAAGTTTTTCTAGAAATTTCTTTTCGGTTAAACAGGTGTTTTTTAGTATGCCGCTTATTCTATAGACTACAGAATTTATTGAAGAAATGCAACGAAAATGGTAAAAAATACCGTCAAAATTTCAAAAAACGCTCCAATTTTCCGGCGTTCGCGGGTTGTGACCCGAATTTAACAATTCTTGAAGAATGAAAATGAACTCTCTAAAATGCATACATTATGACACGAAAATATCATAACTGACCACAATACACTTTTAAACTTTTTAAATTTTCGAACAATTATTAATTTCGTTTCAGGGAACGGCTTTCACACTCATGCGTCGCCCAAAACTCCGTCACAAATATCTTCCAAAGCCAATTCCACCTCCGTTCAAGAAGAAACCTGAGGAAGAAGAGAAAGATCCAACCTATGAGCCAGAGGAGCAACCAAAATCGAGTCGCAAACGAGACGGAGCTGCAAAGAAGCCCGGTCCGGTGAAAAAGGCAAGAACAAGTCTCTAATCCTGCTGCATTTTTTCCGAATTCCTTCTCAAATTCACTTCTCGTTTCCACCTAACTCTCACCCTTGTCATCCAGTTTGCTCCTGTTTTTTTTTTCACTTTCCTTTAAAATCATCATAATCACCAAAATCAACTTACCTGTACCCTGATGAATCTTATCAGTATCATAATTTAACAAGTATTCATTTTTTCATTGTTAATTATCTCATTTCACTTTGTTTTCTTACATGTTTTCATAATTCTGTTTTACCATTTCCAATTGTCAAGTATTCCATGTTTTAGCCTAATTCTTTAATTTTTTTTCTTTTATAGTAACTTTTCTTAATTGCTTATCCCCCCATCCTACTTCTAACGAATACCTTTTTTTGAGACACTACGCTTTTTTTTCTCTCTTTAAAATCTTTTCCGGTCTCTTAACATTTTTCTTTTACTTTCGCTTGTCCTCTTGAGTTTTGATTTCGGGTAAAATCCCATATGTCTTGTAATTTATACTGTCATTTTTGTAACCTGGTCCTCATCCCCCTCACTCGATATTTTGTTTATTAGTGGTCATCTATTTTTTTAAATACATTTCACAAAAAAAAAACTTTTGTGAAATTCACACTCCTGTGTAAAATAAAGGAAACCTGAAACAACATATCGAAACTTTCCTCTGTCTTCCAGCGACCACCTTGTATTTCTGCAAAAAAAGAAAGATAACATGACCTCTACCGTACTGCCACGCTGCCGTTTCTTATTCGGACACACGGAGAGGGCGACAAAAAGGGGGAGGAGGGTGAAAAAGGGGATGATAGACTATGAGACCTCTGGAGACGGAGACGCGTCTCATTATCTCTTCTCTATTTCTCCTTTGTTCTTTCATTGAGGGGGGTTTCTCCTCTCGATTTGTTTGCTGGCCCTCCACCAGTTCTTCTGCATGAGGGAAATACTGGGGGTTTGAGGGAAATGCAACGAACGTGTTGTGGCAGAGAACATGGAGGGTCCGAGATTATTGTTGTGCCACCAGAACCACGAATGCACTCTAATCCTAGAAACCAGGTTGCTATGTTATATGCTCATGGATTATGTTATCCAGGTGTGCAGCAAGAAACGCAATAACAAGTTTAAATTGGATTGAGACAGAAATAGATGTAATCCGTTTATTAGATTTTGCGCCGAGACAACCAAATGGATATTTCGGTTCTAATAAGAAAGACGGATTACCTAATACAAAACGAGTGCTCCAATTAAAAATCTTATTCCAAGTCTCCCGAGCGCGATGAAGAAAAACGGGCTTCCAAGACAAAAGGTGAGGGACCAATTTTGTGAATATCATAAAGACTATGCATTTGTAAAACTGAGTGGTCTCTAAAAATTGAAACTGCGATAATCAATATTAATAGAAGAATTTTTCGATAAATACTCGAGCTTCATTTCCGTAGGTCAATGAAATTCTTTTTTTTTCTATTTTTTCCTAATAGTTTGTATTGGCACCTTTTAAGAAATGGGTGGTTTCTGTATAAAACATATTTTAATTAACAAACTTCTGATCTGTTTATCTATAAATCAAAAATTCATATGAACAAGCAGCTTGAAAAGAATACACGTGAAAAGCGAAGGTACTTTTTGCGGGAAATTAGTAGAAAGGGGAATGAATATGACAAAAAAACTCGGACTGAAGCAAAAGTTCTGTGTGGGAAAGTATCACAATAAAGAAATGTGCACAAAAAATGAAGCGGGAATACAAGAAAAATAAGGGAAATAGCGAATAGTCTTGAAATCAAGAATGTGAGGTTTGCTGTGGAATAGTTCATACAACATCCGATCCGGTTTGAATCACAGGTTGAGATATCTGAAAATAAAGAATAAAATTGAAAAGGCAAGGTTTGGTTTGAAAAGCAGTGTAATAGAACCCATATTAAAGCAAAAAAAAACAAACTAATAATTTGGCTTATGGATTAAGGCGCACACCAAAATGAAAATTATATTATAGGAAACAATGAATTATAAAGAAAAATATCAACAAAAACCGAATAAGGCTCACTACAGCACGCTTTACCGATTATGTCCAAGGTTATACATAATTTAATGAATAATGGAACTGGCTGAATGTAGACAGCCATGGAGTAGGAAAAATTAGATTGACCTGTTCTTAGGTAGTATATTTTCAAAAATGTGTTTATTTTTGTCCAAACTTGTTTTAATAATTATGGAAGCAAATAAGAAAAGCAACAACCACGCACCTCATCACGTCGAGCATCTTCTCAAATAAGTACCTCTGGCTGAGAAGCTACTAATAACCGAGACAGTGTCTCTTTACACTTCTTCGACCGAGACGGCTTCTCAGTTATCATGATTGGAGGTCCTGGTCCAGGGCTTTCGGTTTTTGGCTTCCGGCGGCAGAAGTAGGAGAAAAGGGTGTCAGCAAACGGGCGGGAGTATTTGATATAGATGATGATGTTGAAACTGGATAGATGATTGTGATTTGATAATTGTAAGCAGAAAAAGAAAAGTCTCACCTCGAATTGAATACCACCAGAAAGTTGGATAAGTCAACGATATAGTTGATTTTGCTGCCGAGAGTCTCCGAGAGGTAACTCTCAAATATATTGATAATCAAAGCAATCGTATTACAAGAGATGAACAGCAGGACTACCAGAATCAAGGACATCGTGTCATCGGTGTTGGAGGCACTGGATCCGAAAACAGAGAAACCTGGAAATAAGATATTTAGGGTGAGAAGCTGAGTTATACAACTGGTAGTGATTGCGTTCAACATGATTAAGAAATTCAGTAATCCCACTAACAGATTTTGCTACTTTCCACATATATAGCTTCCGGCATTTTCAAAAGCTGTCTCTGTCTCTTTTTTCATAATATTTCTTGACAGATCTTCATTTTTGTAGTTAACCACTTTTTTATCGCTTTCTACTAAAAAGGAGAATCTTTGGGGACACGGCTTTCAAACGATCTATAATTTAAGTAATTTCGACTACGGGGAGTCCATTTCTCCCATCAAAACCGGCTAAATGTCTCTATGAGCCGAGTTATGAGCTCTCAAACTTTTTATATGGTTAAGCTTTTTCGCGTGGAGTTCCAAATTTTTTCTATATTTGCTTTTTTTAAATAGTTGTTTTCTCCATTTCACACCACTCCTTCATTGGAAACATGAGAACACCTTTGCGTACATCATTAGCCGATTTAGAATTCTATGAGAAAAATCTTAATCATATGAAAACTTTGAGAGCTCATAACTCGGCTCACAAAGACATTTAGCTGGTTTTGATGGCAGAAATGGACGTGTCGAAAGTACCAACAATCAAAACTATAGAACGTTTGAAAGCCGCGTCTCTAAAGACTTCCCTTGTGAAAGGTACAGTAATCCAGATTTTGGAATCCAGATAACAGACTTCGGTATTCTCAAAACTTGCGACAATTATAGCTCTAAAAGTCTCGATTTTTATATCATTTCTTGACAGAGCTTCATTTTTGTAGTTGAGTACTTTTTTAAATCTCTCGCTAATAAGATATCCCAAAACTCGCTACCTTACACATTCCGCCGAATATCTGTCAAATTTACTGTTTACCCAGACTCTTACTCACCGATAATGAATGTGTTGAGAACAATCAGCGTTATCAGTGGCCCAACTGCCAAAAATATAGCATACATGTATTTATAGTAGATTGATTGATACCTAAAACCAATAAATAAACGTTTAAAAAATTGAAAATGAAACTTACAATTCATTATATCTCAGAGTGGCTGGACAAACTTCTCTGCTCATTCCACCAAGTTCTTTATGATAACAGTCAATGACAAATCCTTCGAAAAAGTGAGGTACATTGTATAAAACGGAAAATATAACCACACAAACAGCCAGGAAATGAACCGTTTCTTTTCGTGAGAACAACCGACGGATTTTCTCAGGGAGGCAGACCTAGAAATTTGTTTTTGATTTATTTCGATTCCAAACCTTTTTCTTATCATACCTGTACAAAACAATCAACACCAGCGCACATTGTAAAATACACAGAGCACGTTTGAGCAATCATACCCATTGGGTACACAATAGCAGATAGTTGACCTGACATTCTGGCAACAGTGAGAGAGAAGGGACGGAATGTTTCCAGGGAGAATAAGAAAATTCCAGTAAGGGCTACACCGGTATCAGAACAAGCAAGTGAGAATAGGTAAAAGTTGGTGGAGCATTTCATTTCTGAAAAAAAAGGTGAAATTTAGGAGTTAGAGCTCAGAAGAATGTACCTGGTCTACTATAAACAAAAGCGGATATAGCGTTTCCAATTATTCCAAATACTCCAACAATTGGTAGGATGATTCCAATGACTATGATATTGAAACGGATATAATCCCACTCTTTGGAGCCGTGGTAGCATATTCCGCACTAAAAATTTCAGGTTAAAAACGTAATTAATCTTTGAAAAGTGTCTCACCAGTGGCTCACAGTTCTGAAATCCTACTAAACTTGGATCAATAATGTCATGACTGATTAGTTGCTTGATAGACGCGTAAACTGCTCGATTAACATCACAACCATCCGGAATCGACATATTCAACGCCGCCTGCTCATAAATATCCACCGGTTCATCCATTTTTTCAAAGAGTTTTGATAATAGAAACTATTGAAATTCTCAAGTTCTTACCATTTGAGGTTGCTCCTAAAACAGAACCAAAAATAGAATGATGTAGTTGAATAAACAGAGAGAAAGTTGCGAAAAAAGAGAGAGAGATGACGATGAACGATAATAAAAAGTAGAAGACGTCAAAGTTTTTTGACAGACATTTCGTAGAGGAGCACAGTAGAAGAGCACAAGAGATGAGTAGATTTGAATTTCAATGAGTTCGCTCGCAACTTTTTTTCTCAACGCTTTTTTGAAGACGTTTTGAAGACGGCAAAGCAAAATTCTTTTGTGTGTAAAACAGGAAGCATGAAATTTGGGGTTTTGGGTGTTCGAGATGAAAACTGGTTGTCAGCAGAAAAGGAGAGTTAATAATAGAGAGTTGACGCGTTGAGTTGGTAGGTGTGAAGAAAAAACGGAAGGAAAGAACCTAACTTCAAACTTGTCAAATTTCGGGCCGGCCCGTCTTCAAGAAAAAGTACCTAATTTTTTACCAAATTGTTTGATTTTTCGGAAGATTTTGCACAAAAAAACTCAGTTTCTTGATGCATAACTAACTTTTGACTGAATTCTTGAGTATAGTAACATTTTTGAAAAAAAATTCGAATTTAGTACAAATTTTAGCTCAAAAAATTTTTGACCTTTAAACCGACGGGCCAAAATTCCAACTTCGGCCCGGCCAGTGGCAAGTTTGAACTTCGGGACAATTTTTGAAAAAGTTCCGTCTAATCAAAAACGTAGTGAAGTTTAACGAAATGTGAAGCGAAGAAACTCCTCTGTTCTTATATTCTAGCATTCTCAATTACTCATTCTTTTCTTATATATTTTTTCTAATTTTTAGTCGTCCCCTCCGTTCGAGTGAGTAATTTTCAATTCTAGACTACTTGATTTTCACTGGCAACTAATACGATTACCAGAGAAAGGGTACAATTGAGAGAAAAGGAATTCCCGATATTTTGAGTACTTGTTAGTTTTGTATGCACATATTTGAAATTTGGAACCAAGAAATAAGCAACAAAACAAAAAATTCGGAGAACCCAGTGATTTTTTCTTGATTCTCCCCCCTTCCTTCTTCTTGAATGCATTTGTTTCTTTTAAACACTCTTTTTTCTTAGGCTAGTGGAAGAAAGGGGGAATAGGGGTCATGTGAAAACACATGTTTTTAAACTTTGTGCAAAGACTACGAACGTTCGAAAGTTATAGTGAAAAATAACAATTTTTTCGGAAGTAGAATCTCCAAAATCTCCAAAATCTCCAAAACAAAAAAACACAGAGTTTAAAAGGGATATCACAATTTGATCTTATTCCTCCTTTTTCCCATTTCTTCTTTCCCCTTCCTATTCTTTTTTCTTTTTTCACACGGATAGGAAAATGTACGTCATCTCATCTCAAAATGTGTTTCGGTGCCTCAAAATTAGATTTCAGTTCCACGCCTTTTTTATTTAGTCTCCTTTTGTTTCAAATGTTCATTCACACGTTTTATTGGTGGTGACGGTGTGAGATAACTTGCTAATTTGGTTTAGGGTAGACATGGTCAAATAGTTGAGAAGTTTTCGAGGTTAAAACGAAATTTTTTGCAATAGTGTAGTTAAAACGACGGATGCACCTTTAAAAGTCACGCGCTTTTTTTCTCGCCTACCTTTTCCACCAATAGGATATGAATTACAAAGTTTTACCTTCAAAGAACAAACATTTCTCAAATTGGCACATGTCTAGAGGGTCGGTTTACACATTTTACACTTTCTTAGAATTTTTCTTCTTTGTTTTTTCTAGGAAAACAAAAAAATAAAACAACCGAAAAAATGAGAGGCAAAAAATAACAAATCTAATTTTGAAAGTAAAATCAGCAAAATTGTTCGAATTTTAATTTTCCACGGCAAATTCAAATTTCGAGTGCTGACTGATGTGAGTTCCTTCTTTTTTCTTACTCCTACTCTAAAGTTCTTGTTAAATTATAGAAATAGAGGGGAGGATGGGAGAAAGTGAAAGAAACGGAAATCTTGCATCACTTTTTAATTTTTAGGCATTTGCAATTTATTATTTTTATGAATAAAAGGAGTATTCTGAAGTTCTCACTAACATTATATTGGTTTTCTTTTTTGAATTGCTTTTTGAAACTATTTTTTATATTCAAAACTAGATATTCGAAAATCTCAAAACTTTCGAACTTTTTTCTTTTTCCACCCCTGCAAGCTTCACTAATCAAGTTACTCATACTTGAACGTGACGTACTTTCAACAAATTCTTCATTCTAGTCTATTTTTTTTTAGAAAAGTTCAGATCAAAAATCAGAGACCTTTGAAACCTATAAACCCAAAAACTTCCCCCCAAAAAATCAGACAAAAAGATCCGTGACAAATGTGACAAAATGTCCGAAAAAAGGAAGAACTATGGCGGGGCGCTTCTCGTAGCACTTTGTGTCGTCCGGAAGGAAGAAGATGCTGGGTGTGTGGGGTGGGTTTTGGGTTTTCAAGTTTTTTTCTGTTTCTGCCCTGATTTGGTTCGGATTGGGTGGGACAGGACTGGTACACTTCTTAGAAAAATATATGGAAAACGTAAACATTTTGGACTTGATTGGCTAGGAAAGGCATGATAGTAGACTAGTTTCGGGATTCTGAATTTTGAGATTCTGAGAAAGAAACACCTGCGGAAATATAGATCTATGTACAACTACGTATAAGAGCGGTGAATTTCAAACATCCCAATAAATCAAAAATCTTTTTGAAAACGTGATAATGTTCCAGATTTTTCTCTGCATCTTCCAAAAAAGTTATATCAAAAAACTAGATAACGAGAATTCATAGTTATTTCTTATTCCCCCGCAGGGACCCGTTTCAAGGAACATTCAATGAGAACAAAGTTCTTCTTCTGCTTTCTTTTTTCTCCGTGACAAACGATATTGCTTTGGACGGGAAGTGGAATATGAGTTTACTTAAACATGACCTGGGGGTCCGTTTTTTTGGGGAGAATAAGAAAAAAGTGTTTAAAAATGAGATATCTTGCAGGAGTTCGAAAATTAAAATGGAACTAAGTAGCATAACATGGAATAAGCAACAAAAAAGTGAGTGTAGTAAAAATCTACAGTACTCCCTTCCAAAAAATCATAGTCTTATTCTATGGTGGAGTGTCATCGGTCATATTGGAACCGGAAATTCGAATTATCTTTGAGATAAGATTACTAGCTTAAAATACATTTTGATCCCTTCCAGTCCAAATTGATGTAACGGAACAAAGTTATTAGTCATAGAACAGAAATAACTAATCGAGGTTCTAAATTTGTAATGATATTGGTAAAGTTTATAACAAAGAAAAAAGGATAAGCTAGCTCCTCGACCAAAGTTTTCTTTTAACTTTGACCCTACACCTCCCAGAATTCAAATTAACTAAATGCAACGAATCCACAAAATTGCACTCTTCAAAAAAGTCGAGGAATTTTATGAGGATGCGTTGTCACGTATTCAAAGGGACACAGATGGGATTGAAAAGTTTGTGAAATAGAACAAGAGAAGCACTTCATTGAAATTGACTCGGACTAAAGTTTTTAGGGAAGGATAGACGTCATACCGAATCATAGGTGGTGGTGGGGTGGAAAAAATCTACCAAAATAAAGAATCACCGGATTTTGAATTTAAAAAAGGTTATCAAAAAAAGGACCGTTGTTCCAGCCCGTTGGGTTTTCATTTCAAATTATGACACACAAGCTTTCTATTTTTTCGAAGAATTTTCAGTCTTTATCTATGTATTCCATTTCCATTGCTCATTAGTCACAGGATTCTCTGAAAATGACAAACCCCTTCAAAAAACTGGGCGCAGGATTACGTAAACATCAAGATTTTAACGAGATAAAAAACATGACCTAAAAGCGACTGAAAAACGGAACGTCGAATGAAAGAGAAGGAAGATGTGGGTCTGTCTGGGATGAGGAAAGCAAAGGGGTACCAGTTAGATAAAAACGAGGCGGAGCTTACTTGGGACTCGGCTTACTTTGAAAAGTGCAGTTGCTTAATTTGGAATGTTTATTGTGAAAACCGTTTAGAAATTTGAGTTGAAAACAACTGGAATTTCTTGGTTCAGCTGCACGGGTTAAGAAATGCTTATAACAGCGTAACAGTACGCTGAAATTCCTGAAACCACTTAAGACTTGTATAAAAAAGTGGTCAACTACAAAAGTCCCTACCACAGGACTACTTATCTCTAAAAACATCGAAAAAATGAATAACTGGTTTCTGGACAATGACTATATTTCCCGAATCTACCTACTACGTGGGCTCTGTACGAAAATTGGTAAACTACGAAAATGGATATAACAATAAAGTTCTCAAATTCCCATTTTACATTAGAAACATCAAAATAAAAAATAAATTGTTTTGAATAATTTGAAGCACTGAGTGAATCGGAATTCGAAAATCTAAACCATGATTCAGAAAATCCACACCATGATTCTACTAAATTTCTCATAGCCACGCCCCTTTCAATATTTCATAAAACGTTTTTGTGAGTCCCGTCCACTGCCATATGGTCAATCGTTTATAAAACTACCGGATCTCAGTCATCGAAATTGAGGAAATTGAAGAATTTTTGAGAGGATTGAAAGTGCTGCTTTGAAACAGATGTGTGATGTGATGGTTTTGATGAGTCGAGTGTTTATAAAATGGATGGCGAGTAAGAAAACGGGGGATGAATAATGGGATTAGGATTTTGGATGAAACTTGCAAAATTGTTTGGATTTTTGACTTTTCGGAATAAAATGGAATTAATGATTTTTTGATTTTCAGGGACCTTGCAGATCAATTACTAATAGCTATATTTCATCCAAAAAAAAACAAAGGGAGTAAAAACTTTTTCGTCCATCCGAATCCCTGTGAACACTGATGAGGATGTACTCAGTTTCGGATTACGTCGCTCATCTATCCCCTATGTAATTTGACACCCCTCCACAATGTGTTAGGATGTTTAGATGGTGTTTAACATGTTTAACATGTTTCGCAGTGTCGGTTGTGTACTTTTCAGTGGGTGGCTGGGAGTAAGAAGTGAAATTTTGGAAGAGATGAGTTTTCTGTGACGTAGAGAGTGGAAATTCCAAAATTCAAAGTTGTTTCTAAAAACATGATAAAAATTTAGGAAATATATTTTCAAATTGTGCAAATCCTTACAAGACAAAACTTTGTCTTCTGCAAAACTTATCAAGTAAATCATACTCTAAAACGGAACAAAATAAGGCAAAGTGAAGAAAAAAGAAAGAAAAACAAAACAATTGTATTTTGACGTTCTATTTTGTTCTCTGTCTTCCCCTTATTATCGGCATCTTTCTTCTTTTTCGGAATGGATGGCAAGTGACATATTTCGTCGAAAATCCGTTTTAAACTAATAAGGACCGTGGTGTGAATTTTTGCTTTGTCTTCTTCGGGAGGATTCTTGAAAGAAGTTTTTTTAGGAGAGAAAGGAAGAGAAAGTGGATGTGGGTGAGAAAAAGTACCATGTAAAAAAAAGATTAGACTATTTTGGTATTATCCATTTAAGATCACAGATAAAAACAAAAACAAGGATATATTAATTGTTTTCGTTAAGAGATCTACCAAACACTGACAAGTTCGCTGAATAAAATTCCCATCTGACCATACCCAGACCTCCCATGAAGAAAATCCAACAAGAAAGAAATGAATGGAGCAGAGAACAAGAAAAAAAATCAAAAATATGTAGTCATGTGGGATTTCTACTTGTTTGGTTTTTACAAGAACGATTATAAGAACATCACTTCATTAAAATATTTTGTTTCCAGGTTATTGTATCAGTTTTGTAAAAATTCAGACGGTTGCTTTGATAATTTTTAAAAGTATCATTCTCTAACCCAAAAATTAAAAGCAGATGAGAAAAATAGATATAAATTTTAATCAAAATAAAGTCAAAACAGTCATGTATTTTTATTCCTGGTTACCAAAAACAAATTCCTCAACACATTTTGGTTCCAAGCACATCTGTTTCTATTTTCCTTGGATATTTTGTCGGTGTTTGCTATATTTTTTGCAGAACGAGAGAATTAGAAAAAATGAGGTCTAGTAAGAGGAACAGGAAAAAGTGAACCGGAAACATTATTTTTTGAGAAGAAGCGAAAAATTACAAAGAATGATTTATAATTCTAAAATTATACTTCATTTTTTCTAAAAATTTGCAAAGTTCTAAGATTTTTTCGATTGAGAGCGTCTAAGACAGATGAATTCATCCCTACTAACATCAAAAATTAGGAGAAAAGTTAAAAGCTCAAATGAGCACAAAATTAGAGATGGTAAAAAAATAGAAACAGAAAACAAGTTGTCGTTTCGATTCAAATGAGTTAAAGAAGAAGATAGAAATGAGAAAAGGATAGGGAGAATTGGTTTTTGAAGTCAGTTGTTTGACATCATCAGTTCTTTTTGGAGAATTTGGGTAAGAATTTGGTAGTAGTAGTAAGGATATGTCGGATGGGAATGACAGAGAAGTGATGAATTGTTTTTTTTCCAAGAAAAAAAGGTTTCAGAGCAATGATCTCTGAAAATTATTTTTGGTAAGTTCAGAAAATGCGGAGTTGAAAAATTCCAGGACAAACCGGCTGATAAATTTTTCTCAATCAAATTGGAGCTACGAGAGAATTTTGACTATTTTTTATGAAAATTTTGAAATTTTCGAAAAAGATGTGAAACAATTGTCCACATTTTCTGAATCCGGGCCGGGTCGGGCTGACAAAAAGATTTGGCGGTCCGGGGGTTCCCAACCCTGATAATAAGTTTGTGACTCACTCATAACGTTCAAAATGTTTAAAATAAAAACGAAAGAGTTTTTAGAACAACCAATATTTTTCAGTGTGTGAGCCATCGTTAGCTTATACACTTGCACCCCCAAAGTTTTTTTTTTTTGCTGAAAGAAGAAAAAAGGAAGGGGAAGTGGAGGGGGACTCTTATCTGATCTTGAACGTTTTTGGATTTCCCTATATATTTCCAGTTCAAATTTTCAAAGTTGGAATATTATTTAAGGCACGAGCCCCGGGTACATGGCGCCAATTTTCAAAATTCGAATTTTTCGAATTTTTTGAAGTTTTTTGAATTTTTTCGCGAAAAGGTCAAAACTTTGACAACCATTCAGAATTAGAAGAATTGCTGAAAAATCATCAAAAGTGGTCGCATTTTCGATACAAAATTTCAAAAATTTCGAAAAAGGTTCATGTTTTGAAGCCGGGCCTTGACAATTATGGATATTGGAAGGTCAACTACCACCAGATCAAAAATTGTTCTGAAAACTAAAATCAATTCAGACTCGTGCAGCGTTAGAGAACTCAAGGTGCACAATAAATCAAAATTCCGTTATTTCTCAATGTGTCCGATGATAATAAAAGAAGATATGGGGTGAGAGGTACCTGACTTGTGGTGACAGAGTGATGGGAGCAGTTGGTCTGGTCAATTGGTTTTGATGTTTGATGGGGTCAAGTGGTAGGAGGAGATCGAGAAAAAAGGTGCAAAAATTTGATTTCTGTTATGCTTCCCTGTCAGACAAGATCTTCGTTATAAAAGTTCCGTTCAAATTTTTTTTAGAATTGATAGACTGATTAGCCATGCGTTCCTTACCAGAAATCATATTCAAGGGTTTCCTAATCCTGGAATTTTCTTATGAACACATAAAAGGAAGACACGTCATGACTTATGAGAATAAGTGGAAAAAATTGCGTCCTTTAAATGAAATCAGTCAGAAAAAGCAGAAAAAGCTACTGTACTACCAAAAAAAGATAACGAATGAAATGAAATAAAATAAAATCAGAAAATCAGCGTTTCCGAACATTTTTCGAAAATGAAGAGTTTCAATACATTCTCTTCACTTTTTATTTTGCGCCTGCTCCCAGGGGAGCAAAAAGTGATATGCGTAAGACTCCGGCGAGCAGCAAACTTATTCACACAACGAACACTTTTTTTATTTGTAGAGCGAGTGAGGAAAAGTGACAAAGTTCGAAGTGACAAGAACAAATGGTACCACTGGGGAGCGAATGGTGACCAAAGGATTTTGCGCAAATATTTTTCATTTTGCTATCTAAAAAATTTCAGAAATCAGAAATTTTTATCTTCCCTCAGGAGCATATTTTTTAACTCTATTTTTTTTACAGTTTTTCAGAAAGGGTCCAGATACCCCGCTTCCTCTAATAAATCTCAGAAAAGACATACCGTAGTATAAGAGGCCACAAAATAAGCACGAGAATGAGCGAAGCTTTGAAAATTTCGAAAAGAGGGGAGCGGTTTCTCAAAGAATAGATTTGATTAGTGGGAAGAGGTGACAAAATAGATGTATTTGTTCACATGATGACACAAATAAAGAGAATATAGTCTTCTGGGAATAACGAGGTGAAAGGATTTTGGGAAAAAGTAGTAATTAAGTTATTGTAGTAGTGTTAGACAAAAGTAGTGATTCAGTGGAAGGTTTGCACCAGGAGAATTAGTGGACTGAAGTAGTAACGTCTCATAGCATAAATTAATTTGGGAAAAAATGGTTGGTCTATCGTTCCCATTAGCAAATTTATATTCCCTCCATAATTGGTGAATACCAGGTATGTCGTTTTCTTAAACTGAGAGAGCAGAAATTGTGAAATAACGAAGATAAATGGAAAACTCTGTTTTGAGCTGTTAGGTTTTGTGGTGTTCGATTTGACTTTCATTTACTGGAACCGGAAATCGTGTGGAATTTTTTGAAAAACATTTTGTTGGTTGAAGAAATGCAGTAGAGGAGGGCTTTGAATTCATTCAATTTTTAATTTACTTAGCCAGGACTTACTACAAAATGTCAGTTCTATACAGCAATTCAATATTCGAGAATTAACTATACTACAGATTACACAAAATGACAGAGAGCTCAAAACCAAACTCTATTCTAAATCCACAATGTCAACATTTCAGAGTTCACTCCACTACAAAAAATGAAACTTCCTGGGAATCCCCATCTCACATGGTCAATCAAAAAAGACTATTAGATATCAAATTTCCATCCACATTTTCCAAAACATCTTCTTTTCTTTTTCTAGAAATCAAATTTTCAAAGAGAAATGGGAAACTCGAGTTTGCTGCAGTTTTCGAGACCCATTAATTGAGTAGAAGAGGCAAAATGATTAATGCATTTTTTTGGTGAGGCGGCTGTTGTGCAAAGGAAGACTGGAGGAGTGCGGAAAGATGAAGAACAGCAATGCTGCAAGATTGGGAAGGGGAAATGATAAAACAAGTATTATCCATATTTTTTCTCAAAAGTGATATTAGCTAAAACTAAAAAAATTTAGCAAACTTGCAACGGGTCGAAAAAAAATTTTTTGGAAAAAATCTTCTTAAGACTGATTTTTTGTATGCCTAGAATGTTTTTAAAGAATTTATTTTTCAAAAGGCAAAAAAACAAATTTTCCGAAAAATTTGTAGTGACAGTAGTTCAGAAACTCAAATCCGGGTCGACCGGGCCTGGCCGACCCGGAATTTTGGAAGTGTGTTTTTAGCTAACTGGAAGTAGACTTTTGCTAACTGAAAACTATTAAAAATAGAGATGTTGTGTTTACAAAACAAAAAAAGTTAGCTAAATATACGTCCCGTTTGGAATAAACCGAATAAACAGATAAATTCTATGATGCCGAACACATCGTCTGCACTTTCTGCACTCTCTCGGTGCAAAACATTTTATTTTTAGGTTTTTTGCAGTTCATTTAACCGGAAACATTAGTAAGAAAACAACAACGTCACTTTCGAAGTGCTGAGTCAAACAGGAAGAAAAAAATTCCAAAAAAGGTCCTTTTTCAGTTCTATAAAACAAAAAGTGTGAAATATAAAAAAACATACACAAACTATGTCCAAACAAAAAAACTTCCTTTATTCTTTTCATCATTAATTGGCCTTTTTGACCAAAACCAGCCACTCGAGAATGTCTAGTTGCTTCTTTTTTTGGGAGATATTTCTATTCATTTTTAACTAAACCAAACATTAAAAAAGTGTTGGACTAATGGTCTGTGCTATGTCAGAATTTTAAATAGTGGATGGGAAACTTGTGGAATTGATCCGGTGAATATTAGTTATATGTTTTGATCGATTTTCA
Organism: Caenorhabditis remanei; assembly: GCF_010183535.1. Lineage (NCBI taxonomy): Eukaryota > Metazoa > Nematoda > Chromadorea > Rhabditida > Rhabditidae > Caenorhabditis > Caenorhabditis remanei. Next base: position 20,276,267 of record NC_071333.1, read on the forward strand.
TATTCTGTTTCATTAAAATCAAAACTCCTGCTTACTCAATCTGATGTCCTAATTTGTCTCCGGCCCCTATTTACCACTTCTGTTTTTAGCTACCACACCCATACACTATCATCAATTATTCACTAAGTTTGACTCCACTTGAGAAGCATTGTTTAAAATGTTACCCAGCAACAACCAAACAATGAGAAAAAGGGAGAAAAAACTTTAAACATCATACTTTCCAAATTTTCTTGTGACCTACTCTAAAAATTGAATTCAGGAAACAATGGTTCGAGTTGATCGAGGTAAGGCAACAAAAAACTAGGTAACTCTTTATTCACAATTTGTTCCCCTCCTTATTCATTCAACTGAAATAATGGGAACATCTCAGAAATCATTTTTTGTTGTTTTAAGACTTGGTTTTTGATGGATTAAAAAATAGTTTTTGGCTTTCTGGGAACCGCTTCCACATTTTCAGACCTGAAACGATGTTACTTTTACCGCATCAAAATCGAAGGAGATGTTGTAAAACCTATGGAACAGCGTTCCCCGTCGCCAGAATTCCCGAAGTCAGGAATCCCACGTCAGGATATTATACGTATATCATTTTTGGTAGAGTTCACTGATTTTTTTCACCCGTTTCAGCATACAATCCTCATTTTCGTGAACGAGCATCCAGACACACTTCTCGACCGTCAAGTACCAGGAGAATCAGGTATGAATTTTTAAGGATTTTTAATCATAAGGAATAATATCTGAATTCTGAATTCTGAATTCCAGCTGGAGTCGTGAAGCTGACCGGGTCCGTGAGATTTCTCCAAGAAGTGAGCCGGAGCCAGAACCTGATAAGATTTTCTACCCACCACCAAGAAAGTCGAACAGCTTCTCAGAGGGTTATGTGGACCCTGAAGAAAGTGAGACTCATTAAATTTGCATTTTATTACAATTATATTCACAATTTGTTGTTTTCAGAATACCCACTCACCGAGAAGAAAAAGAAAAAGAAGAAGAAGGTCCCAGTTTTCGAGCCCAAATCAAAGCCAGCTAGGAAGCTAACTCCAGAACCAGTATTTCAACCAGTGAGAATCATATTTTTTGAAAACTATACCCATAACTTGTATTCCAGGTCTATATCCCACCAACAACTGTGAAAAAAGGTATTCCATCCAAACCAAAGCCGAAAAAGAAAAATGATCAGCTTATCAGGCAGCACAGAGTGAGTTTTCTCTTTTTTCATTTTCAGTAGTTTTGTGTTTTAGGACCAACGGTATCGTGCTCAAAAGTTGGAACAGCAGTCCAGAAAATCTCAGATTCCTACTTCAAATCTGAGGAAAGTGAAATCAGAGACCAATTTGAATGTTTTGAGATCAGTGCCAAAAGAGACACTGATGAAAAAGGCGGTGAGTAGTTGACAGGTGTTAGAAGGAAATGGATCCCTGATTAGATACAACGTAGTCTAGTTCAACCATTCGGTTCATTATATTCCAGGAAACCGGAAAAACTAAGCACTTCAACCCTCCACGTTGGCGTCATGTTGGTGATCGGAATCGTCGTCGCCAAGGCGACAAACACTCTCGTTCATTTGCCTCTGATTATTATTTTTGAGAAGTCTGACATAATAAATATTTGTGTACGTGTTGTGAGAAAGGCAAGAATGCGAGATGTGGGAACGTTGATACATACGTAAATACAAGCAACTTGAGCCATGTAGTGTCATTCTTATTCTGTTAAATTGAAATTTTGATATATAAAATGAATCATATAAGGAAGGTGACGCGGCTTTCAAACTATCAATAAATTTTGTTATAGGCATTTTCAATTGCGGGAAGTTGATTTCTGCCATCAAAACCGGCTAAATGTCTCTGCGAACCAAGTTATGAGCTCTCAAACTTTTCAAATGGTTATGTATTTTCACATGGGATTCTAAATCGGCAAATGTGTAGTATACGCAAAGATGTTTTTATTTTTAGCCTTCTTTTAGCGTTTTTAGCGTTTTACAGCACAGGTGAACCGCTGGGAAACACATATAGAACCGCGCGGTGGCGTATTTGCAGCCGATTTGAAATTCAATGTGAAAAGCTTAGCTATAAGCTCATATCTTGGCTCACAGAAACAGTTAGTCTGTTTTGACAGCAAAAATGGACTACGGGAAGTCGAAAGTAACGATAATCAAATTTGCAAAGACTTCCCTTGTTAGATATTTAAAACCGAAATCTTTGAAAACCTTATATCTGATAATCCCTTCTTTTTTTTCTTCTTTTTCTCTCTATTCGAACGCTTTTTTTATATATCTTCTTCTCATTTTCTCCCTCCCTCTTTTTTTTCATCCCCACATCCCCCTTCTCCTCCTTCCTCTTTTTAATTTGTATGTGTATGTGTATGTGTGGTGAGAAAAAGAAAAAGAATGAAGCGAGGAAAGAAAAAGGAAGCCGAGCACACTCTTTTTAGCGAAAAACGAGGCGAGTCGTCATCGCAACATAATACATACGAGCAAAAAGAAAACGAGCGGAAACCAAACACACTAAAAGTGTTTCTGCAAGACGTTGGAAAAGGGAAATAAAGTTCAGTTTTTTTTTTGGTGAGTTCAGGTGCAATTATTATAATGTTTTCCTTGGGTTCGGTTTTTTGGTTGGGAGGTGGAAGGGAGAGTACAACCAACGTCATTGGAAAATGACAGGTGGGAATATTGATGTTTTTATATTTATATACGTGGGTTATATATCAGAAGCTGTCAGATGTATATTCAAAAGTTCGACGTTTTCGAAAAAAAAATCAAAAATTTTCAAAATTTTGTTCAACATACTTTTTCAACTTCATATGCCGGGCCGGACCGGTATAAAAAAGTATGAAAAAAAACAATTTTAAAAAACTCCTTTCGCTCCCTCTCCATATTAAATTTTTTTTCAAAGAAGCTCTTCTACGAAAAAGTACGGAATCCAATTCCCACCAGGTTTCATCACCTGCCAAAATACATCACGCCATCTCAGACGCCAACCCTTCTCTACCTCTCTAAGGGGATCTTCAGTCGGACCGGATATATATTGGCCACTTTACTTCCGGTCACTCGGACCAGCCACTTTTTATTGGTGTGCGGCCAAGGAGAAGAGAAGGGATAGGGGAAAAACGACTTGGCTTGGTGAAGGGTATTCTTATATCTTTTACACTTCTTGCAATGAAAAAAGGTCAAATTTTTTGATTCGAAACATTTCGAGACTATAAAATGTTTGTTGAAAGTATATGTACTTCACTCCAATTTTTTCACTCTTAATGTCATCACATTCTTCTATGCACTTGTTTCGTTTATTCATGTTGCTGGGAGACATAGTCCCAAGTTCTTTTTCTTTTCACTTCTCTCTTTTTCCGTTTGTCTCGTTTTTCCACATTTTTCCAATTACTTTTCTGTCGCTAGTTCAGAGAATTCGTTTTTGATATTTTTGGTGGGTCTTTTCTCTTTCGCAGTGTTACTGCCACCCAGAAACAAAAAAAAAGGGGGAGTATATTATTAGATGTAAATGTAAGGTAGAGATGGTAGCAGACGGGTGTGAGGAGGTGTGAGATGCGGGAAAAAAGGGTTCGTTACAGGTGATAGTGCTTTGATTGAAGAAAACAAATATTATTTCAATAATACGGGATAATATTTTGTCAGTTAACTAGTTTTTGTTATTTCTATCGGGAATCTAGCTAATGGACTTTTCTGTATACCTCAAAAAACTTAACTGTATCACAGATTGCACATGAAGTTGTTCAGCTTTTTATATTACCTTTTTACCTCTCGGCTCGCCTTTTTGTTTTTTAGAATCCTAGAATTTAATTTTCTCACAAATCTTTTTCTCTTACTCTCTTATTCTGTTTTTTTTCACTCAATCTTTATTTCCTCTCTTTCCTCAACATTTCCCCCTTTTCAACACATTTCCACATTCCAGATTCTTCCTATGATACCGGTGATACTATGATAATTAATGGGCTGCAAGATATCTACAGAATTTTGTGCGGACAACCCGGTTGCATCCACAAGTAAGGTGCATCCATCTGATGTGAGTCTGGTTCTTTTTTCTTCGTTTTTTTTGCTTTAAAATTGAGGGGCGTGGTCCCCATAGTAACCTACCCAGATAGATGGTGAACCTTTTCTTCTTTTCCTTTTTGTTCGCATTTCTTCTTTTACCTTGTTTAGGGATCCTGGTTCATTTTTTGTCTGTCCGTTTCAGATATCATACGGAAACATAGACTTTAATATGCATCATGCTCAAAACATTTCCCATGTCATATCTATGAGGCTAAGTACACAATTTTTAGAAAAATTGAGAAAACGTTAGAACAGACTATGAAATCATATGTCTCAAAATGATAAGAAAATCACTGAAAATCATCTAAGGCGCTCATTAGTTGTAGACTAACAAATTGTGAGACATAGAGTCTCAAAAATGTTATATCCCGTTTCCGCTTTGATATTTTCTTTGAAAAATGTTTTCTACTGGGTGGCCTTAATGATAGGTGGTAACCTAATAATTATTTTTTTGAAGAAATTTTGTTTTTCTTATGATATCACATTTGAGCAAATTTTTGGGTACATTACCCATTCTTCTCGCTATTTTCTTTCAGTTTACTCTTCACCTAACACATTTTCTTGTTGTTAGGTATTCTTCACCCAACCAACCTTAATTTCCGCGCTTCATTTTCATCTATCTATGTTTTTTCGTTATCATAGAAGTCAGTCTTCTTTTTTTCAAAATTTTTCACCTGGCTTAGCTTTTCCTTCATATCTCTTCTTGTGTTTGTCGTTCTGCTACTATAAATCACAAAAAATAAGAAATGCGAACATTTTTTCTCTGGCTGCCTCTCCCATTTCTGATCAGTCTTTCTTACTCGTTTTTCTGGAAGTATGATTGTGTGAGAAAAATATTCATAATGATGAAAAATGCGTATATTTAGATATTATATGACGTAGAATAACATTTTCAATCTCTATGTTAAAAAAAAAGAAAATGTACGTGTGTCGTAAATGAAATATCCCGGAAATTGAAAAAATTAAGTTAACTCGTTAAAAGTTAAAACGTTCGAAATTTCCAGCTTGCCACATCTTCCCTTCCTATCAAACCCGTTGAATTCTACGATCCCTCGCAACCAGTGAACAACGATCAAATCTTTCGAAAAGTGTCCCTCACAAAAAAAGAGTCCAAAGAAAAGGAGACACCATCAAATCGGCGCATTTCTTTGCAAGTTGAACCTAAAAAGGTCAGTTCTTTTTCTTTGTTCACATTGTTTTTCATTCAGAAAGGGCGTTGTGGAGGGAAAACTTAGATTTTCCAGAATTTGCCACTTCCTCTCACAAGGTCTTCATCGTTGAGCTCTATCATGGAAAATCGACCGCCAAGTGGAATTTCCAAGTGAGTTTTTTGTCTATACTATTAAAAAAACCTTATCCCAATGCTTTCCACGTTATTCAGTTCCTCTTATACCCGAATCCAACGCTCAAAAAACACGGCGTCGCGACGCTTCACTATCGATACGTCACGCGCCAAATCGAACCAATTCGTCGTCTCATTATGTGCCAAGAAAATAGGTATAATTGAATATCCGGAAGGTCGGCCGGATAAACAACCCAGCGATGTTTACTGGCACAATGTGGTACTTTCGGATATGAATAAAATTGTCACCTCACCGCACTCGAAAGTCAACAAGTTCCCAGGTAATAGAAACTAGAAATTGAAATTAAAACTCAGAAAATAAATGTTTTTGTTTCAGGAATGACAGAACTAGCCAAGAAGATTTCCTTGACCCATGCGATCTCCTCTATGCAAAAATTGTTCCCAGACGAGTACGCATTCTATCCAAAGTCATGGTTCCTACCAGCCCATCTCACTGATTTTCATGTAAGACTCTAAAATTCTCAGCGATATTCGAATACATGACTTCTGTCTTTCAGACGTATTATCGGAAAAGCCAGGCCGCTGGAAAAATGGAAATGTGGTTTATTGTAAAGCCTGATGAAGGTGCACAGGGTACCGGCATCTATTTGATAAGCAATCCAAGTCAGATAAGAGATGTAAACCAACAACAGTTAGTTCAGGTTTGTCTTATTCTTCAGATTATAAATTTTGATTAAACAACAAGAATTTCGCAGGAATACATCGCTGACCCGATGCTTATGGGTGATAAATTGAAATTTGATTTCCGTGTGTATGGAGTTATCAAGAGCATCAATCCTTTGTCGATATACGTGGCTAGAGAAGGTATTCCAATAATACTTTTGTATTTTCCAATCACTTTGTTTTCAGGAATGGCTCGTTTCTGTACAGAAAAGTACGAGAAGCCGGATTCGTCAAACTTCAAAAATCTCTACGCTCATCTCACGAATTATTCATTGAACAAGGCGAATGAGGCGTACGTGCATAGCAACACACTCCAAGACCAGACCAAAGGTGAGAGAGGGACTAGGGGGATTAGTTGAGGAATGGAATGCTGGAAGTGTTTGCAATAAGGGATAAGAATATAGAGATAAAACCACAAAACACATTTTTGCAGGAAGCAAGCGTCTCTTATCTACCGTATTCCATCAGTTGGAATCCAGGGGTATCAAAACAAAGAAATTATGGCATGACATCAAACTCATCCTTGTGAAGACTACATTAGCAATGCTACCGGAAATAATGCTACATTATGAACATCATTTCTATGATTCACCAGGCCCGCAATGTTTTCAGGTGAGTAATTTTGAAAACACTGAAAAAATGACAAAAAATATTTTTTTCAGATCATGGGTTTCGACGTTATGATAAGAGATGATGGAACGCCCATCCTTCTTGAAGTGAATGCTGCTCCATCTCTTACTGCAGATCATATTGTTCCATATCCTGGCAGATCACTAACCGAGGGTGGCCAACGGGTCAGAAGTATTGTTGATGAGGTAGACAACTTCAATAGAGAACAAGAATACTAAAAAAATTGATTTTATTTTATTCAGGTTATAAAAATGCCACTAGTCAGAGATACATTACTTCTGGTGCTGGGATTAATGGAAGAGGAATATCAGACTACTCATAGTTTGTATGTTTTAATTTAACTAGGGGAAGTCACCGAGTCAGTGTCAAGATATATGACGTGTCATTGGAAAAATATCATTGGAAAACATAGAAAAAGCTGATTCCAAATATATCTTTAGTTTTTGCTCTCGAAGCCTGGTGTTTGACAAAAACACGCAAAAAACCTTTTTTCTTTGAGCTTTTTCTCGAACGACAGGTTTCCAGGGTAAAAACTGAATAAATATTTAAAATCAGCGTTTTCTCAGCTTTTCAATGATACAGGTCACGTTCCATATCTCCGAACTGACTCCATGATCTTCCCTACTACCAGAAAGTAATAATTTTTATTTTCTGTTTCAGAAAAGGTGAAACAAAGTCTCTGGATGATTTTCAAACAATAAAACAGAAAAGGAAACCTCATTTGAGTGAAGTATGTTACTTTTTAACCTTTCTGACCTTTAATATCTTTACTTAAAACATTTTTAGATATTTCCAACCCGGTATGGTGCTCACAGTGGCCATCTCCTATTCCTGGATAAGGCCATGTATATCTACATGCAATTTGTGCAACTACGTAACAATGTAAACATCACTGGTGCCGGATTGAAGCAATTTGTCAGGTACAACACCTCATTTTTCATTTTTTGCACATGTTTCTTATTGTTTTTTGATGTTTTAGGAAGTGCAATCTAGCAGATGTAATGCCGATTGCACAAGTGGATGTGAAAGTTGCAGAGATTAACTATTATTTTACCGGGGACCGACAGACTAGTGGGAATGGTAAGTTGTTTTGTTTTAAACTAACTGTGAAAAACCACGGAGTCAGTTTGGAGATATGGCACGCGACTCATATTATTGGGAAGCTAAATGTAAGAAAACGCTGGTTCCAAATATGTATTTAATTCGAGAAAAACAAAGTCACAGTTTGGTAAAATAGAGAATTATTTCCTTCTTAAAACGCGAAAATTAAAAAAAAAATTTCAAGAAGATAATAATTCGAGATTTTTCAGAATATTGACCTTGTTTTTACCTCGAGAGCAAAAATTTAATACATATTTGGAATCAGCTTTTTTTCAGCTTTCCAAAGATATAGGTCACATCCCAAACCTCCAAACTGACTCCATGGCTCTCACTAGTAATATGAAAATTTCATTTTATTTTTTCAGGACTTCCTTTCCATGCGTTCCTTATGTTTTTATTCTTTGTTGCTGAGAAGAAGTTTCATATGGAATCCGACTTGCTGGCAAAAGTTCAAAGACTCTTATCTTTCTGTGATATGAGTCTGAGACACTATGGAGTCCGGTCTGCTAGATTGAGAAGAGCTGAAGTTGACTCCACTATTGGGTAAGCATCTAGAAAATCAGGAATCTAGAAAAAATTGGATTCCAGAAATGTTGAAATCTACATGCTGCCGTCTCGGATGGCTAGAAATCGGTCTGGCCGGTATGGCAGAAAGGTTAGTGGTTTTTATTTGAAATTCTTGTTTAATAAAAAATGTATGTATATTTTAGGAAAATGGAATGGATGCAAACAACAATCCAAACAGTTTCAGCCACTTGCCACGGATTACCGAAAGACTATGAAAATGGAAAAATATTTGTGTAAAAATTATTGTGAACTTTGTGTATATGATTTTGATGATTTTTTCTATTAAGTGCCAAGTATGAATGAAATTGTATTTTGAACTAAAATTTTGAGATAGATCAATATTGAAAACTGATATCTTTTTACCTTTGGTTCATGAAGAGGGGCTGACCGCCTTCTCTTCTTAAGTGGTCTATTGAAAAGTGGCTGGTGACCATTATACTATTGAAACTCCTTATGACTCATCTAAAATCATATGTTTGAGAGTAAACACACACGGATATCCAAAAATTGATTTAGTTGATTTCTCCTTCCTATTTTCTGTTATCTCTCTTACATTTTCAGTGTTTTTTTCTCTCAAGAGGAATGACGGAACGGATAACTGAAGTGAGACTACAAGAAATACACCCTGCTCATCCGCATTTCTATCACATAATGCACACTCAATCCCATCAAAACGAAAGGGGCGAAGAAAAATTGCATACGTCTTTTGACGGCTCTTTTTTTTCGATTTACTCTTATTTTTTCATTTTCCATTCACTTTTTTTGTTTTTGGCAATTGCATTTTTGGATTTGTGTTCAAGAACGCCCTGAAGTGAAAAATGAAAAAAAAAAGTATTTTCAAGATTTCGGATTTCTGTTTTATTCTGTTCTTGGTTTTTTTTGGGCCCCATCAAAATCCAAATCTTCAGACTTCCGTCTTCGAAAAAAGTTCAAAACTTTTTTTTCAAGAAAGTGAAACACACAAAACGCATAAATCATCCCTCGCCACATTGGGTCCATTTTCCTATTCCCTCTTCTTCATTTTTTTGCAGCTTTGGACAGGGACCATAGAATCGTCAAGTGCATTCATTCTCCTCTTTATTTCCTTTTTGTTCATTTTTCTCCCCTTGTCAGTCAAGCTATGTTCCTTTTTTGTTCTTTTCAGGCACTTTTGTTAGGTTCTTCTTTTACTGAGAATGAATTCATTTTTAATGAATGCATTCAACTTTTCAAAGTCATCACTCTCTTCTGACTTGCCTTCTTTAATGAGAAAAGGGTTCCATGCAAAGTAAGAGATAGAGCTCAGTGAGCAGTTTAGGTTTTTTGGTTCTTAGAAATACTAGGTTGGGAGGTTGGATACTTAAAACTATCACTAATTTTAGAATAGTTTTAGGTTTTTTTCAAATCGCAACGTTGGTTTACCGTTTTTCGTAAATAGCGTATGTTTACAGTGCCGTGCTAATGTACACGAACTTTTTCCGTTTTCAGTTGAAATTGCCCAACTTTGAGAGTGTGTTCTGGTTTTTCGGATTGCCACACCAATCCGGTTTTTATTGGATCCTACTGATCAAAAGTAGAACTTCATTTTTGTGATTGACAACTTTTTAGTGCGAGCACTCCCTAGCAAGTTACGTATCGACAAAGTAATTTCTCCTTCAAATCGACCAATTTCAGCGCAAAACAGTGCGATTTTTGAGCTGTCGGCTTAAAATGACCATAACTCTTTAGGCAGTGCTCATACAAAAAAGTCGGTGAGTACAAAAATGGAGGTCTGTTTTCAATCAGTATAATTCATTAAAAATCTAGTTGGTGAGACAATCAGAATTACCATGACACACTCTCAAAGTTGGACAATTTCTACTGAAAACGGCAAAAGTTCGTATACTTGCACTGTAGGTAGGTTACTGTGTCTCAGATATTTCCGAACAATATAAAAAAATTTGATAGAGTTGTTGAGTATTATGACACAGTTAGAATGCCACTTTTGTAGTTGACAATGTTTTTGTAAAAGTACTCTCTGAAAATATTTATCTAAAAATTCTTCATTCCACTAGAGTTAACATTAAGATGGCAACTATAATGAACTGTGACATCTTAGCAAGTTGCTTGTACAAAAAACTGTCTAACCACAGAACTGTTTCTCAGTACTGCAGACTACAGATTCTGAAGAAATTAAACCTATTGGGAAATCAGATAGACCTTCAAACTTCAACGTTCTTAAGAATTAGTCGTTCAGGTCGAAGTTTATCCAATTTGTATAATATAGATTTATTCATATTTAGACTCTCAGCTTTCCCCCAAGAAAAAAACATCCAACTTTCTTCTCTATGATAGCTAGATTGCGTGCCAAACCTTATCGCAACATTTTTTTTCTTTTCACAGAAAATTCCAACTTTTTTTCATTTTTTTTCTGAATACTCTCAATCAAACATCATCATTTTCCATCTCGAAAAAGAATGTTTCATATAAGAAAATCAAATTTTCTCGTTTTTCTCTCATGGGAAAAGAAATCAGTGTGATTCTCTTTTTTTCTTATTTCATAGAAAAAGAGTGTTCAAAAAACATGTCTCCGTTCTGTGAGCACACATCGGGGCTCGAACTTTTTGGATTATCTCCTCAAAGACTATTTTTGAAAATTGTATAATCTTCCAAGAATTTTTTCTCTAATCCTGTGTTGAAGTCATTTTGGTGTTCAAAAAGCGCATTTTTCATGGAAATAAAATATCATTGAAAATATGCTGATTTTGTTTTGTATTTGTGAAATTCCTAGTACGAAATTTTTGCATGTTACTGTTTTTCTTAGATCTCTGTGTAGTCAGTTCACCACACGTTTTTTTTTGCCTCTTTCAATTTGTCTAGCTCAATCTTCCTCACGAGTCTTCCTAATCCGATCCCTCCTAAAAATCTTCCAAGATAATAACTATAATTTTTGTTCCAGTCTAAAATATTGACTCATCTGACTCAATTCTATACCAAAACATCATTCTTCCCTTCTCACTTCTTTGCCCTTCTTCCGATCCAAACACAACGATACTAATTACGTCACTGGAGTCTTGGGGAGTGGGGGAGGCAGGAGGTGAAATCCTTCAATGTGGAGGTCTATGAATGAGATTGGTGGCAATTTGGTAGAACAAGAGCTGACTCGAATTTCTCAAAATTTTGAAACTAATTTTATTTTAACGGAGCGTGTTCCAATGTGGTGTTTGGTCGTATTCTTATGAATGTTCCTTATGTACTCAGTGTTACTATAGTTATGTTTCGAACTACACCGATTATTAAAACTTTTCACCTGCCCCCTACTTGATTGCGCCATTTTTCAATTCGAGTCAAAAGTTATCTGACCTGCAGGTGTACAGGTGTACCCCGAATTATCAAAAATGTCACTTTTTTGATTTTCTAATCATAAATGACTGACATAATTTTATATACTAAAAAGTTTATTTTTTTATGAAAGTGATCTATGGAGTGGGCTGTCATTAGATTTAACATTATGTGATCGGCGAAAAGTTTTTTTTTCAAAGATCAAAACAACAAAATACGACAAAGTTTATTTTAGACACTCAACAAGCCTTAAATGATGTAGGGATAGAATGATCACTTTTTCATAAAGCGAATGTAAGATTGCACTAAGAAAATAGGAGAATAATCTGATAATAGAGTCATAAAATTGTCTAGGGGGCTTATTAACGAAATGATCATACGAAAATTTATATTTCTCGTTTTGAGTTGGTCATGACCATATTGATGGTAACAGTAGGTCGCCAGAATCAGAAAATTTCGTTTTTCTGATCTACCGCCTCTCTCTACAATTTCCAATATCACTTATACTCCTCAACTCTTTTTTTTCTCAGCCTCTCCCCTTGTTTCCCTCTTTTTTTCTTTTTTTTCCTCAAGATACCCACACACCAACCACAAATCTTGAATCCATGGTTACCGACGGTTATTCTCGCACACCGACAGACTGGTCGCTTATCTTCTATTGCTTTTTTTGATTCTTTAACGTTTTTTTGTGTATGCGGTGCCTAGGAATCAAGAAAGATGCCTCGAGAAGGTACGCCATAGAAAATATACGTATTCAATTTTTAAAAATTAGTAAGCTAATGAAATTCTAATCTTGTTATTTATTTTCATTTCCAAGACGTGATTCACAGTTCAAAAATCACATTGAAAAAAAACATGATATAAGTGATCTTTTGGTTGGTATATGTTATTTAGAAGAAATAAACTAAAATAGGAACTTTTTGAAAAAAAATATTTTGGTGACGTCACACTCGAAAAATATTGCAACACTCCTTGTGCTCTGCTCCATGCCATTTTTTTCTTGGCGGCATCTTCTCAAAGGTGGCAGGTGTCATAAATGACGCCTCGTACGCTCCTTTCTTTTGAAGTCCTCATATCTTCCCTCTCCCCCCATCATCAATCTTTATGGGTCTCCATCATGACCACAGAGTTGAAACAGAAACTTTTGGAAACTTTCAATTTCTATAGATTTGCGATATGTACATATACACCCCAAGTTTTTGAATAAGGAGGGGGCGTCCAGTATGTTTTGTGACCCACTTTGTAGGCTCTAATCTGCCGTTTTAAGGCTAGAATTCACTCAGAATTCTAGAACACTCGATAGAATTCCTTTTTGCACGGCTCGTCAACCTGCTTTAGGCACGAGGCTCAGAATTGACAATTTTAAGAAACTGACGACGGGAGGCACAGTAACCTTCACACCAACTTGGTATTAGTAAAAAATCATTTACTAGGAAAGATCGTGGAGTAAGTTTGGAGACATGGTTTCTGGCATGAATAATTTAAAAGCTCAGAAAACGCTGATTACAAATATACATTCAGTGTTTGAACTTGAAGCCTGGTATTTAAAAAAAAGCTAGCCTTAAATGTGAGACTGTTACTTTTCTCTGCTTCAAAATAGCATTTTTTGAATTTCAGTTTTTACGTCTTACAATTGATGCGTGTTTTTTCCAAAACCAGACCCCGAGGGCAAAAACTAATTATATATTTGGTATCAACGTTTTCTGAGCCCTCCATTGATACCGGTCACATTCCCAAATCTCTGAACTGACTCCATGACCTACCCTAGTAAGTTGGGCTAAAGTTCAACTGGATCTCTGCATTATACCCATTTTTTGTTTCAATACTGGTTCCTTCTTCTCATGTGAATGCTAATAGAATATTCTAATGCCCTCCATTCACTCAAAATCTCCCCTATTGTATCAGATATCGTAGGTAGTCTTTAGTACTTTTGATATTTTATTTTTTATTTTTTATTTTTTCTGTAAAGCTATTAGAAAGATATTTCACTAAGATTTTCAAACAGATTTTAATCGAAATATTTTGAATTTTCCTTGCTGTGTTCATGTTTCTTGCTGGAAAAAAACACACTGACTTCTCTCCTTCTCGTCATCCAATTTTCTCCCTTTTTCCCCTCCCTCATTCGTTTTTTGTAAACCAATTGACACCACGCTTTTTCTCATTTTTCAGATCATTAAAAACAGTAAAACACATGAACTTTTATAGGATTCGTACAGTTGAAGCATCCACGTCATTTCACTCTTCTCAAGACTCCGCCCATTTTCTATCTCGTCTATCTTCTAGACTCTGCCGCGTTCTTGGAAAGTTTTCGGTGAGTTTTTTTTTCTCATTTCCTTCTCTTTGAACTATTTCGGACTCTTTTTTTTCTTATCCGCTCACAAAATCTCATATTCTCACAAGTCGGCCTACGCAGGTACTAAAATTAGCGGTTCATGCCCACTATTTTCCCACAGGACCGTGATTCTTTTGTTCGCTCACTAGTTTTTTGTCATACTTATGACGTCCCTATCAAGTTTTATATCTATTCGTGGATGGGAACCCTCTAAGGAGTTGGAGGTGTCTGGAGCAGACAATTTTCAAAGTTTGATTTTTTTCATTCTTTTGAAACTTACACTTTTTCCGCTCCAATGGCCAAGAAAGCTACTTCCTCTTCAAAAATAGTGGTCATTAGTCTACCCAACCAGACCAAAACAGACTTTACTAATTGGTAACAAAATTTCTCAAAAAAAAGTAAATTTTTTTGTTCTAGACGGAGTTTCTTCATAAACTCTCATTACTAAAAACATCAAACACATTTCTTCCACAAGTTCCACACCCGAGGGGTCGCGTTTTTTTTGTTTACACAAATTGTGTTCAACGAGACGGCTCGGCTTATGTCCAGGCATTTATTATTATTATACTTGAGGACTATCGTTTTTTATTATGCAAATACTGCATACGTAGATGTGTATAGGTAGGTTGAAAAAGGGAAAAAGGAAAATGAGAAGATTTGTGTAGTTGAGTACATTGAAATGAGAAAAGCTTTGGATTTTTGTGTACTATGGGTTGAACTGGTTCAAAGTAAAATCTCCGTGTTTTGGGTTAGGTAGAGAAGATTCTAGAGGAAATAATTTTTGTACTTAAAATTATTGTGATAAGAGTCTGTAAATTTGAAACTTGACATAAAATTTCGGAATCTAAGATTTCTACCCAAAAACACGTCAAAATAAAATTCTGATTCTATGACTACCGTAACTTTGTCATTTTTGACTTTAACTGACAGAAATTAGTATTTTCAGATTTAGTTTGTCAATACAGTTCAGGAAAGTATAATAATTCCTAGGTTTGCTAGAAATCGGGTCCCACCACGAACACTACAGTAATCTCGATGTCAAACCCAGCCTATTCATAATGATACTCATTCTAATCGTCTTGACGACTTTCATATGAAAATATAGCTTTAAATTAATATGGAGAAAAACCAACCGAGAAATATCAGTTTCAGGGAATTTAAATTTTTTTCGAAGTTTCGAAAATCAGTAACTTTACTCCCTGGCTTAAATTCCTAACTGACTAAAACTTCTATTTTCTCACCTTCCCAGCTCCCAAAACTACAACTCGTCTATTTTTCTACTTTCCATATTACCTCATATACATTTACCTTCCACACGTAGACCAATACCCATGCATTCCAAAATCGCACGTGGCCACCATATACCTCACGCGGATCCAATGTGTACATAGATACATGCACAAACGACTCACTTTGCATTTGAAGGTTCAAAAACTCTTTTTCTGACTTAATAATGATCATACAACTCATTTTCCTGGGTCGCGGGGAGTAAAGTGTACTTTTGTGGAGCAAAGCACACAGATTGGTTAGTTTTTGAAGACTAAGAAATGATAGAAGTTTTTGCCATCTCGATCATTTCAATTTAATTCTGCGACGCCTTTTTTAACATCATCAGTTTTTCTTTCCCTCCTCTTTCCATCTTCCCCTTTTTTGTGTTCCACACGATTAAGTTTCTCAATAAAATAAGGGTTGCTCTTTCTTCGCGTATGTATGTTTTTTTCCTTCCTCCTCTCCTCTTTCTCACATGGTGCACTCATCTGTTCACGCGCGAACAGATGAACCATGATTTATAATGCTTTTGGTGCAAGTAGGAGGAAGGAAGTATATAGATGTTTGTTGCTTGTTAGAACAAGCTTAGAGCATTGGGATTGAGAGTGTTGGAGTCATAAGATGGATTATTTAAGCTGACCAGATATAATGTTTTGGGACGAAAAGGAAAAATCCTTGAAATTCGAGCAATAAACGTTTCAAAAGTGTTCAACCGGAACGTATTTGACCTGGTTTTTGAATAATTGACTTTTGTATCAATGACCTGTCACAAAGTATCAGTGTCAGGTAATTATGATGTTGTCACTGAAAATTGATGTGGTTACAGTAAGTTGGCTTGAAAGTAAGTCAAACATCATTTTTAATGACAAATTCAAAACAATCCTCTAATTTTAAATTAAAATTCAGGCAAATCCGCTGATAAATGTAAAAGTTACAGATTTTCGAAACTTTTTGAAAATCAACTTTTTATTGAAACTACACGTATTTCAGCGAGTTTTGCAGTGAGACTCACAAAAATTAGATTTTTGTAATCAACGTGTTTTTGCGGTTCAAAAAGTATAATCATTCTATAATTCCGTTTATTTTGAAAACTTTTGGTTTTTGGGTCCTGCCGCGAAATCACTAAAACTATGACCCGCTTTTTGGATAATTAACTTTTGCGTCAATGACCTGTCAAAAAGTATCAGTGTTGTCAAATGAAACAAGTCACTATGTATAAGCCTCTTTTTTTCTACTACCAGCACCACCACCAGCTGATCCATGGTGGCGGATTTAAAGACCCGTAATTTGATATATCCGTCTCGAGACACAAATTTGTTGATATCCGGCTTATTCAATGTCTCCCTATTTTTTCTCTCCAAAAAACACACACAGGACATGTGCAGGATACACGGAAGAAGACACCCACCGAAATTGGAAATGAGATACCACTGAAACAATTCGTTTTTGGTTTTGGGATTTGCACGAATGTTGCTAATTTTTCAATTTTTAGGAATTGGAAACAGTATATTTAATTTATCTTGATACGTGTCCTTGTTAAAATATGGAAATTAACATCTAATTGAATTACAAATGGGTCACAATGTTATATAAGAACCAAAGATTGTATTTAATATCACTATCCTACGTTATATCTGCTCATCCAATTCAAAATTATACATGTGTTGTAATTTTGAATCCCCGTCACTACTACATCACTACGCACCCTTGGAAACCTAACCTATAATCTATTTCTAGCCACGCCTTACATCAAAAAGTACTTACACTTTTGATGAACTATTTATGCGCGGAGTGGTTTAGTCATTCGTACTAAAATCTCTTTTTTCTCTTTTTCACGATATTCAAAAAGCAAAAAAAATGGTTTCGAATGAGGAAGAAAGTAAGGTTAATTAGGTATTCCCAAGCTCCTTGCTAGCCATTTTTTGAAGAGTACAGAGCACGTGGTGGTAAGAATTCTAAGAGGCTGAGAACTTTTTTCCTTCGAGACCCTCATGTTGGCAAATCCTTGAAATTCGAGCAAGGAACACTTGAAAGGCACTCAACCTGAACATGCCGGTTTTTTTTTTGAAAAAAAAACTTGTCAAAACAGATTATCATCTTTCATAACCAGTGAATGGAACTAGAACGCCATTCAAAAAATATGAAATGAAGCGTGAGTAATTTTGACAAGTATCGGTTATTATAAATAGTAATGGTAAAAAAAAAATCAAACTACACTATCCATTTTTCTCATTTTCACGTTCTCTGCAAAATTAATCAAGAGACTCCTTCCACATGCACGAAGTGTGAGGATATTGTTGTCGTTTTTTGTTTCCTGATCGTTCTTTAGGGTATTGGGTACAAACCTGCCCCAGTGTGTTTGTTCCGGCATGTTGGACCTTCTTGGTTTCAAAAAATGTTACTAGTTTGAACTTTCGAATTTATAAAGATTTCCAATCTTTGCGATTCTTATACACAATATCCGCAACCAAACATCTATTCTTGAAAATTGCATTTCCTAGAATTAAGGAAGGATAGTTTTTCAAACATCACAAATATATTCACAAACAAATAAATATAATGTCTGGGGAGACACTAATGTTGCCAAGAAGGACATGGGATATTATTTCTCTGTTTTTTCTTCATCCCCTTTTTCTCCCAGTGTTTTTCTCCATTCTCTTTTTCTTTTCAATGGTACTTCCACATTTTTAAAAGTTCCTGTTGCGTATTTCCGTTTTTCCATTTTTTTGAGAAAATCGTTCTATTATAAATTATAGGCTTTAGATATATTCTGTAGATATATTCGGAAAAGAAAACCATTCAGAAAATTGGTCTAGAAAAAGGAAAATAATTGAGGTCATAAAACTTTTTGGTTTTACTTCACCTTCTTCGAACCGCCCATAATATTCCTACGGTAGTTTTCAACAACTTCTCAAATCGAAGCATTCTATTATAACATCACTAATCTCATAGAAGTAAAAGTGGCCTAACAGGCAAGAGTAGGAAAATTGTGTTGCGGTTGGTTATTCAATTATGTATATTCAAGACCTCCAGCTTTTCCCACCCATACTTTTGTTTTCATCTCATAAACAAGTATGAGCCGTTGTTTTTTTTGGACGAGCACGTGAGCATTTTCATGAAGTTCTGAACCAACTGAAGTGTATGATGACTAACTTATGAAATTCCAGCTTCCCTGCTAATCCAAAAAATTGTAATCCACAAAATCAACATGTTTTCTTTTTTCTCCTCACTCCTCGTTCATGGCTCTTGAATATCGCTCGATTACTTCACATTTATTCCCTATTTTTTTATTTTTCGTGTTCTCCCTTCTCCTCCCATCACCTTGTCAATACCTTATTTTTTGTCGTCGTTCTCGTTTGTCGCATGTCGTCGGCTCTTCAGGATTAGCGAGAGCTGAGCTGCTCAAATCATTGACATGGATTGAAGGAAACGAATGGCAGGAGGGAGAGGCACATGTTCATTTTTTGTGTGTTCTTGTTATAACGATTTTTGAGTTGTGCGTGGGAGGATAGGGTACTGTAGTTATAAGAACTAAACTTCTCAAATTTTGGCCCGGCCCGTATTCAAGAATATGTACCTTTCTTTTCACTAAATTTTAAAAAAGTTCTGAAATTTTACATTAAAAATTCCAACTTCTTGATGCATAACTAGCTTTTGATTGAATTCTGACGTATAGTCAAAAATTAGACATTTTCGGAAAAAATTTTAAACATTTCAGTTTTCGTTCAAAATTAGTTCAAGCTTACATTATATGTTATCTTCTCTTTTGTATTATGCCGCATATTCCATTCCCTAAAAACCACTTGATGACTATGATGAATAATAGAAAAGTGCAAAGACATGAGAGAAAAAAGAAAGAAAAAAGAAGAAAGAAAAGGATTAATCAGATTTCGAATGAATATTAATCTAGAATAGAAAAAAAGAGAGCATAGCGGATTTTCGTCCTTTAAGACTTTACAACTTTCTTTCTTTTTCCTTCTTTTTTTGTTGTTTCGTTATTCTAGTCTGTCTTGAGGAGTGGTTCTTATCAGTAAAAGAGTTTGGAACTGACTTTTGAGTTTTGACGTGTCACTGATAAGTCAGTAAAACTTTGACTTTTGATTTGAACAGGAATTCTAAATATTCCAAATACCTTATTACTTTCTCCGTATTCCGCAAAAGTGTCACCTACTACTTCTGAATCACTTTTCCCAAACTTTCAAAGAGCATGTATTTTTAAATTTTTAATACGACCCATAGATGTTACCTTGCTGGACACCTGAGCACACCCACCTGGTCTCTGGTGTCTCTTAGTTTAGAATCTGAAACCTGAGGACGTCAAAAAGTGACTCGCCTGGTGACTAGGTAGAATTTTTAAAAGTTGCCGCCGTTGGGTTTTGAGTTTTGGTGAATCAGGTTTTTGCAT
This sequence comes from Caenorhabditis remanei, assembly GCF_010183535.1. Lineage (NCBI taxonomy): Eukaryota > Metazoa > Nematoda > Chromadorea > Rhabditida > Rhabditidae > Caenorhabditis > Caenorhabditis remanei. The sequence goes on from NC_071333.1 coordinate 20,295,939, forward strand.
GAGTGCAAAGACGTCGAGGGATTTAAGGATCAGGATTTCTAGTTAGTTAGGAAACCATTCCCTACATTTTCTTCACTCCTTATTTTTCATTTACTCACTAAAAGAAGTAGAAGGAGCAACTCGAAAAAAAGTAGTGAAAGTGAGCAACAAGAAAAAAAGACCATTTGACATCTTCTTGTCAAAGACGTCGTGGAGTGTCCTATCATTCATTTCACTTCTTCCTTTTTCTCTTCTCTAATTAGAAAAAAGAGAGACATAGGACACATTGATGCTCCACAGAGCATCTCCCCCCACTCCGCCTTTCCGCATTTTCCAAAAAAAGGGAGACGTGGTTAGTGTAAACGAGCAAAAGACACACGGAGCATCAAATCGCTTCAACCATATTGTGTTCCCTTATTGTCTAGCATTCCAAACAACTTCTGACTCGGTGGCCAAGCCTAAAAACTTCCTTAGAAAAAATTTACTTACTATTTTTACTCTACTAAGAAAATGATTGACGAGGAGGAGGAGGTCGTCGACGAAGTGTGGGAAAATCGTGGTTTTATGAAATCAAATAGAAAATGTGTGAGTTTGACTTTCTCTTTTTCTTTTCTTTTTCTTTTTGCTTCTTCACTTGATTTCTCCTTTCATCACCCGCCCGCAGGCCACGACTTATGGACCCTGTCCTTTGGAGATGAGGATGAGACATTTTGGGGAGACAGACCGACGTCTTCATCCGAATATTTTATATACTTTTTGCAGTTCTTGCACTTTTTTCTTTCTAAGGCCAAATATTTGCCTCTAATCAGAAATTCGTTAAAAACTGGCATGTAAATAGTAGTGCGGACGGTATGATGGCAATATCATGAATACAGTATAATTTTTATCGATTATAATTGTCATGGCCCGAGCTGGCCTCGTCAGCAAAATTTAAGCCTGGCCCGAACGTCTGGGTACTTGGTGCCAAAATTCAAAATTCAAAATTTTTTCAAACTTTTTGAATTTTTTTGAATTTTTTTTACGAAAATAGTAAAATGCTCGACTATCATTCAGAATTATGAGACATTTTTAACAATCAGTAAAAATGTTCACATTTTCTATGAAAAATTTTCTAAATTGGTTCATTTTTTGATTATCGTAGTCAGATAGAAAAAAATATCTGTAGATCATTTTAAAAAAAATTTAACACTGAACTACTGTTTTTGAATCACAAGTTGGTGTCCTACAAAACCCTTCTCTTGTTAGAAAGTCTCATTTTTGTACAGGATTCTTTATGCTGACAAATCATGACATTCATTCTTGGTTTTTCCACTTCTAAATAATCTTTTTACTTTTCACAAAATAACCTTTTCATCAAGGTTCCACCCCTCAATTTCAGCCTATTCAACATATATTATTACACAAGTCTCCAAAAGATTTTATTTTATAAATCATCATTCTCTTCTTGAATTTTCGATTTTATTCGAAATTTCCTCTCAAAATGTTTAGTTTTACGGGAGACATGTTTTATTGCAGCGATTTGAGCTAGCATGACTTTGACGTCAATTTTTTTCTCATTTTGTTTTCCCCTTCATTGAAGATTTCTATAGAAGTACGAATAATTACTGCTCTTTTGTTTTCACGCCATTCAGAGAAGCAGAAAAAAAGTTCGCTAGATCAATCAGCTCTTTTTTCTCTGCTGAAGCACGTGGAGAGTGCTCCAAGCTCTTTTTCTGGGGCGTGGCCATGGGAAAAAAAAACAGGGAGGGGATAGAATGCACACCATTTTAGTTTTTGGTTGTGACGTGAAGGATGACTGGATAATGAGGTTACACAATATTTTTTTCACAAAAAAGCTATTATCTGCACCTTAAAGTTGCGAGATCTCTAGACATTGCCCAAGTATTCGATTTCTGCACTCAGAATGCTCTTTTCCTCTCTTCCTCCTCCTATTCATCCTAATAACACCGAAAATCCGGTCCGGCGGGACAAAAAAGACGGGGGTATGCCCTTTTTTCTATCTCTTCTTCATCTTATTCTTCTCTTCATCATCATCACCAACGTTTGCTCTAAGCCAGGCTCAATTTTTTTCTTCAATGCTCCTGTTGCTCTTTTCCATGTAGAAGAACGCGTCATAGGACCAAAAAAAAAAGGGGGGGGGGGGGGTTTCTTCAACATTTACCGCAACTAACGACGCCTTCGACCCATATCACATTTCAATTCCTACACCCCACCAATTTTTTCCTCTTCTTCTCGTTTCTCCTTTTTTTCCCTCGTGTGTTTCTTTTATAACCTTTTAGAGAACAGGTTTGTCGGAAACTTTTATATTTTGGATTACGGTATCTGTCATATTTCATAACCTCCCCTTTCCCCCTTCAACTCAATTCTCTTCCAATCCTTCCCATTTTTCCAGACCACGAGTATGTCGCTGGCTGAAGAACTTGAACGATTATCCGGTGAAAATGGAGCAAAAAAGGAGCTCAGTGAGTGTCAGGGGAGAAAAGGGGAAAAGGGTACCACCATTTCTTGTCCGGAAAAGAACAACGAGATGATTGTCTCTGTGAAAAAAAAAATAAACGAGGAGGAGGAGGTAGTCAAGCGTCTGGAAACAAAAAATAAAAAAAATACATGGAGAGGGAAAAAGTTCAAGAGCTTACGCTTGACTAGCTCCGCGAAATAAAAATCTTCAAGGATTCTTCATGGGAGGGTACAAAGGGGTGACACAGACTGTAAAAAAAAGACATGTCAAAAATCGGGACCAAATTTAAAAAATTTAGAGTAAATGCGCTTTAATTATCATAAAAATTCACCTTTTGATTGATATTAAATTTCAGTCGAAAATTATATTTTTGTGAAAAAATCAAATTTTCAATTTTTTCAAAACATGTTCCACAACGCCCGTGACAAGTTTGGAGAAGAAGAAACATATTTCATTTTTCAGACGGTTGGCGACTCTCCAGTTCAGCTCCAGAACTTGGTGTACAACGAGCTCGCTTGGTATCAAAGGACGGAAAGACTCTACTCAACAATATCCAAATTCCGGAACGGTTTCGACAAGCATACAAGTACGGTGATCCTCTTGTCTGTTTTTTCTTCACTTGTCGTGACTTGGAGTGAAACTTATTGTGTGTACACTGTTGTATGTCTAGATTAGGAAATCGGGACAAAAAGTTCCCGGTGAGATCAGCAGTGGGGGGAATTAGAGTTTGTGTGCCTCCTACCGTATCTTGTAAACTTCTACCCCCTTTGTGCCTTCCAATTCACTTTCTGGAACAAACACCACACACACACACTGTTTTCCTTCCCCCCTGAGAAAACGACGGGTGTTCGCACCGTCTGTGTAGATGGAGGTATTGCAGAAACTGGTTTCATCTTATCATCGAATGCAACTGGCGGACCATTTGCATTCTGTTTCTGCTCGGTTTCATTGTGTCGTGGACGATTTTCGCGGTGATCTACTATGTGATTTCTAGATTGAAGACGGTTAAGAAGGTAATATTGAAATTTTGAGAAATTTTTATTTTAATGGGTTATTTTAAGGATGAAGCGTGCATCGCCAACGTCGACAATCTTATCAGTGCCTTCCTGTTCAGGTGAGTTCTTTTTTCCGGTTTTAAACATCCGACGCTCTTTCCTGTCTGTGACTGATAAGGCTGGATTCTAAATGTCAGCCAAAATAAAAGAGTTCAAGTTCCCATATCTAAAATATAAAAATCTTTGAGATGTTGCGAAACTTTTTTCTTTTTCCCAATCCAATTTTGGCGTCCCGAGAAAAGGGTTCGAAACGTCGGGGGGTAACAAAATGAAAGATGTGCGAAAATTAGATTTGTGACGCAATATGTTGAGGCAAAGAAGAAAAGAAGAGGGTAAAGATGGGACTACGTTCTAGACTAGAAATAATGGGGAATTCAGAAATTTTTACAAGAGTTAGAGCCTGGAAAACAAAATAAATATGATTATGAGCGCTGCCTTAATAAATATGGTTAATTAAAATGACAGAGAAAATTACTGATTTACATTCAAGACGACATAAATAATTAAATAATCTGACGTTTTTATCCCAAAAAACCGAAAAAGGACAAAAATCAGTGTTCCATTTTCAATTCTGATGCACAGGACCCATTCCTGTTTGCAATTTCCGAATTGTCTCTTTATTCGTGTGTTTGGTGATGAGACGTCTCATTTGATCAGAGATTTAGTGGTGTTCTAACAACCTGGTTATAGTATAAATTACATATGTTCCAGGTCCAAATTCAAGTTTCAAACTTTAGAGAAACATAAGAGATCAACTTTTTTCATTTCTCTAATCACGCGTTTTTCATATTTTTCAATTTACTCTCTCAAGAACCAAATTTTGTGTCCTATCAACCGAAAATGTTGTGCTCTTTCCGAATAGTACATGCTAATGAGAGTGTTAAAATTCTTTCGAGCATAAATGTGAGTCAGAGGAGGATAATTACATGTTTTGAGTATTGGAAACCAAAAAATTCCAAAACAAGATGAATCTGGATTAGAGGGGAGAATGTGATGGGAATTACAACGGACAAGGGCTATGAGGGAGAAAGATTCAAAAAATCAAATCAAAAATTGAGTTTCACAGAGCTACAGTGTCTGTTAGCTCTTCGGAATTGAAATCTGAACAAAATCATTTTTAGTATGGAATCCCAACACACGATCGGATATGGTCTTCGGTATATGACGGATCTGTGCCCTCCTGCATATCTAACACTTTGTGTCCAATGTGTGGTCGGAGTGTTTCTTCAAACAATACTAGCTGGTATCGTTATCGCCAAAATCTTGCGACCGAAGAAAAGGCGACAGGTGGGTATTATTTATATAGTGATAAACATGAAGAATCATCAAATTTCCAGGAAATGCGTTTCTCTCGTATGGCAGTTATTGGTCCACTCGATGAGCATGACAAACGACCGACTCTTATGATAAGACTCGCTGATATTCAAGAAAAACTGTTTTTGGCCGAGTCCCATGTTCGGCTCTACATGGCTTGCTCCAAAATTAATAGTGTATGTTTAAAAGATCAATTTTTTCGAATAAATCCAACAAAAAAAATTGTTTAGCGAGGAGACCGGGAACTGATCGGAGTGAAGGATATGAATGTTGGTTATGACAGTGGATGGGATCGTGTTCTCCTCTTATGGCCTATTATTGTCCGCCACGTCATCAACGAGGACAGCCCGCTTTATGGAATGTCGCGGGATAATATTGCGGTGAGTGGTTGAAAAATCTTTGAAAAATCTAGAAATTTCATTATTTTTTCTTTTTAGAAAGCCGATTTCGAACTTATTATGACTGTGGAAGGAATCGTGGAGGCTACTGGTATGACTTTCCAAGCAAGGACGTCATTCTTACCAGATGAGATTCTGTGGGGCTATAAGTAAGCTAGTTGCATTCAAGAATGTAATAACAGTAATTATGTTATTAACTATGTTGCAGATTCAAACCAATGGTGTTGATGAATGAGAAGCTATCTAAATATGAAGTTCATTATTCACTTTTTGATCAAACTGAAAGGTACTTTTTAATTTTTTCAAATTAATAATACTTTTTCATTCTCAGAGTCTGCGATTTCGATGCTCAAACCATAGAAACCGAAGAAACTGAAGATGAGCACCACCACAATGCATCTGGTTTCTTATAATCTCGTAGTTCTACAGTCTACTGTAATCCTCATACCTACACTGCTCAATAATTATTATCTTACAACCTTAACTTGTTCATCTTTACTCCTGTTAGTTCAAACCACATGTGATATCTAGTTCCGAATTCTCCATCCCCGTCTCATCTCGTCCCCGTAGTTCTCCCCCTGGTTGTGATCCACTTTTTTTGTCACGTGTCAATCGGTTTTCTGAGTTTCCTTGAACTCTAATACAATAATTCCCCCTAAAACTTTGTCTGTTGACAATCCGGTGTACAAACTTCCCTTATTTTGCCCAGTATGTAATAATTTTCTCATTTTTATTTGTCTAAGACTTCATAAACCCCCCAAGAATTGTCACTTAGGTTGTGGTAGATCGAATTCAAATCGCTGGTAGATTCTATTCTCCGAAAACCCAGATGTTAGTAGTCAATCTGAAATAAAAATACTATTTTGCGGGTGAGAAAACATGAGAGCTCGACTGCATCCATCATTTCGTCATTATTTCTCATTTAATTGTATCTATACTATTTGAAAGGCAAATAAAAGGTTTTTTTTATTTTAAAAGATTTGTTTTCCTATAAAGTTATTCTTATGAAATTATAAATCGTCTTGACTGTAAGAATGAACAAATCGAAATATGACAAAATTTGTGTAGATACTCCTCCGAGTAGACGTGGTTTCCTGAATTAGTCTACACTTTCAGCTGTACAACAAAACAAAAAAAATGTGAACATTCGACAGTCACTACATTGTTTTTAACAGTTCTTGTGATATCGGTGACCTGACAGGAGCTTATCTGATGGTGTTCGAGTCTTTTGCCGAAGGACATCAGAAACTACAAAAGCCGCGATAACGGGTGCGATTGCTCTCACGACTGTGAATGTTTTAGGCAGTTGTTGTTGCTCTTCTTTGTCCCTGCTTGTGTGTTATCCTTTTGAAAAAATTATCCAGCTGACGATCAAGAATAAATAACACAGGAACACGTCACAACACAAAAATGGTTATTTTTATTTAAAAAAAAAATTTAGATCGCTCATCAATGTTTTTTCAAAAATATCAATTTCCAAATAATATCATCACAAAACTATCAATTCTTGAAAATTATTTCATACTTTCAACTCCGAGACAGGATAAATCAAAATTATTGCAATTGTTGTCCGTTCTCTAATGTATATCAAAATAGAACGAAGTGATACAATCCTCGTTCTTGTTACCATTTGACGTTTTTCTCGTATTGCTCTCCGGCTAACATCCATTAGTCAACCAGGTTTACCTAAAAGACCACATTTCTCACGGAGAGTACCAAATAGGTCGACAAATTTACTAACCGCAAAAAATATGAAGCTGAGGGAATAAAATTGCAGTTGGCGACACACTTGTGATTTTAATCCGCATTTTTAACAACTTTCGTTACACAAGCATCGATACCAAACAAGTCATCTTGACATGAATACTCCAACGCGTCATTTCAATGTAGTTGTGGCCCTTCAACAATGTTCCCACAGATCTGAGCAATTCGATAACTCTGATATACTGAAGAATAGCTGGAAGTGGCCGAATCCGGTACAAACAAGTCTGCAAAGGTCAAAATAAGATGAGAAAGATGCAATTGAAATGAACTCACTCCATCAATGCAGCAGTACTGATTTTTTCAACTTCTCCGACCCGTCTCTCAATGTCAATCTCGGTAAAACGGTCCTTTCACAGCATTAGGAGTATGAAACGTGCCATCTAGGGTACTTTCAGTTCATTGACCAGCGTATTCTTGACCAGCTGATGCTTTTGGCACAATTTGTGAGTGACTGTGTTCTTCAATCCGACTTTCCCATCGAAGGCGTTGTAACTTGCCAAGTCGGATACAACAAATCTGCAAACTGTCCAAGTTAGTAGAACAATATACAATCAAAATGAACTCACTCCATCAATGCAGCAGTACTGATTTCTTCCGGCTTCTATTTCTCCAACTAATGATTCTGATTTGAGCTGGAATCAGCTTTTTCCTTGGCAGAATTCTCGTATTGGCTCAATTGTTCACCAATTGCACGTACTCAAATGGACAAAGCCAACACTCCACTATGTAGAATCATTAACAAATGAAATCAACGACTAGTGGACCAGAACTGTAGGCGTCGAAAAGTGCGTTTTCTTGGCATAACCATTGCATTGGCTCGATTTCTAGCAATGTTCACTCGCTCGGATGCTATTCTATTACGTCGGTATACAGAAAAACAGCTGGAAGTTGCCAAGTCCGGTACAAACAAGCCTACAAATAATTTAAGTTCGTAAAGAAAGATGCAATTTAAATGAACTCACTTCATCAACGGTTTTTTCAGCTTCAACCTCTCCGACTGATGTTTCTGGTCTCTACATCGATATTTTAGATTCTGAATTGGTTTATCCCATTTCTGAGCATCTGTTTCAGCTAAGCAAAAAAACTATCAATCGCTGGAGTTGAACAAATCGGTTTCAAACTGAATGGTCATAGCTGAACGCAGGAGCAGCTCAAGCAGATACAGTCCAAGCAGGCTCGAAGAGGAGTAGAAAGCGCCTTTTGAGTACATCCGAGTGCGGCTATCTTTTTTTTGAATCCTGGTTTTCATCACGGTGTGGACACTGAAATTCAATGAATTTGTCCATCAAATTCCGGATATGAAGAATATACGTCTGTAAAAAGGTACTAACCTGCCTGTTTGCAGTGAAGCAATCTCACGTGTTATTTCGAATTAAATTTCCAACCATAGCGCATCTCCTCTGAACAAGATCTCTTCTTCGAACTTGCTCCTAACGACCATTTCTTTCCATGAGCTGTCTTTCGCGTTCATTTTTTTTATTTCTTTGAATTTTTCTTGTGATAGAATGTTGGTCAGCTTACACACACTTTTTCACAACATGTACACGAGTTTCTTTCTTCCGAGGGGTCATATTTGTTGGCTTTTGAGCAACAAATATGTTAAATAGAGTGATGATTCCAGTGCATTGCTGCAAGAGATTATTCCCTTTTATTTTTTCTTGAAAACCTTCACGAAACGCAGCAATTTTTCATTTTGTCTAAATGCACGTGATGAAGATGAGTTAACTGAAATGCAATCTCTCTGATTATTGGAATTGTGATCTAAACCACTTGATATAAATACTAACCTGTTTTTCAGCAATTAGACTGGTTTCTCTCGGTGAAGTACCAGTAAATTTTGCATTTCGTGAAAGCGCAGCCACTCGATGATTTTTTGTGTCGATTATATCTGAAAATAAGCAAATTAGAATACTTATAACAGGTTTAAAGCGGTGAAAAGGGGGGTAAATCCAAGTGTTCTCAAGAAAAGCGCCAATTCACGGAAAACGAGTCAAACTTTTTTTGTGCACTTTGTCGGATAGCGCTTCAATTCCAAAAATTAATTATAAGAAAAACAATGGAGACTATGCGAAATAATTTACTGTTTTAAAAATAAGAAAAAAATAGTTGATCGGAAGTACTGAAAAGTTGTGAAAAAATGGGAAAAGAGTAAAAAAAATTAACAATCGAAATAATACTTACTTTATCTTTGATGGTATCTTTATTCAAAATTCCCTCTTTGTTTTGGGTTGGAAATCCATTAGAGCAGATTTGATGGAATGTTGCCATGCAACAGTTATGATGACGAGAGAGTATTGTCTGTGTCTCCCATCTCTTGTCCAAATGTCCTCGGAGGGGCACTTTTAACACATTAGCCTCTGTTATGTTTCTCTGATGTCTATCACGTCTCCTAACTGTCTCATCGTCTTCTTGGTCTGCGTCTTTGCACTCTTATAAAATCATCTCTGTGTGTCTGCCGAAGAGACTGTGTGCCTCGACTATTTTCTTCATTAATATGTGTTCCGTATTAAATGATTGACGTGTTTACCGTGGGTTGGCGCCTTTCTTGAGAACACTTGGATTTTTACATTTTTTACATTTTAAATTTGCTTAAATAATTCTATTTTGTTTTTTTTTTCAGCTATAATCAACACGAAAATAAATCTAGGCGAACAAAGTCACAAAAATGAGAAATCTATTGCTATCAACAGGCAAACCTGCACAATTCCTTGGAAAGAAGTGAGTGCTTTGTGAATATCGTATATACTCAAATTTTAATAAATGAACCAATTTCTTTTCAGAGCTCACATCATCATTACCAACATTTCGACGATTTCGAAGTTCAGTGAAGTCGGATGACTCTTTTATTGGCGTACCGACATGTGAGACGGTCGTTGGAGTTATGACTCTAAATACGATGAAGCGTTCGACGTCCACTCCATATTAGTAAAGAAAATCACGGCAGAAAGAAAATACGATACATCGTATACAGTAAGTTCATTCTTATTTCTACGTTCTCATAAATCAATAAATCTGATACTTTGCAGTTTGGTCTTGAATTGAATAGCTCCAGCAGCGTCACGTACTCTTCTGCTTCAAAGATAAAACCACCTGGATTCTAAATAACCGGGATATACTGTAATGATACATCTGGATATCGATGAAAAGAAAACATGCGCTGGTCAAGAACTGGAACATAACAAAATACCCAGGGATTACGTCTGTAAAAGCATGGAAATTTCCGATTCAATTCGACCGACAGGACTTCATCAAAACTGGTAAGCACTTTTCACAAAAAAGTGAAATTTCTGATATGCCAAAACCGTATTGTAGACAGAACACTTGGATGTCAGTGTTTACATCATCTGCACCTGGATTTGAGAATTCCGTTCCAATGGCTCAGAACTCTTCGACGTCTACAATTCTGGTTTACTAGTCGTTGATTCCACTAATGGTTCTACATACTGGACTGTTGGCTTTGTACATTCGAGTACACCCAGATTACTAGAAAACTGAGCCAAGGCAGAGATTATGCAAAAGAAAAAAACGTTTAAATAACCCTAATCGAAACGGCTTCAATGGGAAAGTTGGATAGGGGTAAACAATCTCTCACAACTTGAGTCAAAAGAATCTGGATTTGAGGGACATCAGATACATCCGGACATCGATGGCAAGGAAGTCATTCGATTATGAACGTTGGTCAAGTGTTGTCGTAAACTTGAACGTTCGATGATGTGAAGAGGAAAATTCAATAAAGAACGACATTGAGTGACGGAAAGAAGAGCAAGATACGAATTGATGATGTCTGTGAGACCACGGAAATTTCCAATTCAATTCGACCCATCAAAACCGTTAAGAATTTTTTCAATACCGTGAAATTATTTGTTTGAAACATTTTTTTAGGTAAACGCAACAAAAGAATCAGAGCTCCTTACCTCGTCAGCAGTTGTGGCGTTTGACATTCGTTATAATGGCTCAAAACTCTTCGACGTCTACAATTCTGGTCCATTAGTCGTTGATTTCATTAGTTAATGGTTCTACATACTGGATTGTAGGCTTTGTACATTCGAGTTCGTGCAAATTGGTTAAAAATTGAGCCAAAACGGGAATTCTGCCAAGGAAATTGCTGATTCAAGCTCAAATCAGAAACATTAGTTGGAGAAAAGGAAGCCGGAAGAAATCCGTATTGCAGCATTGATGAAGTGAGTTCATTTAATTGCATCTTTTTCTACTAACTAGGATATTTTGCAGACTTGTTGTATCGGACTTGGCAAGTTACAACGCCTTTGATGTGAAAGTCGGGATGAAGAACGCAGTCACTCACAATTTGAGTCTAAAACAACTGCTGGTCAAGAATACGGTAGTCAACGAACTGAAAGTACCCTAGATGGCACGTTTCATCCTCCTAATGCTGTTAGAGGACCGCTCAACCAAGATTGACATTGAGAGACGGGTCGGAGAAGTTGAAAAAAGCAGAACTGCTGCATTGATGGAGTGAGTTCAATCTAGTTTCCCTTTTCTCATCTCATTTGGACTTTTTGCAGACTTGTTAGTACCGGACTTGGCAACTTCCAGCTTTTTTACTGTATACCAGAGTGATAGAATTCCTCAGAACTGTGAGAACATGGTTGAAGTGCCACAACTACTTTGAAATGACGCGTAGGAGTATTCATGTCATGATGACTTGTTTGGGATCGATGCTTGTGTAACGAAACTTGCTAAAAATGCGGATTGGAGTTACAAATGTGTTGTCAATCGGAATTGTATTTCCTCAGCTTCGAATGTTTTGCGGTTAGTGAATTTGTCGAGCTACTTGGTACTCTCCGTGAGAAATGTGGTCTTTCAGGTAAACCTGGTCGATTAATGGCTGTCAGCCGTTACCCATCTCCAAGAAGACATTCAAGTGCTGGTCCCAACCATCAAAAATGCCGGAAAACTACAATAACATGAAGCTGGTCACTCCGTTACATAACAATAGTTATTTGAATGACATCAATTTTCATTTGTCCTGCCTCGAAGTTGATAACATGAAATTCTTTTCAAAAAAGGACAGTTTTATGATGTTATGACTTGGAAATCGATATTTTCCTCATTAAAAAAAAGCAAGACAGACAAGAAATAACAACCTAGCTGTTATCTGGCGCAGTTCTCCACATGACGAAGAGTAGAGTTTGGTATCATTTACAGATTTACAATTTCTCAGTTATTTCCAACAATCTGTTGACATCTCCTCCCACCAAAAGCAAGTCATACTTGTTTCCAAAGATTTAAAAGTTTAATTAGTGTTGTATAACGTATGCTACGGTGCTAGAAGTGCATTAATGAGGCATTCAATGTAATATTTTAAGAAAAACTCAATTCAGAAGATGTTCTCAATATCAATTTCCCGCTTTGCACTTTTTCTTTTCCCTTCGTTTTTCACGAGGAAGAAACGATATCAAAAGAAATGTTATGGTCTTTTTTCTGAAATTTTCCATCCCACCCACCTCGAATATGGCCTGTTTCTCATGCGAGGGAGGAGTAAAGGTGCAAATCGAATTAAAACCTGTATAAAAAGGGGAGCCAACCAGTGGTAGGCATCAGTCTCTATCAGTTTTTGATATTTTTCTAACTGATTCTGTCCTTCTGAGTAATGAAATTGTTCTTGGTGAGTTTACAAGGGATTCAGACTGGGGTTGGCAGAAGAAAACCTTTTTTGGCGCTTGCACTGCTAGCAGGAGGGGTCCACCGCGCTCCCGGCTGTTGTCTTATCGTCACGCTCTTTATTACAGGTCCCGTGTCTCATCCTTTCCATGGTTTTGGTCTTTACAAAACCAACCAAAGCCAACGACCTTCAGGAGAACCAAACAATCTCGACGGAAGTTCAAGGCAATTTCCCAAGGACTCATTGTAGCCCCAGATGCAAACCCCGCTACATGTGTCACGAGGAGAGGTGTGTCCTCCGATCTATGGAAGTGATTCGGAAGTGTGGAGAGAGCCAAGAATGGTGCCCTCCGCGGCGGTGTTTTGAAGGACAATGTGTTTTTAAGGTCTAACTCAATTCTTCTTTATGATGTTGTTGTGATTTTCTTTGAATAAACTGTGAAGTCAAATACAAGTTGTATTATTGATCATGAGAATATGAGCTCACATATTATAACAACCGTTTTTTCTCAGATTGAAACAGGAGAGAGTCGTGTGCGCTTTTTCTTTGGTTAACGTTTGCGTTTTAATGTAACGTGCCTGGCGCGCCAGGTAGAAAACTGAGAATCAAAATCCTGATTGTCGTCTGGCAGATTTTTGACAGACCGTTCACCTTAGACAACTTCGCTTCCAGATCGATTTTTTGGGCCAAGGGTCGCTTTTCATCAAACAGAAAACTTCATCGAAAGTCGATAAAATGTCAAGAATTCAGGTGTCAGAAGCTGGGGAACAGAAAATTCGCATATGATCCTTCTCCCACGTCGCTTTTAAGGGGTCAGAGTAGCTTTAGGAGAGGAAACTTTGGAAAAAGGCGAAAAAATGGGAGCGATTCTGGTGTCAGAAGCGCGGAAATCGAAAATTCGCCTATGATCCTTCTTCCACGTCGCTTTTTAGCGGTCAGAGTAGCTTTTGGAGAGGAAACTTCGGAAAAAGACGAAAAAAGTGAATGAAAATACACTCATGATTCTCCTTCCAGATCGATTTTTCGGGGACCGAGTCACTTTTGGGCAGAAAACTTCATCGAATCTCAGAGAAATGTCATGTATTCAGGTGTCAGAAGCTGGGGAACCGAAAATTCGCCTATGATCCTCCTTCCAGATCGATTTTTCGGGGATCGAGTCACTTTTGGGCAGAAAACTTCATCGAATGTTAGAAAAATGTCAACTATTCAGGTGTCCGAAGCTGGGAACCAAAAATTCGCACATGATCCACCTTCCAGATCGATTTTTATGGGCTTGAGTCACTTTTGGAGAGAAAACTTCGAAAAAAGTAGAGAAAATGTGAACGATTCGGGTGTCAGAAGCACGGAAATCGAACATTCGCTCGTGATCCTTCTTCCACTTCGCTTTTTAGGTCAAGAGTAGCTTTTGGAAAGAAAACTTCGAAAAAAGTCGAAAAAATGTGAACGATCCGGGTGTCAGAAGCACGGAAATCGAACATTCGCTCGTGATCCTTCTTCCACTTCGCTTTTTAGGTCAAGAGTAGCTTTTGGAAAGAAAACTTCGAAAAAAGTCGAAAAAATGTGAACGATCCGGGTGTCAGATGCACGGAAATCGAACATTCGTCCATGATCCACCTTCCAGATCGATTTTTCGGGGATCGAGTCGCTTTTAGACAGAAAACTTCATCGAATGTCAGAGAAATGTCAACTATTCAGGTGTCAGAAGCTGGGAAACCGAAAATTCGCCCATGATCCTTCTCCCACGTCGCTTTTAAGGGGTCAGAGTAGCTTTAGGAGAGGAAACTTTGGAAAAAGGCGAAAAAATGGGAGCGATTCTGGTGTCAGAAGCGCGGAAATCGAAAATTCGCCTATGATCCTTCTTCCACGTCGCTTTTTAGCGGTCAGAGTAGCTTTTGGAGAGGAAACTTCGGAAAAAGACGAAAAAAGTGAATGAAAATACACTCATGATTCTCCTTCCAGATCGATTTTTCGGGGACCGAGTCACTTTTGGGCAGAAAACTTCATCGAATCTCAGAGAAATGTCATGTATTCAGGTGTCAGAAGCTGGGGAACCGAAAATTCGCCTATGATCCTCCTTCCAGATCGATTTTTCGGGGATTGAGTAGCTTTTGGAAAGAAAACTTCGTAAAAGTCGGAAAAATGTGAACGATTCGGGTGTCAGAAGCACGGAAATCGAACATTCGCTCGTGATCCTTCTTCCACTTCGCTTTTTAGGTCAAGAGTAGCTTTTGGAAAGAAAACTTCGAAAAAAGTCGAAAAAATGTGAACGATCCGGGTGTCAGATGCTGGGGAACCGAAAATTCGTCCATGATGCACCTTCCAGATCGATTTTTCGGGGATTGAGTAGCTTTTGGAAAGAAAACTTCGAAAAAAGTCGAAAAAATGTGAACGATCCGGGTGTCAGAAGCACGGAAATCGAACATTCGTCCATGATCCACCTTCCAGATCGATTTTTCGGGGATCGAGTCGCTTTTAGACAGAAAACTTCATCGAATGTCAGAGAAGTGTCAACTATTCAGGTGTCAGAAGCTGGGAAACCGAAAATTCGCCCATGATCCTCCTTCCAGATCGATTTTTCGGGGATTGAGTAGCTTTTGGAAAGAAAACTTCGTAAAAGTCGGAAAAATGTGAACGATTCGGGTGTCAGAAGCACGGAAATCGAACATTCGCTCGTGATTCTCCTTCCGAATTCTCCGAATCTTACAATTTCGCATGAATTTTCTTTGGATTTGGTAGAGCGCGGTTGAAAGACACGTGTCGTGCTAATAGCAACTCTAGACTCAAATTCTATTAATTATTCTTGTTCACTAATTGTAATCTTGATTTCAAAACTTCCTTTGATACGAGGCGTTGCAGAAAGAACACTTCTAGCAGAACTCAAAAGACCAAACATTTTTCCTCCGTTTCAAATTTCCATATTTCTCCTTCCTCATAAAACGTTTTTATCACCTTCCCATTCCAAATCACCATTCTCACATGAGTGGGAGGAGCCTCGCCTCCCGCCTATAAATATGCGACTCGCTCCGTTGATTCTCCTCATTCGACGGCTCGCCATGACTCGTCTCGTAACCATCTTCCTGATCGTCTCCTGCTTTCTTCTGGTTCCAAATGTCTCCTGCTTGACCAAATTCTATTTCAATGGTACCTTCGAGTGCTTCGCGCCGCACTTCCGCCATCATATCACTATCTTCGAGGATGATTGGTTGTAAGTATAGACTATGAGTATATAGTGTGCTGCGGAGTTGCGCGGAATTCCGGCTTCCGATTTCCGCACCTCAGACAGAAAAAATTTTCAGCTTCGATGACGCTATCTCCCACATCGCCGCCAAAAGTTCGCATGCCCCACACTTCTTTGAGGCATATGCTGAGGACACAACTGATTATAGTGTAAGTCCGGAATCTCTAGCTATTCACCAGAACAGAAATTTGCAGGGAAACTTTGAACTGTACATGGATATTGTGCACAGTTGCAATACGAAAGGGGAACAAGTGCTACCATATAAGAAGTTGAGATATTATCTTGGCAACTTCCCAGAAAACATCAAGTGAGTCACAGGCGGAACAAATGTCAAAAATATACGGAAGATTTTCAGAGAATACCATAGAACGCTCCACATCAACCTGACTGACGCTGGCGAGGACACGACCGAAGTGATCGGGACGATGAAGAAATTCGAAGAGAACATCGTCGATGCAAGCAGTGAATTCAACTGATACGTGATACGTTGTAGATTTAATAAAATTGTTGCACCTATTTGGAGAAAACATGCTTGAAATCGGTATGCAATACTGCATCCAACTTCTACATCAGAAAAAGATTTGCATTTGTCTGAAACTGGCTCAGACTGCTAGAGAGTGATTTTTTTTTTCTATTCTCAGTTGAAAAGTGCATAGTCCAAAATCAGATGACTAGTTGTTTTACAGATAGCGGATACGGTTTCTGAGCCGAGTGTGTGTGATTTTTGAGATAGAATGAGCTTTGGACAGAAAACATTTTTAATGTCAAGAAAAAGAACGATTCGGGTGTCAAAAGCTCGGAAATCGAAAATTCGCCCATGATCCTTCTACCGCGTCGCTTTTTAGGAGTCAGAGTAGCTTTTGGAGAGGAAACTTCGGAAAAAGGCGAAAAAATGAGAGATTCGGGTGTCAGAAGAACGGAAATCGAAAATTCGCCAATGATCCTTCTCCCATGTCGTTTTTTATGGGTCAGAGTAGCTTTTGGAGACGAAACTTCGGAAAAAGGCGAAAAAATGTGAACTATTCTCATAAGCTCGCTTTTTAGGGGGCGGATACGTTTTCTGAGCCCATTGTGTGATTTTTGAGATGGAAAGAGATCTCTAGACTGCATCTTTCCGAAGTATATTTCATTTGAGCTGTTATTGAGCGAGTTTTGATAGAAACTCAGATAACTATGTAGTTGTATCACTCCTGACACAAACCGGTCCGTTGGGCCTTGCCGGGCCGGGTCGGGCCTTGACAACTTTTTTTTTTGGTTTATTCGTAGCGATATTGCCATTTCGAAGATTGTTCGTAATCAAATACCAATGTCTCATTATCAAAATCAACATTCACACCAACATCATCTAAATCGGTCAGGCTCCAACAAAATAAAATATTTAAAATTGTATCAATTGTATTAAAAATTGTATTAATTGTATTAAAAGTTGTATTAAAAGTTGTATTAATTGTATTAAACTTGTATTAATTGTATTAAAAATTGTGTAAATTGTATTAAAAATTGTATTAATCGAATTGAACAGACATTTTTTTCATTCAAAAGTCAAAAAAATTCGAGTTGAAACTATATTTAAAAAAATTTTAGTTATGTAGATTGTGGTCATCAACAGCTTCTCGCTATTGCCGTTGATGTAGATCTGATTTGCTTAATTCGAGCCACATGACCATTTGAAAAATAGCACACAATCGAATAGCAATATCGAATCCACTATCCACGCAAACATCACAAACATCGCGCAGGTCCCCTGTGCCCTTATTTCTGACATTTTGGTGTGATCTACCTGAAAGACCAAATTTCTCACGGAGAGTACCGAATAGTTCGACAAATTCACTAACCGCAAAACATTTGAATTTGAGGGAATCAAATTCTGAGTTGCGATGTTCTCTTATCCAGCATTTTCAGCAAACACGTTTCGATTCTCCTGATTTGACCTTGAATCAGCTTTTTACTTGACATAATCTCCGTATTGGCTCAATAATTTCAGCAGTCTGCACGTACTCAAATGTTCGAAGCCAACAGTCCAGTATGTAGAACCAACCTTCTCTGTGTATTGAGCCTCTTCTCGCTGTGATAATTTCCGGATTGGCCGTCGACTGCTTCATCGTAACTGGAGCCACAACTCCGACGACAATCTCAGTCCGCTAGTGCAAACGTCTTCCAACCTCAGAGAAGTTTGATCTTGTAGGAATGTTGGTAATGATGCTGTCAGCTCTGAAAAGTAATTCGTTGAATTTTTTATATATATTTTCACAAAACACTCATTTCTTTTCAAGGCATTTCGCCGGTTTTCCAGTTGATTTATCAATTGATTCTGCAATTTTGGGACTTCTTCCAACTTTTGTGTCGATTATATCTGAAAAAAAGCAAATGAGAATCATTATAACAGATTTAAAGCGGTGAAAAAAAGTTAAAACCCAAGTATTCTCAAGAAAAGCGCCAGCACACGAGAAACACGTCAACCATTTTTTGTGCGCTTTTTCGGATATCACTTCAATTCCAGAAAAACAAATTGCTTGAAAAAAATTGCTTAGAGACTATGCGTAATGATTCAATTTTCCAAAAATGAATATTAAAAATGGTGGACCAGAAATACTGAAAAATTATGAAAAAATATGTGTTTCAGACTGTATTTATTTGTGTTTGAGACTATATTGATACCTTTATTTGAACTTCCCTCTCTATTTTGGTGTTGGAAATCCATTAGAGCAGATTTGATGAGCTGTTGCCATGCGACAATTTTGAAGACCAGAGAATATTGTCTGCGTCTCACACCTCCCGTCCAAAGGTAATCGGAGGTGCACTTTTAATGCATTAGCCTCTGTTATGTTTCACTGATGTCTATCACGTTTCCTAATTGTCTCGCCGTCTTCTTAGTCTGTGTCTCTGCACTCTTATAAAATTTCCTTTGTGTGTCTGCTGGAGAGACTATGTGCATCGACTATCATCTTAATTAATGTGTGTTTTTGTACAACTTTTGGAATAAATTGGTCTTTTTCTTATTGTTTTACCAGTAGGATTTCAAAATAAATCCAATTAATTATTACAGAAGGTCTAATAAGCATCCCATTTTTTCTATTTTTCTCGGTTATCACACAACTTTCTGTATTCCTGGTTCACCATTTTATCTTATTTTTTGAACAGGCATGTGTTTCACTCAACCCCTAAGCGCTTCCTTTGATTCATTCTTTTCCAAATCCAAGCGATATCCGGAAATGCGTACAAAAAAATGATTGACGCGTTTTCCGTGAGTCGGCGCTTTTCTTGAGAACACTTGGGTTTTAACTTTTTTTCACCGCTTTAAATCTGTTATAATGATTCTCATTTGCTTTTTTTCAGATATAATCGACACAAAAGTTGGAAGAAGTCCCAAAATTGCAGAATCAATTGATAAATCAACTGGAAAACCGGCGAAATGCCTTGAAAAGAAATGAGTGTTTTGTGAAAATATATATAAAAAATTCAACGAATTACTTTTCAGAGCTGACAGCATCATCACCAACATTCCGACGAGTTCGAAGGCCCTATCTGATTTTGGACGACTCTTCCATTGGCGTTCTGAGACTGTCGTCGGAGTTGTGGCTCCAGTTACGATGAAGCAGTTGACAGCCAATCCGGCAATCATCACAGCGAGAAGAATCAATACACAGAAAAGGCTGAAATACGTTAATAAAACTGTGAGTTCATTGGTATTCCGGCGTTTCAAAATTCAATGTCTCGGATATTTTGCAGTTTGGTCTTTGAATTGACTAGACAGCAGCATCACACCCACTTCTGCATCAGAAGCAAAATCATCTGTATGAGGGAACCTTCTGATACATTTGGATAGCAAACACAAGAAGAAAATTCATTGGTCAAGAACTGAAACCACGCCGGATCGATTGCGATGCTGTGAAATTGATGCAGTGAAAGGAACGTTCAAGCGTGATCGACCACTAGGGGCATCAAAAGCATATACATAAGGATGATGTCTGTGACCGCCCGGAAATTTCCAATTCTACTAAATCAAGTTTATTCCGACTTCGTGAATTGTTCTGAATGTTTCATCATTTATTATTTCGGTTCCAAACATAGCTGATTCAGCCAGACTGCTTTAGGCTTACTGAAACGAAAAGCAGAAGAAAAAGAAGAAGACGAGAAAAGAAAAGAAGGACGAAGAAGAAAGAAACCGGTAAATATTTTTCAAAAAGCTTGAAATATTTATTTGAAACATTTTCAAGGTAGACGTAACAATTGAATCACTGTGCTCATCTTGTCAACAGTACCGGGACTCGAACTTTTTTCCAATGGCACATAACTCTTTGACGTCCACAATTCTGCCCCACTTGTTATTTAAGCTCGAATCATCTGGAGAATGGAAACGTGTTTCTTGGAAAACTCTGAATGAGAAAACATCGCCATTCACGATTTGATTTTGTCAACTTCGAACGTTTTGCGGTTAGTGAATTTGTCGAGCTATTTGGTACTCTCAGTGAGAAATGTGGTCTTTCAGGTAGATCAGCAACATTGGCATCTGGATAAGGAAATCATCTGATAAATCTGGATATCAAACACAAAAATCATTGGTCAAGATCTGAAATTACTCAGGATGGATTGCAATGCTTCGAAATTGATGTTGGGAAAGGACCATCCAAGCAAGATCGATATGTTGTGAAGGGAATCAGAACAAGATACATTAGGATGATGCCTGTGAGAGCACGAAAACTTCCAATACAATTCAATCTACTTTATCATGAGGAAAAGGTGAGCCCTTTTTCAAACAATGTGGATTTTCTGATTTAAAACATTTTTAAGGTTGACACAACAGTTGGATCAGAGTGTTCACCTTGTCAGTAGCACCGGGATTTGAACTTTGTTCCCATGGCTCCAAACTTTTCGACGTCTGCAATTTTGGTGATCTAGTCGTTGATTCCATAAGTTCATGGTTCAAAATACTGGACTGTTGGCTTTGAACATTTGAGTACGTGCCGATTGCTGAAAAGATTGAGGCAAAACGGAAATTCTGCCCAGCAAAAAGCTGATTTCAAGTGAAAAGAATCGAAACGAGCTTGATGGAAATACTGGATCAGAGAACATCGTCATTTGCAATTTTAATTTCCTCACATTCAGCATTAAATGTTTTGCGGTTAGTGAATTTGTGAAACTATTTGGTACTCTCCGTGAAAAATGTGGTCTTTCAGGTAGATCACAACAAATGAATCAAGATTGAATTAGTTGAAGGCTGATGGATGTAGGATGGAGCAAATCAAGAAGGTTATCGAATGGTTGTTCCCAACATCAGATATGTTGATGAACTACAAACAAGAGGAGCTCATGACTCCGTGACAGTACAATAAAGACTTGATTGGCAATAATTTTGATTTATCCTGCCTTGAAGCTGAATAAATGAAAACCTTTTCAAATATAGATTGTATTGCGATGTTATGACTTGAAAATCGATGTTTTTCTAAACCAAAAAGACTGCAAGACAATGAGAAAAAATCTTCGGGTGTGACAGCGGGAGATGCGGTATCTGAGCCAACTGTGTCATTATTGAGATAGAAATGGAACTCAATACTTAATTTTTCCGAAGAATTCTTCGATTGGTAAGATACTCGTCAATTTTTGATCGAAAATGAGAAGAATAGTTGTCTCACAGATGGCGGATAGTGTTTCAGAGACAATTGTGTCATTATTGAAATAGAAAAGGCACTCTATACTTTATTTTTCCGGAGAATCGTTCTAATTATTCAATACGAAACAGTATCAACAAAAGGTTTTTTGTTGAATGAAAACTCGTTGGGAAGATGATCAGTTCTTAGTAACGCCGAGGCACGTTCGGAACATCCATACGACCCGAAAAGTGAGTATGAAGATTCAAATAACTACAGAGAACAAAGAAAAAGTATTTTAATATGAAATAGTATCAACAAATCGTTTTTTGTTGAGTGAAAACTCGTTGGGAAGATGATCAGTTCTTAATAACGCCGAGGCACGTTCGGAACATCCATACGACCCGAAAAGTGAGTATGAAGATTCAAATAACTACAGAGAACAAAGAAAAAGTATTTTAATAAGAAATAGTATCAACAAATCGTTTTTTGTTGAGTGAAAACTCGTTGGGAAGATGATCAGTTCTTAGTAACGCCGAGGCACGTTCGGAACATCCATACGACCCGAAAAGTGAGTATGAAGATTCAAATAACTACAGAGAACAAAGAAAAAGTATTTTAATAAGAAATAGTATCAACAAATCGTTTTTTGTTGAGTGAAAACTCGTTGGGAAGATGATCAGTTCTTAATAACGCCGAGGCACGTTCGGAACATCCATACGACCCGAAAAGTGAGTATGAAGATTCAAATAACTACAGAGAACAAAGAAAAAGTATTTTAATATGAAATAGTATCAACAAATCGTTTTTTGTTGAGTGAAAACTCGTTGGGAAGATGATCAGTTCTTAGTAACGCCGAGGCACGTTCGGAACATCCATACGACCCGAAAAGTGAGTATGAAGATTCAAATAACTACAGAGAACAAAGAAAAAGTATTTTAATAAGAAATAGTATCAACAAATCGTTTTTTGTTGAGTGAAAACTCGTTGGGAAGATGATCAGTTCTTAGTAACGCCGAGGCACGTTCGGAACATCCATACGACCCGAAAAGTGAGTATGAAGATTCAAATAACTACAGAGAACAAAGAAAAAGTATTTTAATATGAAATAGTATCAACAAATCGTTTTTTGTTGAGTGAAAACTCGTTGGGAAGATGATCAGTTCTTAGTAACGCCGAGGCACGTTCGAAACATCCATACGACCCGAAAAGTGAGTATGAAGATTCAAATAACTACAGAGAACAAAGAAAAAGTATTTTAATAAGAAATAGTATCAACAAATCGTTTTTTGTTGAGTGAAAACTCGTTGGGAAGATGATCAGTTCTTAATAACGCCGAGGCACGTTCGGAACATCCATACGACCCGAAAAGTGAGTATGAAGATTCAAATAACTACAGAGAACAAAGAAAAAGTATTTTAATATGAAATAGTATCAACAAATCGTTTTTTGTTGAGTGAAAACTCGTTGGGAAGATGATCAGTTCTTAGTAACGCCGAGGCACGTTCGGAACATCCATACGACCCGAAAAGTGAGTATGAAGATTCAAATAACTACAGAGAACAAAGAAAAAGTATTTTAATATGAAATAGTATCAACAAATCGTTTTTTGTTGAGTGAAAACTCGTTGGGAAGATGATCAGTTCTTAGTAACGCCGAGGCACGTTCGGAACATCCATACGACCCGAAAAGTGAGTATGAAGATTCAAATAACTACAGAGAACAAAGAAAAAGTATTTTAATATGAAATAGTATCAACAAATCGTTTTTTGTTGAGTGAAAACTCGTTGGGAAGATGATCAGTTCTTAGTAACGCCGAGGCACGTTCGGAACATCCATACGACCCGAAAAGTGAGTATGAAGATTCAAATAACTACAGGAAACTAAGAGAATTATTTTAATATGAAATAGTATCAACAAATCGTTTTTTGTTGAATGAAAACTCGTTGGGAAGATGATCAGTTCTTAGTAACGCCGAGGCACGTTCGGAACATCCATACGACCCGAAAAGTGAGTATGAAGATTCAAATAACTACAGAGAACAAAGAAAAAGTATTTTAATATGAAATAGTATCAACAAATCGTTTTTTGTTGAGTGAAAACTCGTTGGGAAGATGATCAGTTCTTAATAACGCCGAGGCACGTTCGGAACATCCATACGACCCGAAAAGTGAGTATGAAGATTCAAATAACTACAGAGAACAAAGAAAAAGTATTTTAATATGAAATAGTATCAACAAATCGTTTTTTGTTGAGTGAAAACTCGTTGGGAAGATGATCAGTTCTTAGTAACGCCGAGGCACGTTCGGAACATCCATACGACCCGAAAAGTGAGTATGAAGATTCAAATAACTACAGAGAACAAAGAAAGAGTATTTTAATATGAAATAGTATCAACAAATCGTTTTTTGTTGAATGAAAACTCGTTGGGAAGATGATCAGTTCTTAGTAACGCCGAGGCACGTTCGGAACATCCATACGACCCGAAAAGTGAGTATGAAGATTCAAATAACTACAGAGAACAAAGAAAAAGTATTTTAATATGAAATAGTATCAACAAATCGTTTTTTGTTGAGTGAAAACTCGTTGGGAAGATGATCAGTTCTTAATAACGCCGAGGCACGTTCGGAACATCCATACGACCCGAAAAGTGAGTATGAAGATTCAAATAACTACAGAGAACAAAGAAAAAGTATTTTAATAAGAAATAGTATCAACAAATGGTTTTTTGTTGAATGAAAACTCGTTGGGAAGATGATCAGTTCTTAGTAACGCCGAGGCACGTTCGGAACATCCATACGACCCGAAAAGTGAGTATGAAGATTCAAATAACTACAGAGAACAAAGAAAAAGTATTTTAATAAGAAATAGTATCAACAAATGGTTTTTTGTTGAATGAAAACTCGTTGGGAAGATGATCAGTTCTTAGTAACGCCGAGGCACGTTCGGAACATCCATACGACCCGAAAAATGAGTATGAAGATTCAAATGACTACTGGAAACAGAGAGAATTGTACAACAAATGTTTTTTTGTTGAATGAAGAGTGAAAAGGGACAGTAGAGAATGTATGCAACCGACTCAACTGTGAGTAATTAATCGATATGGTATTATGGGAGAGGTCTGTTTGTCTTTATTGTCCATGTGACCTTTCCGCTGATTGACAGTTTGATAACCTGATGTGACAAGTTGGAACGTCATATGTGATGATGTTATCGGCAACTTCATAGAAACCTGTCCTATAAATAGTGTGAACGGATAACTCTGAACCCAGTTGACCTTTTTTGTATGCCACCGGGGTTGATTTTTTTGTCTGCTGCGTCTGTTGACAACCACCTGCGAAAATCGGTTTTTGACTTGAAGAAAATTTTTTGAATTTAAGGGAATCAAAGTGTCATGAGTGGCGGGGTTTTTTTCCGACGCATTTTCATCAAACACATCTTGATTTCCCTCTACATAATTGACGCATCCAGCTGTCTTATTATTGACGCATCCAGCTGCCTCTATGTATTGAGCCTCTTCTCGCTGTGATGATTTCCAGATTGGCCGTTGACTGTTTCATCGTAATATGAGCCACAACTCTGACGACAGTCTTGGAACGCCAATGCAATTGTCATCCAAACTCAGGGACCTTCGAACTCGTCAGAATGTTGATGATGATGATGAAAGTTCTGAGAAGAAATTCGTTCATTCATTGAATTTCTGGTATATACGTTATTCACAAAATACTCACTTATTTTCAAGGAATTTCGCCGGTTTTCCCGTTGATTTATCAATACATTCTCCAATTTTGGGACTTCGTCCAACCTTTGTGTCGATTATATCTAAAAATAAGCAAATTAGAATCATTACAACAGGTTTAAAGCGGTGAAAAAAGTTAAAACACAGGTGTCCTCAAGAAAAGCGCCAACTCACGAGAAACACGTCAACCATTTTTTGGGCGCTTTCTCGGATATCGCTTAGAAAGGTCCTCCTTCGGAGGGGTACTGTTAATACATTACCCTCTGTTGTGTTTCATCTTTTTGGTCTGCGTCTCTGCACAATTATAAAATAATCTTTGTTTGTCTGCTGAAAAGACTGTGTGCCTTGAATACCTTCCTAATTACTGTGTATTTTTCACAATTGTTGGGAAAAAAGGGTCTTTTCTTACGGTTTACAACTTTTCAAGGATTCTCGCACAATAGTTGCTTCTTCATTTTTTGAAAAGTATTTTTTATGAGTAATCTTCTAGCGGTCCCTTTGTGAACTGAGCCTCTTCCTACTGTGATGATTTTGAAACTGGCCGTCACTTCTTCAAGGAAGTTACCGTTCGTTAACCCATATTCGCTTTTTATGTATCGGTCCAATCAACCTGCACTTATACTACACGTCTTTTTATCGTCCTTCCTCTGTATTCTCTTTTTCCATGAGTCCGCGTTTCTCATTGCTCTCCGATAGGGTACTATTTAAAAATAACTCCTATAAACGGACCATTTTTTGTTTTTAACTCAATCAAAGTCAATGTTGTTCTGTTACCCGTTTTTTTTGAAGCTTTGAAATTGATTTCTCTAATTGAGCCATATTTTTCCAGGTAGCATGGCACCATCCAATTCACCGAAACCGAATCCACGTTCGCATAAGAAGAAAAATTCAAAAAACCGTGTCAATGACGGAGAAGATGCTAAATTTCTGGACGGTTTAGGAATAACCAGGAGAAGAAATGGAACGTTCGGAAAAAAACGACCAGACCCGATGATTTTGCAAGCTCGGAAAGAGGCGAAGGAAGCAGAACGTGTAAGATTTAATGCAGTTTATTCTGAAATAATTTCAATTAATTTTGCAGAAAGCTAAGAAAGAGAAGGAAGAAGCAGAACGGGTAAGATTTAACACAGATTTTTTAGAAATATTTTCAATTAATTTTACAGAAAGCACTACTTGCTCAACTGCGTTTTCCGAGAGAATGCCGACTTCCGAAACCTAAAGAGAATAGTGGAAGAAGCAAAATAGAAGAAGTACTGTCATCAGATGATGAAGAAGAAGAAGAAGAAGACCAGAACGATAAAGACTACGTAAGGAAAAGTTATCTAAAATAGTTTATTTCGTTGTATTTCATTTTAGGTATTCTCAACTGCGTATGGAAAACAAAGGAAGAGAGGTTCTGGTATAAGGACCTCGAAAAAGAGTGGAACTGGTTCAATGGACAAACAAATGGCAGATACCAGTGTTTCCGACGAAGATGATGAAGAATAAAATAGTGGACTAGAAGATGAAGTGGCAGAAGGAAGCATACAACATCATCTCCTCGTTTTATAAGTTGTAATTCCTTGTTCTCATGTTTTGCTTTAATTCAAATTCCCCCTCTCTTTTCTCACGTCATCCATCTTTTTTTATTTGTTGATATTTTTCCCGTTTTGCCCCTTTTTCCTTTTTCTGTCATTGTAACTATACCTTTTTTGATCTCTAATCCTATAACCCCGCCCCAATCTCACACGTGAGGACAGGGCGAGCGTTCCTTGCCCAAAAAAGTTGAATTCATAATAGATTGTGGTCATCGACCGCTTCACGTTATTTTAGTTATCTGATTCGCTTTATTCAAAACCATATGACTCACAATCGTGAAAAGTGCGTTCTTTTCATGAGGTGAATGGTCTGGCGAAAATCTGCCAGGCGACAATAGGAATCTTGATTCTCAATTATCCGTCTGGTACTTTCTATCCTAACAACTTCTTCATTGAATTAACGGTTTATTCGAGTCGAAAAACAGCACAATTATAAGAAATTGGATTCCATCTTCGAAGCCACACAATCTCCCCAAAGACACGATTGACCTGGAGAGCACCATCGCGGGAGTTCGCTGTCCCAATCGCACATGAACCATCCATCCGCGTCTGTCTCGACCTCAGGTCCGGGCACACACATCCCATCCTCACAGAAGAAGTCAGGTTGACATCCGAACTTGCACTGAGTCGATGAGTCATCTGAAACCAGTTCGTTTTCCGGAAGGGGGAACGCCTTCGCTGGTTTTGGGACGACCAAAACCATTAGAAGCATGAGACACGGAATCTGTAATAAAGAGCTTGACGATGAGGGAATACGATGTGCCGGGAGCGCGGTGGACCCCTTTTGCAAGCAGTACAAGCACCAAAAAGAAGGTTATATTCTGCCAACCTCAGTCCGAATCCCTTGTAAACTCACCAAGAAGAACTTCATTGTTCAGAAGAGCAGAATCAGATAGAAAAATATCAAAATCTGATAGGAGCTGATGCCTACCACTGGCTGGCTCCCCTTTTTATAGAGGTTTTAATTCGATTTACACCGTTCCCCTCCCTCGTATGGGAAACATGCCATAATCGAGGTGGGCGTGATGGAAAAATTTTAAAAAAAGATCATAAAATTTCTCCGGAAATCGTCTCTACCCCGAAAAAAAGCGAAAGGACACGAAAACATGCAAAACGGAAAATTGATATTGAAAACACCTTATGAATTGAGTTTTCATCAAAATATTACCTGGAAATCCACGGTAATGCTGTTCTAATACCGCAGAACGTGTTGCTAATACCACTTTCAAATCATTCGACTCTTTGAAAACAAGAATGGCTTGTTTTTGGTGGGAGGAGATGACAACAGATTACTGGAAACAACTAAGAAATTGTAAATCCGTAAAAAATTGGTAAACTAGATATACTGAAAAGAAAAATGGGAAATTCGTAAATGAATTTACAATGGAAAAAAAGCTTTTAACTGTGTTTGAAATTTCATTGATACCTTTGTTTGAAATTCCCTCTCTATTTTGGTGTTGGAAATCCATTAGAGCAGATTTGATGAGCTGTTGCCATGCGACAATTTTGCAGACGAGAGAATATTGTCTGCGTGTCACATCTCCCGTCCAAAGATCCTCGGAGGTGCACTTTTAATACATTAGTCTCTGTTATATCTCTCTAATGTCTATCACGTCTTCTATCTGTCTTGCCGTCTTATTAGTCTGAGTCTCTGCGCTCTCATAAAAATATCTTTCTGTGTCTGCTGAAGAGACGGTGTACCTTGACCACCTTCTCAATTAATTTGTGAGTACGTTGAATGAAGGAAAGGGGCCTTAAGTAAAAAAGAA
Organism: Caenorhabditis remanei; assembly: GCF_010183535.1. NCBI lineage: Eukaryota > Metazoa > Nematoda > Chromadorea > Rhabditida > Rhabditidae > Caenorhabditis > Caenorhabditis remanei. Next base: position 20,324,441 of record NC_071333.1, read on the forward strand.
GGAAAGAGATCTGTTATTGTTTGATACAAGAGTTGCAAAGTTAAGAAAATGAAGTTTCACGAAAAACACGAAATAACGATCGTGATGTCTATAAAACACAAAGGTGTCAAAGTTAATACAATAATTTTGTTCAAAGATCAAAAATAACGATCGTGATGCAGCTACAACTTCAGGCGACCAGTTTCATTTGCTCCGATTATCAGGGAAAAGGAAAAAATGGTTTTTGTTGTAGGAACGGCGGACACCCAGACACACAGACAGATACTAGAAATGCTAATTTTAGCCAAAAAAAGATTTAAGCCAAAAAACTTCGCATTCTCACTTTAAAAAGTTCGAAAACAAACATCTGGATACTGGATGCACAGACAGATTTTTTCTTGAAAACGATTATTTGGTCATATGGATACACAAACGGACATTTCTAAAATAGCAATTTCTATTCCCGGACATACGAACAGACAGCTATGGCAAAACTGTTTACAAATTTGACATAAATACTCTATTTTCAGTCATTTTAATAATATACGTCAGTTTGATTCGCGCCTCATTTATCCAGCATGTATTTCTTCAAACACTTTTATCACAAAAATTTTGCATTTTGGGTAAAACTTAAGTATTGCGCTAGCGTTGCCAACGATCCATGCGTTAATTTTAATAAAAGTGACTCTCCGAATGTCTCACAGCTCTGTTGTGGCAACAGTTTGTATACTTGGGAAGACTGCTCAATACAAAAAACGATATAGAGCCAGAAATTCACAGAAGGCGACGATCAGCATGGGCGGCACTCAACAATATCAAAAACACAACAGATGCCCTGACATGCCCGAAAATCCGAGCGCAACTTTTCGACTCCATTGTTCTCCCCGCACTAACATATGGATCAGAAACATGGACTTTCACTAAAGCTCTATCCGAACGAGTAAAAATAACACATGCTGCACTGGAACGTAAACTTGTCGGAATTACCCTCACGGAACAACGAGAGAAAAACCTCCACCGAGAAGACATAAGAAAGATGTCCCAAGTGAAAGACCCTCTTGTCTTCATAACGAAACGAAAGTTAGGTTGGGCTGGCCACGTGATGAGAAGAAACGATAATCGGTGGACAACGTTACTTCAAGAATGGATACCCAGAAATGAGAAAAGGCCAGTAGGAAGACCACCAATGCGATGGGCAGACTCCCTGAAGAAAGAAATTTCAGTGCGACAAGGAACTCAATTGATCGAACCTTGGAGCACAATCGCCAAAGATCGGAAAAAATGGATAGCTGTGATCCGCGCCCACACCAACTGAGCGAAGAACGGATCGACTAAGTAACTAAGTAAGTAAGTTAATAATATACGTCAGTTTGATTCGCGCCTCATTTATCCAGCATGTATTTCTTCAAACACTTTTGTCACAAAAATTTTGCATTTTGGGTAAAACTTAAGTATTACGCTAGCGTTGCCAACGATCCATGCGTTAATTTTATTAAAAGTGACTCTTCGAATGTCTCACAGCTCTGTTGTGGCAACAGTTCGAGAAAGCTACTCTACTCAATTTTGAAAATGGTATTTAGGTTCTTTAAAAAAAGTGACTTACTTAATTTTTTTTTTCGGTATCCTAACCTACGGTTGACAAACCGTCCATCGCCTAGAAACCACGGACGTTACTAAACGTTTACCACGCAGATTTCACCGCAAGCACGTCTGATCAATCGGATTTATCTGATGGGTTCGTTGCTCCAAAACTTTTCCTGTCTTCAACATCTCGATCGCACTTCGCACATGCAGCTTTTCGTCTCCTTGCCCAGCTTTCCCCCGTCTCCAAAACATACTGAATGAACTAATAATATCACTGAATCTTAAAGCAATACTGTCGTCGCGTGGGGGTGGGGCGAGCTTTCCTTGCACAGAAAAAATTCATGTTATTTCAGTTGTTGTAGATCTGCTTCGCATTATTCAAAGCCATATGACTGAGAATCGAATACCAATATCCAATCCACTAATCACGCCAACATCCCACACATCGATCAAGCTCCAATCACACTATTTCTTGACATTTTGTTGTGATCTACCTGAAAAACCACGTTTCTCACGGAGAGTACCAAATAGCTCGACAAATTCACTAACCGCGAAACATTTAAAGCTGATGGAATCAATTTGAGAATAGCAATGTTCTCTTATTCAGCATTTCCATTAAACACGTTTTGATTTTCTAGATTTGAGCTTGAATCAGCTTTTTCCTGGGCAGAAGTTCCGTATTGGCTCAATGGTTTCAGCAATCGGCACGTACTCAAATGTACAAAGCCAACAGTCCAGTATATTGAACCATTAACAAATGAAATCAACGACTAGATCATCAAAATTGCAGACGTCGAAAAGTTCGGAGCCATAGGAACAAAGTTCAAATCCCGGTACAGCTGACGAGGATGAGCACTGTGATTCAATTGTTCCGTCTACCTTCAAAATGTTTTTAATTAAGAAATTCACGCTATTCGAGAAATGCTTACCACAATTGATTCGCTGTGTCTGTCGAATTGAATTGAACATTTCCGTGATCTCACAGGCATCATCTTCATGTGTCTTGTTTTGATTCCCTCTATTTAATGTACCTTGTTGCACGGTCATTTCATTGCATCAAAGGTTACATTTTACAACAACACATGCTTTTGCCTCGAATTGTGAGTGACGGTATTCTCCAATCCAAATGCCTCATTGAAGACGTTCCGATACTTGTTATTCGAACTGGAATCCGCTTTATCGTTGAGATAATCTTTGAATTGGCTCGATTTCTAGCAATCTGCACTCACTCAGATGCGGATTCCAAATAATCCAGTGTTCTGAACCAAAAAGTCATCAGTATCTGGTTTCACAGCTGTTGCAGTAGATGAGTTTAGAGTCATTAAAACAGAACTCCAATCCAGGTGCAGGTAAGGATGTAAACACTGAAATCCAACTATTTTGTAAGTTGAACTATATGGTTGCTTCGAATAGAAAAATTGGGCTCTATTCCAGTTTAGATGTCCTTTAAAAACTTAGACGTCCCTTAAAACACTTAGTCGTCCCTTGAAACACTTAAACGTCCTTTCAAACTCTAATTTTTTTAAAACGTCCTTTCAAAAGTTTAGACGTCCCAAAAAACGTTTAAACGTCCCATAAAATGTTTAGACGTCCCTTGAAATCCCAAAACATAGTTCTGAAAATTTAGACGTCCCAAAAAACATTTAGACGTCCCAAAAAACGTTTGAACGTCCCAAAAAACATTTGAACGTCCCAAAAAATATTTAGACGTCCCTTGAACACTTTCAGTGACTTTTAGTGTTGAAGGGACGTCTAAACTTTTTTTGGGACGTCTAATTATTTAAAACCATATTTTCGGACTTCAAGGGACGTCTCAAAATTTTATGGGACGTCTAAACGTATTTTGGGACGTCTAAGTATTTTTCGGGACGTTTAAACATTTTTGAACATGTTTGTTTCAAAGGAAAATGTTAGTTTCAAAGGAAAATGTTAAATGTTTCAAAGGACGTCTAAGTGTTCTAAGGGACGTCTAAGTGTTTTTTGGGACGTTCAAGTTTTCAAAGGACATCTAAACTGAAATAGAGCCAAAAATTGAAATTTACTGACCTGTTTTCTCGAAATTAAATTGAGATGAATTGGAGATGAACCATTAATATTAAATTGAGATGAATTAAATTGAGATGAACCTCATGCAGACCTCATTTTCATCTAATTCATTCCGATTCCCAACACATTCTAGTATGATGAAGCATGAAACCATTAAATCAGCGTTGTTTGGTGCCAGAACAATGAACGAGGAAGAATTTGGATCCGCAGTTGGAATTCAATTGATTGAAAGAAGCATCCATATGCAGCTAGTTCTGATTCACTTCACTAATTGTCGATCCTAGTTGAACCGTTTCTTTACAGAACTAAATGTTCAACGCCATGACATCAAAATATACCCCGATTAGTTCAAATTCAGATGCTTCTATCTTTAAAGCAGCATAGTACGCGACACTGCTGGAGCTATACTTCATACTTCTTGGAATGTTGGTGAAGATGCTGAAATTGGAAATAAATTGGTTCATTCATTGCATTTTTGGTATATTCGTGATTCACAAAACACTCACTTCTTATCAAGGAATTGAGCCGGTTTTCCTATTGATTTAACAATTGATTTCGCTGCGTTTACGATAAATTGCGGTACACCAGCATCTATCACACAAGCCGTCTTGACATGAATACTTATTCGCGTCGTCCGTACTACATAACAAGTCTACAAAAAGTCCAAATAAGAGGAGAAAGATGCAATTCAAATGAACTCACTCCATCAATGCAGCCGTACTCAATTATTCAACTTCTCCGACCTTACTCTCAATGTCAATCTCGGTTGGTCGGTCCTTTCACAGCATTAACAGTATTAAACATGCCATCTGGGGTAGTTGCAGTTCTTTGACTAGCGTATTTTTGACCATGGGATGCATTTAGTTCTAGTTGTCAATAACTGTGTATTCCAATCCGATTTTCCCATCAAATACGATCCGACTCTCGAAATTTGAACGCTTTTTTCTCGATATAATCCTCAGTAGTTGGCGCCACAAGTATCCAACTATATTCACTCAAATTTTTCCAATCTCGACTCATTTGAATATGCATTCCCAACAATGCTGTATGCAGAAGCATTAATCCATCCTTAACTGAACGCACGACTCCCTCAACAGTCTCATGACGCTAATGCCAGAGTTATCCAACCTCAGAAAACATTGAACTCGTCGGAATGTTGGTGATGATGCTGGAATTGAAAGAAACTATACGTTATTCACAAAACACTCACTCTTTTTCTAGGAATTGAGCCGATTTTCCCGTTGATTCACTAATAGATTTGGTATTTTTGTGAGTTCGATCAGCTACTCGATAAACATTTGTGTCGATTATATCTGAAAATAAGCAAATTAGAACTTTTATAACAGGTTTAGAGCGGTGAAAAATGATAAAAACCAAGTGTTAACAAGAAAAGCGCCAACTCACGGGAAACACGTCAAGCATTTTTTGTGCGCTTTTCTGGATATCGCTTAGATTTCATATTATAAATTCACAACACTGCGCCGCATGGCTTTAAAGGCGCATCCCATTTATTAGAAATTTCGCGGAATGGTCTCGTAGTTGAAAAAGATCAAATACCCTATTTTCGAGCTTTGCAGGTCTAAAAATAAATGCAAATAATGTTTTTCGCTTCGAGACCATTTTGAACAAATTAGAGGCGCCAAAAGCCATGCGGCGCAGTGTCGGGAATTTATAATAGAGAATGAATAACAAAGGAAACGCTAGGAGACTGTTTACAACAAATAATTCTTCCAAAAATAAAAAAATTGTGAAGCACTGAAAAGTTGCGAAAAAATTGAAAATTCGTAAATGAATTTACAATGAAAAAAAAAGGTTTTAACTGTGTTTGAGATTTCATTGATACCTTTATTTGAAATTCGCTCTCTGTTTTGGGTTGGATATCCATTAGAGCAGATTTGATGAGCTGTTGCCATGCGACAGTCTTGAAGACGAGAGAATATTGTCTGCGTCTCACATCTCCCGTCCAAAGGTCTTCGGAGGGGCACTTTTAATACATTAGCCTCTGTTATATCTCTCTAATGTCTATCACGTCTTCTATCTGTCTCGCAGTCTTTTAAGTCTGAGTCTCTGCACTCTCATAAAAACATCTTTCTGTGTCTGCCGAAGAGACGGTGTACCTTGACCACCTTCTCAATTAATTTGTGAGTACGTTGAATGAAGGAAATGGGTCTTAGGTGAAAAAGAAGGAAATAGGTATGTTATTGTTTGATACAAGGATTTCAAAGTGAATAAAATGATGTTTCACAAAACAAACAAGAAATAACGATCCTGATGTAGCTACAACTTCACAGACCAGTTTCATTGGCTTCGATTATTAGGAAAAAAGCAGAAAATGGTTTTTCTAAAGAATGGCGGACACCCAGACACAGATGGATTCTGGAAATGATCTGATTTCTGCCCAAAAACGTTCCTTTCCCGATTAATTTGGTGCTGCAAGACTCTTTCTGTTTTCATCTTCTCGAGGAAAGCCGGAAAAACAACGGACTGAGATGAAAACACAGATCGGATAAAATAGTTTTCAATTTTTTGTACGTTTTATTCCATTTTCATTTTGGTACCAATTAGTGTTACCGCAGCATGCACATTATACTTTCATTGTCTCTATTACCCACTTTAGTCACTTTTCGATGTGATTCAATGATAATTATCAAATTCAGAAAGTTTTTCTGTTAATAATAATCAATAACTTTATGGAGATAGTCCTCAACTAAAAAAACTGCAAGACAGGGAAAAAATAAGAGTTTGGTTGAGATCTGGCGCGCCCTCGACGCAGTTCTCCGTTTGTCGGCGAATATAATTCGATATAGTCTTCGGGCTCAGCTTCTTTGTTTTTTCAATAATTTTGTGGACATTGCTTTCCGCCAAAAACAAGATATACTGGTTTCCAAAGATTCAAATGATTCGAAAGTGGTATCAGTGATGTTAAACACATCATACGGTATTAGAAGTGCATTACCGAGGATTTCCAGGTAACATTTTCATAAAAACTCAATTCATAAAAGATTCTCAAATACAATTTCTAGATTTGCATGTTTTTCCTTTCGTTCATCTTTTCATAACGCGGAAAAAATGAAATAAATGCGTGCCGTGCGATGGGCTCGTTTTCTTCCGTTTCTTATATAGGCTGGTATAGTTATTGAGAAATTGTCATTTATGAAAATATAAATCTCAAAATACATTTCCTCTCTAGACACTTTTCTTGTTCTCCTTCAAACAGCCGAGATGCACTGTCCTCAGCTCAACAAATAAACGTTTTTCTTCTACAAAGTCCGAGTGTTTTCAGTAAGGGTAGCCAAAAACAAAACAGAATCTTCAGGCATACCCACTTTCAAAAAATTAATATGGGAGCGGGGCATGTATTCTTTAAACTATTGAAGACTGACTTGAAAACTGCTGACATCGGTATGCAGTACCCGTAAAAACAGTGTAAACTAGAAAAATAGAGTTGTAGTTGTCATCTTCATATTCTGAGAAATGTTGCATAATAGGAAAATGATTCCATAGTCAATTTTTTGTATAGAAATTTATGACCGGCTTGAAAAATGGGACCCCCTTCCTTTTTTTCTGTCACCTATTTACCACAAAGTCTCGCAGAACAATTTTCTTTGATTTCCGGTCGATTTAGCATATGAATAATGAGTAGAAGAACTAATCCCCGCTCTTTCCCGCATTGTATCGCATTCAACTAGTAAGAATGACCCCCTCAAATTTGTGTGCGGTAAACGACACCGACACCTCATCAGAAGGTGTCTCTCATGCCGCTAATCCTGCCACCCGCTGTGTGTAACGGTTACTTTTTTATTTGTATTAGTTGCATGAGAACTGTGACGAAGGTGTTTTGGCGGTAACAAAAAACGATTATGGAGAGAGAGAGAGAGTAAATAGATACAGGTGATGAAAATCTTAGATTTTTTTCTTATACCTTATTGAAAAACTAAAAGTAGCGTCATTCAGTCTAGCGATTCAAATTGAATTTGGCCATGTTTGGAACAAAACCCGCTTATGTATGTGTTTGTGGTGCCTCTGTCATTCTAATCTGATAGTTCCAACATACAGACATGTTTTCAACTTGAGGGTACTGTAGACCGCAAAGACAGAGATTAAGAAAAAATATCTTATTGAAGTAACAGTAATGATGAAAAAATGTAGACTCGGAATGGAATGCGAAGAAGAAAAAATTATAAAGTTACATGTCGCAATACATTTAAAAAAAGGTTGGCATTGGGTTTTGGTACCTAGACACAGGCGAAAATTTACAAAGATCCATTTTGGTGCCAGAATGGGGTTCCTGAATACGGGGTGTGGGAGAATTGAGCAGCATAAGGCTGATTGGCATAAGTTGTGTAATCGAAGCTACCCCATTGTGGATAAATAGCGGGATAGGTATTATAAACAGTTGGTTGGAACGGTAATGATGCTGAAGAGGAGGTAGACAACGCTGCTGACGCAGAAGACGTGGATGTGGAGCTATCGGCGGTCGGACTCACTGCAGCAGAGGAGGGATCCTGAAAAAAAAAGGAACAATTGCAAGTCAGGACGATTTTAAGATTTCTTACCTCATTTTTTGCGAAAACCGGTTTCTGCGGCTCACCAGCTGACCATTGCAACTCTGTAGCCGAAATATTGGAACTTGCACTGCTTGCAGTCGTATCAAGCGGAGAAATACTCTTTGGAGTGCTCAGTTTACCACTGCTGACCACCGCATTGTCGCTGTAATTCCATAATTCGGATTACAAGGTATTTACAACAGGAGAAGAACAAAATGGAGGCGGGGAATAAAAGATTTTATCTAATCGGATTTTTGGGAAGCGTAATCCTGCTAAAACTCTTATAAACGCTAGGCACCTACCAACTCTCCAATTCACTCTTTATTTGCGGTTGATAGCCTGGAGACACGTTTCCTTTGAGAGATTCTACGTCTAGGGGCTCCAGTTGTTGGTCTTCACTTTTATGCTCTTGAATTTTTTCATTTCTTTGTTTGGGCTTCTGTTTCTCTTGGAGACGGTATTTGGCACGACGGTTTTTGAACCAGACCTGAAACTGTATTTATTGTTTGGAGTTTACTAGGGTAATGACTTCTCAGTGGTCTTTAAATTGTTGGAATCAGTTTTTTCCCAGCCATGACCTTTCCTAGTTAGTTTTGGTGACTGTATATTCCAAAATGTTAATTATGGGACTTCTGCACATTTTCAGCACTGCTAACAGCGATTAAACTGATAGAAATCCAAAAAATTGAGCTTATCATAGTTGACCTAAGTTTTTGAATCTAATCTCATAACTTGGTTCTCTGTTAAAATCACAGGTAGAACAGTTTTTGCTATGATTATAACAACTCCCTGAACCTTAGCACCAAGTTCAAATTGTGGTTCCTTACCTGAATTCTACTCTCCTGGAGTCGAATTTGCTCTGCGACCCTTTCCCGGGCAAATACATCTGGATACTGCGTTTCATTAAACAAATTTTCTAGTATTTCCAGTTGCTGTCGACTATACGTAGTTCTTTCACGACGGTTTTTCCGTGGAATCATAGCTGAAAGAATATTTTTTATTAGTTACTCCCTATTTTTCGAATATATTCTGACTATGTGGACAACAAACCCTTACAATTATCATAGTACATATTCATTGTATCAGAAATACCGTATCGGTGACATTCACCAAATAAACCAGTATTCGTGAAGGACAGTAAGAGGAATGAAGAGAGAAAAATATAGGAGAACAGTAGATGCAAATTTCGTTTGAATGCGATTATGATTATAACCCCTGCGCTACAGTCTCCACGCGCACACTCTCTAGAACTTTGAATTTTGAAGTATAGGTGAGCGGATTAGACACTGTTCTTAATCCGTGGATAATTACTAAGGAAGTCAACTGGGGAGGTTTATGGTAATGAAATAGAGACTTACCTGCATTATATGGTGCTCCAGCGAACATCGTCATTGGCGGAACCTGATAGTTGAATCCTGGCGTCCCTGCGGTTGATGGGAGTGTGAAGTAACTATAGTTGGTCATCCCTTAAAAATGTGAAATTTCAAAAATAAAGTAAAAGCATCAAGTGAATACTGTAGATACAGTAAAAAACGAGGGAATCCCTTCTAAAAAAGGTTTTGTTGAAATCAGAATCTAAGATAATGGATCTGCAGACTAATCTAACGACCAGCTGCATGCTCTTCCAAAAACATCACCAAAAAACAAGAGTAGCCTAGAATTATGGTATTAAACAAGGTTAATCCGGTCCCCTCTCTACCTATGCCGGCTTGCCTTTTAACTATGTCTACAAATGTAAGAAGATTTGAATTAGGCATCAGCCGATTGAGGTTTAGCGCCTTTGGTGTATTTATTGAAAATTTTACTCTGAATTAGTAAAGGGAGAGATGCAATAAATAATTATTTGAGACGATTGTAAAATTGGAAATGTTAGGTTTTGGCACTAGCCAACACTCCACAAAACCCCGGTTAAGCGGTTTATTAGCGCCTCGTTAAAATAACATTGGAAAACGTTTGGGAGTGATATGGAAGAGAGAGGAAGAGGGAGTAACTGCTCCGCCTTTCAACACAAAACGGTGTACTGTAGGAAAGGAGAAAGTCTAATTTATGAGGTAAGAAAAGGTGTGACGCTGAATTCTTGAAGTTTTAAATGCACTTTTCTGATTATTTCTGATTTCCGGCGTTTTGTAGTTTGAAACTATTTTTGAGATCAGAAAGTTGTGACTTGATTTTAAAATCAATTTTGATTATAGCAAATCTATAACCTGGACGTTTTAAATCAAAAATTAATCAGAACTAGAATTTTTGAAGAAGGATCACACCGAATATAATAATAAACCGAGTATACCTTAAATAATAATGCCAAAGTGTATTAATCAAACCAATGAAAATTTCACCTAACTGAAACAGGTGTCATCAGCCTAAGCCTTAATTTAAGACAGTATTAACCCTACTAACTGGAGGATTACTGACTTCTACCATAACAACAACTCGACCTTCTTGCCGTAAAAGACCATAAAATAAATGGTTCCTGAGCTGTCTTGTTTGCGACCGACCATACTCCTTTTCCCAATAGACGGAGAAACGTAGGCGGGGCCTAGTTACTGTACTTGTGACACTCTAGGGGAATATGAAGTGTGGTTGTGTCTGTGAGGTGATGACCCGATGAGAATTGAGGTTTTGAAATGTGAACTAGAACTGTCAGTGGGGATTAAGATGAGAATAAAGGTGTGAGACGTGTTCAAGAAAGTTTGAAAATGTCTCAAAAATCATTTTATGGAATCTTTATGGTTTATGAAAAAACTCTGTTTCAAACGACTAAATATTCAAAATTCACTTTACAAACACCTTTTATCCGCATGATTTCCAGTCAGGAACTGTTTGAACCTGTGAAAATTTCTTTCCAATAAGAATTTTCTTTTTTTTTCCATTTCTTCTTCTCGCCTAAACCGTTTATTCTCATAGCCCAGCAAGGTGCCATAATTTTGTTCGTGTCTGTATCAAAACAGGCCTCGTTTTTGTAGAAAACCCTTTTTTTGTAGAAAAAAAAAGAAAATATACATTTTTGTATATCTTTTTTTTTGCGGTAAACATTTTCTAAAAAAAATTACCGGATGGAAATAAATATGTTATAAAAAATTAGAATTCGCTCTGCCGGCAGAAATATGAATAACCTCAAATCCTCACTACCAAATACAAACAATTCAAATTCAATCCGTTTCAAATTACTCAACTAAACATACGTGACGATAATCGAGATGAGTTGCCATAAAAAATCCTCCTCCCTCCTCCATCCCCTCATTATCGGAGTTACACAATTTAGGTAAACGAGAAGGGAGGGGGAGAAGAAACAGTTGTAAAACCAGGGCGGCTAGGAGATTAGGCTATATAAATTAATTGACCCACCGAGTAATTGACAGATGAAAAAATAGTTTGTGTTGGTCAGTGGTTACATTTGAAATTAGGAAACACTTAAATCTAGGAAAAGTGCAAAGCAGAAATTTAAACGAATGAAATAAAAACCACGCTCATAATAGCACAATTTCCATTTCCTAGGTCCCATAATTTGTTGTGCTCCTTATCACATGAAATCTTATCATAACATTGTTGAACCTGTCACCGGTTACGCAAAAGATGATATAAGTTATGGCCTTTGGGGAAATGTAACAGTATTTACACATTGTTATAGTCATAACTGTGGGTAGTTGACCCCGGTAATGAGCACACTGTCTTATCAATAACAGGAAGAGAATGTGAGTGGTCCTAATTGTAAGATGGGGGAGAGCTTGGAGACAGAGAGATACAAAATTTTGCATACTTGCACAATATCTGCCCGGAGTCAAGCATCGTGTACAATTTTTTCACAGAATTTTCCGAAAATTTTTGAAATTTGTATCAAAAGTAGTCGAAAACAGACAAAATTTTCAAATTTTTATTCCAACCTGGCAAGTTGCGAATCTGAAATTTTGTAGTTTTCAGAATTTTCTGAATTCAATTCTGTCCTTCTGAAAACCAAAATGTAAATTGCAACTATTTATCTTCAAATTCAGTTTTCTATAGCTGAGTCGTTAATCCAGGAAGGTCAGGAGGGTCATCAGAAAATGCGAGTGCCGATAATTGAGGGGTTATGCGGTCTTACCGGAAAACCTAGGGGAGAGTGGCCAGGAGGGGAACGTATAAAATAGTTCTCACGCTTCATTTTTGCAGGTTTCTTTTCTAAAAACTAAAGTTGGTGACATTTGAAGATGTAGTAATGATTTTTAAAAAGGTATATTGCAAAAATCCACCGTGAGAATATATTTTTTTGAATTAGAAACTTCCAGATGTATAAATAGAAGCAAAATTTTGAAATAGTTTGAGTTCAATTCTGATATCTTTTTCTGTGTGGACTCAAGCATACGCCTTCTTCCCTCTCTACTACATTTTCATTGCACAATGACACCTTTTCCAATCAAAATTCTCTTTACAAATCCAATTTTATCACATTCTCCCTTCCCTTCTTATTTTCTACCTTTTCACAAATTCCCTATCTATTTATCTTCATTCCTTCTTCTTCCTCTCGACCAAATTACGTCGTTTCAATTTGACGGAAACTCGTAGTGAGCACGAGAGGCCGTTTTGGAATTGAGGGCTCATGAGATCGAATCTCGAGAAATTGAATGTAATATGACCTCACTCTAACACGTTTTGAACTTTGAAAGGTGTGTGTGAGTGTGACCAATGGAATAGAAGAGACAAGTGCACTTTGGGTGTTAAAGACAATGTGGAAAAGACATGTGGTTTGAGAAATGGTGGGATTGACACTGGAAAAGGGGACACGACTTGGATTGAGGTTCGGAGTTTCAGAAACAGCAAAATTAGACACAAAACGATGGCTAAAAAAGGGGTAAAAGCATACTGATTTGAAAATAAGAAAAAATTGTTTATTTATTATTTATTTTACACCTTATAAATCCAATATCATGATGTATATCTAGGTTCTGATTGAATTTTGAAGAATACCCAGAAATTAGACATTTTCAGAAAAAATTCAAAAAATTTATATTTCGTTCACAATTTAGACAAGTTTAGAATAATCCAGTTATGTTTTATTCAGACTTCAATTATTTCAATATTGAAAAAAATACGATTTTAAAAGAAATGTATTATCCTGCAACATCAATACTGGTAAATTTAGTTTGTCATTTTTCATTTTTTCTTATTTTCTCAAAATTCAAATTTCAGTTTTTGATGACAATCCATATACTTCATACCAGAATTCCGAAAAACTAGTATTTTGCAGAAAAGTCATTTCCGGTGTACTATCTCACATTCCCCCACTATTTCATTCTCCTCAGCAAAACTTTTCCACTTTGCTCTTCCTCTCTTCCAACACACATTCATTTCATTTCGATTTCCATTTTGTTCAACTGCCAATCAGTTGACAGAGTCGTAAATTATCGATAACTGTGCTAATTCCCGGCTTAGTTCACTTTTGTTTGTCTAACGAAACATGGAAAAGTGAATGGTGTGCATGGCGCCTGTGTGATGATGGCTGGTTTACACAATGATAATTGTCAGATAGAACTGGACGGAGTATGGAGGAGCAAAACTACTTAAATTTTGATTACATGTAGAAGGAAGTGTTTTTAAAAAGGGAACATTGGTATTATGAGAAAAAAATCATCCTTTAGAATGCATATCAATAAAGTTTTTTTCTGAGTAATGTCTTAATGTTATATTTGCTAATCATGTTTAACTTGACCCAACATTCAATTAACCATTGTATTCTAATAATAAGCCAGCTGCCTGGTGTATTAGCCTGTCTGCCCAGGTAATGAAGTAATGGACGAGTAGCCAGAATGAGGGAACATCGAAATTAGGAATATAGGGGATAATGAGGAAACAAGGAGATTAAGAATCTGATGGAGGAGTCAAATTTCATGGAAAAATGGCTATTCTCCTCGAGTCAGAAGTTGTTGTAGAAAATTGTTAAGTTGGGAGTTTTGGTTCTACTCCAGGAGCGTAATTGGTGCATAAAATAAAAAACCGCAGACTTGCAACAAGCCTGGCCAATTTGAGAACTTTTACCGGCCCACCCCGGACCGGTCGGCGCAAGTCACAGTACAAAAATTCATATTTATAAAAAATATGAATTTTTGTACTAAACAAATAACGACTTGACAACTCCAATGGCTCGAAAGCCATTGCATTTAAAAAAAAACTCTCACGGGATGTATTGCCCTCTTGTACCCTAAAATTGAGTTCACAAATGTTGAATGTCTGACCCACATTTTATATTCTGTTTTGAAAAACAACTGCTTCACACAAAATCGCTGACGCCTTATACCCTTAACACCTTAATTACCGAACCTCCCAGACAAGTCTTTCACAAACTCCTTAATTAGCTCTACCCATTGATAACACACACATAATCCTCTATAAATCGATCGTAAAATGTTTTGTTTATTCAAAAATGAAAAGGAGGAGCACTCACACACAACCCACGCCACCCAATCAACTCACCGTTAGTCAGCACATTTTTAGTGGCATCGATGGAATCCATCAGGGATGAAATGAGTGGTAATAAATGTGGATAAGCAATGATTATAGGTTGGTTGAGCTTGTCTTGTTCCAAAAATGTGTGAAATGTGATTAATTAAGCAAAAATTGTTGCTTTCGTTTTAGTGACAAAGGTGAGTTTTTGGGAGTATTGCGTTGCGCCTCGCACGATTTACTGCGTCTCTGTCGATGTTGTGGTCTTTTCACCCGCTCAGAAGGTATTCTTATCAGTAGTCAAGCCCAGAAATGACGATAAATCATTATCACACCCACCGTCTGTTAGAGTGTACTCATGACACTTGTCATTAAAGAATTATTGTTTGAAAATGTATGAGTTATTAGCGGGGAAAGTTTTGTTCTTGATAATGAACAAAAAATAGTGTAAAATAGTATTAAATATAAAAATAAAACAGTTGAAACACAAAAAAGCGATTTTCACATAATTGAACTTTTTCAAAACCATCCTTTTTCAGAACTGCTGTTTTCTAGGTCCGAAATTCTATATTCCGAAAATGTTCAGCATTATTAAAGTTTCATTTTGTTATAATAGGTAACAATTTAAAATTTAGCGGTTTTGAAATAGTAGAATGCTCACAACCAAATATAAATGTCAACTTACATGGATGCCAACCATGGTTACTGTAGTTGAGTGGAAGCAACACAAATGACACGGGTACCAATCTCAGAAACTCTGAAAGCAACAAAAAATTAAGAAAATGAAGAAACAAAACACAAAAAGTATAAAAATTTGTAGTGATGACTTGCAGCCGGAGCAACGGAGAAAGGGTGAAGAAAATTCAAAGTAATCGACCGGAAAGGGGAACGGAAGGCGCACATTAGAGAAGGGGGAAAGGACTCTCATTTAGAAGAAGACACCGGTTCAATCAAAGATTGGAGAACAAGGTGCAATTAACAATCAGCTGATAGTGTTTCAAATTTGACGGATGTGCCATGACATCTCGAGGAGGAGCAAAGTGTGTCATTTCCTGCCGGATATTCAAATCGAGATTCAATTATTTATTTTGAAAAGAAATTTTGAACTAGAAATGTGATGGAGTACTGCAGAATTGGGAAGGCAGGAAAAAATATGACTTTGCTATATACTCTGTTTGCAGAAAGCTAGAATATTTAAAAATTCTTCAAATCGTTAGAATTTAAATTATTTAACCTTTCTATATGCAATTAACTAACCAATTTTGGTTTATCCAGATGAGAATGTTTAACTTTGAGAGAGAAAACCGGAAGTCCATTTTTGTAGTTGACAACTTTTTTCTACGGGCACTCTCTAGAGTTACAGTAATTTCAGATGGACTGTTCAAAAATGGCACTACTTTAGTTCAAAACGGACCGAATTGATATTGAAGTAAATTATTTTGTCGATATACAAAATGCTAGAGAAAATTCATACGAAATAGTTGTCAACTTCAAAAAAAGAGCTCAATTTTTAATATGTCTTATTTATTAAAAATTTATATAGAAATTAGTGATACTTACAATTCCAAAGCTGAACATTTGCAACGGAAAAGGCCTATATTGTATATTTCACGGCACGGCAGTGAACATATCAGAAAAAAAGATACAAAACTTTATAATTGGATGCAGAATAAACCATTCCAGAGTACATTTGGAATTTCAATTTCAATTTTTCTGTTTCTCTTATACCGTGAACCCTGTATTAAAGGCGCTCCTAGCGGTGCCTTTTTGCACTACATTTCGGTTCCCAAAGGTATAATCAAAAAGCTGCTAACTGACAAAATATAGCTCAATGTTTGTAGAATATATCTTCAGGAGGAAACATGTCATGTCTTTAAAAGACATTTATCTCGAACATGGCAAATATAGCCATGTTCTCCGTTTTTCAGAACGAAAAAATTCAAATTAATGGAACAGACAAAGAGTGTTTATTAAAAATTAGTATAAAATCGCCAAATTCAAGCTGTGAAGTAGAAATTCAAATCATCAATGTCCAATTCTTCTTCTCCTTCTTCCATTATTCTGGTTTCGGTCGATACCTGCCCGTTCTGCTCTCACTCTCTATGAATAGGCTTGTTAGTATTTCCAAACGAATGAAATGCTCTCTGATTGTTTTGTTCAGAATTGAAAGACGATGGTAGGTTCAGCCTTCAAAACGTGGTCACAAATGTCCTGGAATTTGTTTGATATAAATGTATCAATGAGATGTTTCGTGTTAAATGACTGTAAATTCGTCAGAGAGCGTCTTCACTCACTAAAAATCGAAACTTACAGAAATGCATTTTTTCCAATTAATATACATAGTTTGCAAATGCTGACACACTCGAATTGGAACAAACCATGACATACAGCTGTTAAAGTTTCACATCTTGAACTGGAGCTGAAACAGTACAATTATTGAATCGTGATTCTAATGGTAGTTGTTTGCTTATTAAATTATGTAAGGAAAAATGCAGAAAAATAATGTTTTTCACTCAAAATCTATGAAACTGAGCTGAATTCCATCAAAATCGCCTGAATACGAGACCAAATGTATCATTTTCAGCCATTTTCAGCTATTTTTAGCAAGTTTCCCGTCACTCTAGGCGGTTTCCAGGCATTAACACACATTACACGCTCCACACGCATTACACGCTCCGCCGTTCGCATCCCAATGACAGTCACTAGAGATGCGACTGACTTGTTTACAGATGAAACAGTGGAATCCTAAAAAATGAAGATTTTGGAGCTAAAATTCGAGAATATTTTGACCTAAAATGAAGATTTTGGACCAAAAAAATGTTGATTTATGACGAAAATTGTTTTTCTGAAAATAGTGACTGAAAATTATCATTTTTGACTGAAAATCGTCACATTTGGACTGAAAATAAAGATTTTTGTCTGAAAATTATTATTTTTTGTCTGAAGATCTTTATTTTCATTTTTTAAACCATTTTTTTGACTTTTTTGACTGCTAATACATGTTTGTATAATTGTAATAAACATTCAAAATATAAACCTGTAAAGGAAACAATCTCAATCAGTTAAAGAAGTAAACCATTAGTCTTCTGACTCTTTTTTTCAAATTCTTCGACGTCATTTTACCCCGAATCATCATCGTCTCGAGTTCTTGCCGTCGTTCAGATCAATCCTCGCCCATTCGCACACATTGACGTCTGCGTCTCTGCAAAAATACCGTGTGGACACGAGCGGCAGATTCAAACTAATGAACATTTTCGCACATGTTTTTTCACTAGCTTTCACCATTTTTACTTATTTTCCCTTAGTTTTTCTGTATTCTTTTTTCTTTTAATATGCTTCTCCATTTCCTCTGACTCTCTTTCAATGTAATTCACTCAATTTCCCCGTAGAAAACTCAAGAAAAGTCCATGAGCAAGATGGTAAACTTCCCTGGCCCAAAATATAGTTAAAATCTGGTAGTTTTTAACGGCGCAAAAGCACGGCTACATTTTTCCCCATAATAAAAGAACTATAATTAGATGAGACAAATTGATGTTCCATATAAAAAGAGAAATCTCCTCGCTCAATGCGAAATAGATGGTTCTCGAGTCAACAGCGGCGAGAGAGGACAGCAAACCGAGAGTGCGCAGACAGTGTCTCGACATGGGATGCCTAGGTCATTGTCCTAGGTCTTGTCAGGGGTGAGAAAAGATGACTGAGCCTCACAAATCGATTGAATAAGGTGAAACCAAACTACCTGTCTAGATAGAACCTCTGGGGATATCTCCAATCACAAAAAGTTTTCACGTCACCATCTTCCTAAGTTTTTGTTTCGAGAGATTAATATTTAAGCTTAGTTAGAAGAGCACTGTTTATGATAAAAAGTAAAGATTTCTAGTCACTCTATGATTGTATCATCTTGTAATTACCCAGAATTCCCCTCTCCATTCCATCTCTCATCCTGTTTTAAAATTCCGCAACCAGATATTCATAATAAAATCTTCCGCGTTGTCTTCTAAATAGTTATCGAGCCCAATTATTGATTGTAGTGATTTTCATTGACGGAGCGTATCGTAAGTTACGCGACGCGGTTGCTCACCGCCAGATGACGCAGCGATACATGTTTAGTCTCGACAAGGGATGCCTTCTCCTGGGTATTCTCCTCGTCCACGATCTGTGTAAGTGGCGAGGAATGGTGATTGAGCGTCACATATTGATTGAATACGATGCAATCAGTCTACCTATCTGAGCTTTCTGATCCTCTGGCAATATCTCCCTTTACGAAAAAGTCACCTTCACTTTATACTTTTTTTTTCATCTTCCTAGATATGTGCTACAAAGAACATCTCCCTGCGTTTCACATCTTCTTAGACCTAACAGATAGTAACCTACGTACAGTGTCAGATCAACTTGTACAGACTAGGAAAGTTTTTCTTATTTTTTGTTTGGTTACTCCTGAGACGCGTCACTGTTTCAAAATAGAATAGTAGAAAGAAAAAAACCAACTTTTCTGATCTTTAACACTTCCAGCATCACTTTTTCTGTTTTCTCTATACCTCTTTTTTTCACATCATAACCGTTACAATATTCTGCCACAAAATGAGTACACATTGATTTTTGGCTCAATACGCTCAATGCATGGTCAGACGCTCAATACATGGTCAGAATTTTACAACCTGACATTATTGAGCGTTAACACTACACATACAACTTTCCGTTTGTCCTCTTGTCCTGCTACCATGACTACGGTCGTTACTGACTACCACACTGTCTCAAAAGAACCA
Organism: Caenorhabditis remanei; assembly: GCF_010183535.1. Taxonomy (NCBI): domain Eukaryota; kingdom Metazoa; phylum Nematoda; class Chromadorea; order Rhabditida; family Rhabditidae; genus Caenorhabditis; species Caenorhabditis remanei. The sequence continues at coordinate 20,343,774 of NC_071333.1, forward strand.
ATACAGTATTCCCATATATGGCAGTATTTTGACTATTGCGACATTCCCTACTTTACTTTTCTCAGCGATTTCCATTACATTTCGAAATCTATTGCGTTTTTCTTAGTTTCCAACCAGAACTGGATCATTCTATCTGTTCCTGATCAAAAACTTCTAAATTAAAAAGCTATTTTTGAAGCCTGTTCCCTTACTGTTCCGATTTTCTTCTAAAACGGAATAGGTCCATCACCTTCCAAGTTGTAGCTATTCCTCGTAATTTCACATCGAAATCGTTTCAAAACTGGAATATCTCCTGTCACGAAATAATTTTCTTTTCATACTTCTCATCTTCCCGCTTTTCTCACCTTTTTTTGCTAGACCTGGTAGGTAGTGACCGACTTTCAGTCACTCACGACTAGTGCAAGATCCCCTCTCTGTCGTTTATCCAAAACTTTTGTAGTCTCTCTGAAGTCACACTTCTTAACCACAACCCACAATCCCGCATTTTTGGCTCACTGCCGTCACTACGATCCTTCTGGGTACCGTCCTGCTCCTCACCAACCATTATTTTTATTTGCTCGTTGTTGCATCACATTTCCACTTGGAATTTCCCGGTTTTTGCTATATTTCCTCATTTCACCTTGAAATCCTATCGAAACTTCTCCCTTACAAAATTTGGTTTTTTGAATTCTACTACGGTCAATACATGGTCAGGAATTTAAAACTTGACCTTACTGAGCATGGACACTCCGTATGAAACTGCGCTCAGCTACCATAACTACCGTCGTTCCTGACTACCACTCTTTTCCTCTCTCACTCTTTCTTTTTCCTAACATTTCTAGCATCATTTTTCCAGTTTTTGCTTCACCAATTTCGAAACTGTTTCTCATTGAAATAGGTTTGAAATTCCATGACAGAGTAGATACTTTGCAAATGCCGTATAGGTTTTTGGTTTTTCACTTTGTTCATAGCTTCACAGCCTATTCACATTTGTTTCATTTGTTTCAGGAAGCTACTATGACTGTCTCTGATATCTTTATCTGCTCTGTCTATGTCGAGGGCGTAGACAAGATTAACTGCCGTCGATTTTACTTCGACAAAGGAGTGAACGCTGTGATTGGACCCAATGGCTGTGGCAAATCTATTCTTCTAGAGGCGATGAGATTTTGCTTGAGTGACACGGAGGTTAGTATAGATCAAATGGAACAGAAAACATGGATTCGGGTATTTTGATCAATCATATCCAATTCTTTTGCAGAAATCGTCTATTATATCTGACAAACTTACTGTAGAAGTGTCATTTAAGCTGTCAGAGGATTCTCTCAAAAGCTTCCGAAGAGTTGTTGATAAGGAAGACTACTTTGTCCAACCATTCCAAATTGATGAAAAAGAAGTTACAAAGGGAGAATACTACCAGGAGTTGGCTGTTCTCAACATCTATTCTGTGGAAATTCCATATATGATTCCAAACGCGTCGTGGGGCGAACTGACAACTGTTTCAAAAACAAAACTAGCTCGTTTGATTGAAAACATACACCCTGATGGAGCTGACAGCAGAAACGAGTACAAGCAAAAGAAGAATGCACTGGAAGAATTTGAGAGTAAGAAAAAGCCGACGAATGGAGTCAAAAAACCTAGCAAGAATTCTCCGCAATACAAAAAGTTGCTGGAGGACTTCGAAAAAGTGAGTTCTTGCCCTATATCAATTAATTATATAACTTTTAATCAATTTCAGATTGAATCCGAACGTCAAGAATTCTTCATCGAATCACTCACCTCTATTTCCGCTACCCTCAACAAATATTATCAACTGGTCTATGGGAATGATAATAAGAAGTCGGTATCGCTGAAACCAATCGACCCATTTCATGCCTATCTTGGCGTTGAATTCAAGGTTGACCATGGGTACGGAGATTTGGAATCTAGGGGACTGTCCGGAGGAGAAAGCAAGTTGATTTCAATTGCTTTTTATCTAGCTGCACAAGCAGCCGCAAAGACTCCATTTGTCATCCTAGATGACTTCGACTTGTCACTTTTTGAGAAAACATGCGAAAAGGTAAGAATTAATTAAACTTGTGATAATTTTCTTTTTAAACTTACTTTTTTGCAGGTCGCTCCGGCTCTCGAGGAAGTCGCTGCCTCTACTGGTCTCCAAATGTGTGTCGTGTGCAAGTATGACAAAATGAAAGCTGGAATTGCCAAAAAGACTGATATGTCCCCACAATTCCTTTTTTGTTGATACACTTCTGTTTTTGATTCACTTCACGTAACGATGTTTCGATTTTGAAAAAATAAATTTCTTTCTTTTTTATTTCATTCTCCAAGTCAGTTATTCAAGAGTTTCAGGTTAAAAAAATGGACGGTAAAGAACTAATAAGTTTGACATTAAAACTAAACAGAAAATCGAGAAAGAACATACAGTACCGCTCATTAGGATATGAACTCTGACCGTTTTCAGTTGAAATCGTCCAACTTCGAGAGAGTGTCATGGTAATTCTGATTGTCACACCTAGTAGCATTTTAGTGGATCTTACAGATGAAGAGTACAACTACATTTTTGTAGTTGACAACGTTTTTGTACTGCCCCTCCCTAGTAAGTTACATCTCGACAAAATTAGTTCTCCCTCAAATTGACCAATTTCAGTGCAAAATATTGCGATTTATGAGCTGTCGTCTTAAAATAACCATAATCTCTTAGGGGAGCGCCGGTACAAAAAAGTTGTCAACTACAAAAATGTAGTTCTACTTTTTATCTGTAAGATCCACTAAAACGCTACTAGGTGTGACCATCAGAATTACCACGACACACTCTCAAAATTGGACAATTTCTACTGAAAACGACCAAAGTTCATATCCTATTGAGCGGTACTGTAGGTCAATTGGAAAATTTGGTTGGAGGAATACCACAGTAATTCAAAGAAGAAAAATATGAATAGTTTTTTATTTAATCAACACTTTAACAAAACAAAGTGAAGAAAGTTGCATTAAAACCCATTTTTCATTGTTAAAACGATGAGTAAGTTGAAAATTGCGGCTGAAACAAGCAGACAACGCAATCGCGCTCCGCTGAAAAAGCCTTTTCTCGCTTTTTTTTGAATCGAGAAGGCTCGTTCAGACACGTTTTGACGAATTAGCACCAATTTCATGTGTTGAGTCTTGAAGGTTTTTTCTCATCTTTCATTTTGTTTTTGTTGCTCATATATGAGCTCATAAGAAAAACCATCTGTCGTTTTCGTTCACTCCCTCCGTCTCTTCCTCCTTTCTCCGTCTTCGTTATGCATCTCTTCTTGTATAACCTTTTTTGACCACCCACGAAGAAAACGAGAGACATTTTGTCTCTCCGTCTCTCTGTGCCTCCCGACTATTTCTTTCTGAATAGTGCTCTTTCAGGGTGAAATTTTTTCTTTCAAACTTGTTCCTGGTAGCAAATTGTTCCTGGAAAATGTTCATCCTTAACTACGATTTTAAAATAAACGGAATAACACAAAAAATGGACGTATCGAATAAAAAAAATGAAGAGTCTATCAAAATTTGGTCATTTTGTCTCGTCAAGAAGGGCAAATGACCAAGGAGTTGTATAGAAAAATTAATTTTTCATTGAATGACACTGAAAACATCCAATATAACGAAAAATCGTATCTTTGTACTTGCTTCTCACTTTTTAATGTTTCTTTAGTCATCGCAGTAGTCACCATTTCTCGTTGTTCGAGTGAAACGTACTTTTTTCTGTAAATCTTTCATTTTCTGGCCCGTAAATCGAAAATTGTCTTAACTTCAAAGGGAATAGAAAAAATTATTTTAAATAATCATTATTTCAAAGTAATAGTGAAAAAAATTACGACGTTATCCTTCTCCAAACAGCAGAAGTCTGGCGTACGTTCGGCGCGTTTCTTCAGTATTTCAACTCAATTGACAGCTGTAACTCGCTAATTAGCAAAATAAACAAAAAGTTGTCAACTAGGAAAATTAAGACAAAGAAATTTCACACAGTTTATCTGTTGACAACTTTTTCGTCCTAATTTACACAACCGAGATAAATTGCTTTATACTCGAAAAATGCTACACACTAGCGTACCTTTGGCGCGTTCTGAAGGACGTGTGTATGCTAGACCTGGTTTTGACCGACTTGCAGTTTTAGAGCGTTTCGTATGTTTCAAGGTGTCTAAGTAAAATGCAGCGCTTTGTTCCAAAAACGTGTTGGTGTAGACACTCTGTGAAAGTTTAACACCAATTCATGTAAGGTTTTTTTTCTCCCTATACCAGCTTTCCTCTCTATGAAAAGAAATGATGACACATAAATCACCTTTTTATATTTTTGTTTCTCATTAGAAAAATCTTCTGCCCTTTTTGTTCACTTCCTCAGCCTCTTCTTCTTTTCTCTGTCTCAGTAGTCAGGTACCCATCCCTTCTCGTATAACCATTCTTGACCACCTCTCCTTGCCTTGCCACCCACGAAGAAAACGAGAGACATAGCTTTTGTGTTTGCAATGAAGAGAGGGAGAAAAGTCTGGTCTCTGCGTCTCTCCGTGCTTCCCGACTATTTCTTCCGTTTTGAAGACCGCTCGGGTGGCCTGTCCATTCATTGAAAAGATCAAATAAAAACGAGAGACGCCGGACGGCAAGACATTTGGTGTTCGCACATCAGTTCTGCAGAAAGCGACACTTTTCTGACTGTTTTCCGGGATAGTGCAGAAAGTTTGCGATTTTAACTTATTTTATTGAGAATTCATGTCACGCGTGTTTGTTATCCGTGTATCAAACTTCTCCAATTCTTGTTTTGATAGGGAAACCATAGTTGCCTTCAAAAAATGAACCTTTTTTCCATTTTTTTCTTCGAAAATGTGACCATTTTTGACTATTTTTCAGAATTTCTTCTAATTCTGAATGATAGTCGAAAATTTGATTTTTTCGCGAAAAAATTTGAAAAAATTTGAAAATTTGACTTTCACGCCAATTTGCCCGGGCCGGGCCCTGATTTTGCTGACAAGGCCCGGGCCTTGACAACTATGAGAAAAACTGATTTTCGAAACAATACCACACTTTTCTCATAGAAAAACGTTAGCTGATTTTACTTTCTTTTTCTTATTAGTAGCTACGCGGGTCACGCCTTGAATGGGAACAAAAAACCTTGCTTTTCTGTCACAAATCAATGAACTGAAACGTCAGCATTTTTCAATCGTGTGCTTTTCAGTCGTGATAAAAGCTGTATTGTTTCTTGCTGACCCCCCGCTCCACGCAATCATTTCTTTCCTTTTTCTGCTTTTCTCTGACGCTCTTCTATTTCTAGCGGTATTTCTCTCACCTCTACCATTGTCATGTATCATCAATTTCGTTATCGGACATTTGCCTTTTTTCTGGCAGTTGGTCGCTTGGTTTTCTTTCTTTTCTCTCTTTTCATTTTGTCATTTTGTTTTTTTTTGCACTCTTGATCGTTTACGAACAGATTTGCGAAAACATTTCTTTTTTCTAGAAGTTATGAGTCTTAGAAAATTTCAAATGCAAATAAGGTTCCCTCTTCTCGTATAGGTCGAGTTCGGTTACCCATTGTACCCCTATAAAAGGTTTTAGTCTTTTTTTCATTGCGTTAGAATTACTGTACGTACAGCAGTCTCAGTTCAAAAAACTGCGTAGTTCTGGTTTTGAAATGCGACCGTTGAGAACCAGAAAATATGTGTTTAAGCCATTATTTTATGAAATGTATGATTTTCCGGTCAAAAACCACTGTTTTTAGCGCTCACTTGTATTGATTGACTGTTAAAACGTATTTACCTGTATTTTTGATATTTTGAAACAGGTTTTTACCAACAGAATCGACTCATAAGGACCGTTCTCAAACAATTTTTGTTGAAAATCGACTTATTTTGCGGACTTGTTACGAAGCCTGTTTTTGCTCATTTTTTAAACTTACAAAACTTTGTTGTAGAACAACATCAATTCTTCCTCTTAATAGTTAACAACTTTTATATAACCCCGCCCACTTTTGAGATATGCGTCCACGAAAATGGGTAGCTTGAAGAGGAATGCGCACCACCTCCCCGTTTCTCTCGCGCGCGCTTGCCTTCAGTTTGCTGCTTTTCAAAGCACATATCTAGAAAGTGGGCGGAGCTATCAAAAAGTTGCTAATTATGAAAATCAAGATGTAGGCATGTCATATGCAACCACATAATTTTTGAGCCGCTCCAACAATTTTTGGTTTTGTGACGGGCTCTCAAAGTCAGCCGTGTTTTCATCTGAAAAAGTCATTGTTTCCAAAGACGCACCTTTTAAAAGTGATCTGACTGATCTGAAAGCCTGGTCAGTTTTTTGTTAAATTTTAATTAATTGATCATAGATATGACCTATAATGAATACTACGGTATCTATGCTCGAATAATTTCTTGGTTCACATTTGTGACACCCAAAGAGGCGTTTTCCAGTTTCTTTCAATTGTTGTAAGTATTATGTTATCTCTCTTGTTCTATGCTCAATACCGTTTCTGTTTCTGTTTTTTTTTCAGTTCATCACGTTAGCAATCTTTTTTCCAGAATGTCTGTGCAATGCATTGTTCAAGTTTCCGTGTTGGGAGTGAGACACGTTCTCGACCAAACGTTGGAATTCGAGAATGGTCTCAACGCCATCGAGGGATACAACGGATCCGGAAAAACGACTCTGCTCAAAGCAATCAAGTATTGTCTCAACTACATCCCCGTTAGTCCTTTAATGTCTTTTTTTTCAAACACCTGTTTTTTGCAGGACGACTCACTTGTCCGGAGAGACAGCTCTGTGGCGGTGAAGTTCCGCCTTACAAACGGACTGTATCGGACGTACCGGAAATTAACCGGTGACGCGGAAGACGAAGAACTGAAGCCGTACTCCATAAATGGCAACAAAGTGTCCGATACGGAGTATGTCGTCGACCTGAACAATGTGGGAATCAATAACCACACTGTTCATTTCATGATTCCAGAATTCGACTGGAAAGAAATGGCCAGAAAGGATAACTGGCAATTGGCGCTTCTCATTGAAAATTTGTCGCCAGAACTCGAGGATATCAAATATGACTTTGAAGAGGTGCAAGAAAAACTCCGAAGAAGAAGTGGAAAAGAAAAGGATGAGGAGTTCGACCGCTTGCAACGTCAATTGGAGGAAGTAAGTATTTTTGACCGTTTGGGAGAAAAAAGACAGTTTTTGAGGCTGTCTGTTGCAAAAGTTTTGAAGAAAAAATACTTTTGGCTTGGCCCTGCTTGTAGCCCGGTTCGGCCCAATCCGATCGGTCTGTTTTGAATCACATTTTAAAGGTTTTTCTAAAAATATCCGGGCTTTTTTTTATTTCCCGAATTTTGTTGCAAAAACAGGTGCCCTCAATGAAGGCCAAAATTTTGGTGTCCCTGATTGACTCACAAAGGAAACTTTGTATGGACTATACAGAATTATAGTCAATACTGTATATCTGTCCGGGTCCAGCCGTTTCGAGAATAACAATTGTGATATTTGTCATTACCGAATGCAAAAAATCCAAGAAACCTTCTAATCACTGAAAAAATTAAAAAAATATTTATTTTAGGTGAAAACCAGACGAAGAACTACGTTCCTGGAATCTTTCGATGCCTTAGCCACACAAGTCGACCGCTACTACAAAATGGTCACCGGAGATCAGAACGTCAAGGCTGAGCTCAAAATAGTAAACCCCGCCGAGCCCTATGAGGAAGTGGAGTTCCTCATTTCCTCCAAACATGGGACAATCGACACCCTGGCGCTCTCATTTGGAGAAATCAGTTTTGTCTCAACCGCCCTGATGTTCGCTTTCCAACACGCCCTTCAAACACCGTTTGTCATTTTGGATCGATTTGATGTGTCGTTCTCCGGAACATCTTGTATAAAGGTAGGAAATCCAAACAAACAAATTCATGTTATACAATTAATCTGTTTTCAGGTGTCTCGTGGACTCGTGGAAATAATGGAGGCGACCGGACTACAGATCAGTGTAATTTGTCACAAAGACATGATGGGTGAAGTCGTTGTGAACGTCATCCACCTGAAAGGAAAAGAGTAGCTATGTTATCTTAAGTTTTATTATATTATACATTCAATTTTTTGGGTTCTCTTACAGCTTGTCATTGGTAAATCAGAAACATGTTCACAATTCCATTTCTCTTGCTATTTTTTGTAACTATTAACTACTTTTGATACAGTATAATAAAATATGAAATGTTTAACACTGTTATTGGTTTTGTCTCATGTTTTCCGAGTATTCTGAAAAATCAGAACCAAGAAACAGCGGAAGTGAAGTAAAAGGTATCAACTATGCAAAACGACAACAAATTATTGATGGCAACGATGACATATTCTCAGAAAATAAAAGTTGTAAGTTTTTAACAGTTTTCATCCAAAAAAATTGAACAGAATGAAAAGAGGGTGTAACTGAATTAATGAAACATGTCATATTTATTTCTATACATTTTCATGGTTGACGTTTTGTTATGAGATCCACGTACTTCTGTAACACTTTGCGGGAAACTTTTGATTTTCAAGCTGTTCTTATCATTAATTTCTATCTATGATCAACTATTGATAATTATTTTCCCCCAGAAACCAAAAACAATCACTTGGAAACCGAAAAATCCAACAAAATTCAGAATTTCCCCCAAAATGTTACGGAAGCACTTTATTCGGAGATGTTGAGTGACGTCATTAGCCAATTTGACGGTTCCGAAATATTTTATACAGTGATCCATAAGAAAATCTGTTCATAAATGTATCAACTTGCTGAAAAAACTTTTTGTCCTCTATGTTAGTGTTCATCTTCTTCTTCAATACCATCTCCCTATTTTTCCTCCAGAACAACACCCCTTCTTCTGCGACGCAAGAAAAACCCCTACACTGCTCTCCCTTCTCTTCAACCAACAAAACGGCACGTACACCGCTTTTTTTCGCTCCAAAGAGGAACGCAAAGGGCAGATTAATATTACTGGGACACCAAGTAGAAGAAGGGGAGAAGAGACTTAGCAAGCGAAAGATGGAGAAAATAGTGAAGGGGGCTGCGGAGACGCAGAGTGTCAAGAAAAACCTTGTGGACGCTTTTTCGAATGGCCCTGCACACACACACCCGCGCGCTCTCGTGCATTGATGGTGTGCCTGTTTTGAGGGACACTGTTGGAAGAACGAGAAAAGTAGTTCAACTAAAACATGGAAAATCGAAAAATGGGAATTTGTGTTGTTTTTGAACTGGAAAAAAGAAGAAGACAAAGAACATTGAAAATCTGAAAAGTGAAAAAAGAATTTGTTTAAACAAAAATAATTTCAAGCTCACATTCAGAATACAAAAAATACTATGCTTTTGGAGAAAATGACTTCGATGAAGAGCTAAACAATTTTTTCTAATTGATAGTTTTGAACATTTGAATTAAAGTTTTGTCAGTCACAAAACTTTACTTAGAAATGGGAATCTCAAAAGAAGGTACATTTTTCTGTTCACAACTTTCTTGTCATTCTCCAAACAGCCGAGAAACACTGCCCTAAAGAAATCAAAGGAAAGACGCTCTGGCGTTCCATAGGTGCGTTTTTCTTCCGTTTCTCACTGCCATAGCTCGCTAGCTGGTATACCAGTCGAAAAATTGTTAATTATAAAAATGAAGATCTTATGACAGGGCACATTTTATCTGTAGGCAACTTTTTGGTCCTTCTTCAAACAGCCGAGATGCACTGCCCTAACCTCAACAAATGAGAGACACTCTGGCGTACCACTGGCGTGTTTTTTGTCCGTTTCTTACAGCCATAGCTTGTTAGCTGGTACACCAATCAAGAAAGTGTCAACTATAAAAATGTAGATCTCTAAATACTTCTTATTTTACTTATTGACAATTTTCTTGTTCTTCTTCAAACATCTGAGATAGTCATTCAGGCAAAATGAGTTCACACATACTATATCCGCTTATATAACCTATTCTCTGTAAGAGTCGAACATGGTCACAGTAGGTAGGGGCGTACGGCCTGTATTGATGTTACAGATTAAAAATTGCATGTGCATATACATTAGGCCATCAGTGACCCATACCATAATTTTTGGGCCCCGGCTCCGGGCTACGGTAGTACGGTAGGTGCTCAAAGGTCAAAAAATTTATTTTTTTGTTTTTCATTTTTAAAAGCTGATTTTTTTCCAACAAAATATGCACAATTAGTATATACTTTTCCCAAATTATCAGACTTGAACAACTTTTTTTCACCGAGTTCACACCAAAATACCCAAAATTTTGAGACATTTTGACAGAAAATCGAAATTTTCGATCCTTATTCAAAAAAACCCCACGACAAAATTTTTGTTTTTCAAATAAAAATTCCAAATTCTTTGATTTAAAAATATATTCGTTCAAAACAACCTCTGAGCAGAAACCCAAAAGTGCGTCTGACTGAATGACAAAAAAATTTTTTAGACGAAAATCAAAAATTCTTTATTGATATCGTAAGATCGTGTTATACTGAACATTTTTTATACTGACACTTTTTTACCAAACTAAGTCCATCTATGAGAAAATCATGTTCAAGATGAAAACAACGCAAAATTCCATTTTACACCACTCATCTAAAATAAAAATTTTTTCAAGTTTTTTTTTAGTTTTAAAATTTTTTTTAATTAAGTGTTTGTAACAATGTGTTAAACACGATAAAGATGAGTTTTACATGAGTTCCTGTCTCACTGTAACATGTGATGAAATTTCCACGTATCCCTATACGTTCGAGTTTTCTACTGAAACAACATATTGACGAAATCAAGCAAACAAATTTATTTTATTGCTGGTTACAGAACATAAATCAAAAAATAAGAAAATTAAGGAAAATAACTTTCCTTTTGATGCGCAGTGCGAAACGAGAAATTTTGCGTTGGTTTCATCTTGAACATGATTTTCTCATAGATGGACTTAGTTTGGTAAAAAAGTGTCAGTACAAAAAATGTTCAGTATAACACGATCTTACGATATCAATAAAGAATTTTTGATTTTCGTCTAAAAAATTTTTTTGTCATTCAGTCAGACGCACTTTTGGGTTTCTGCTCAGAGGTTGTTTTGAACGAATATATTTTTAAATCAAAGAATTTGCAATTCTTATTTGAAAAACAAAAGTTTTGTCGTGGGGTTTTTTTGAATAAGGATCGAAAATTTTGATTTTCTGTCAAAATGTCTCAAAATTTTGGGTATTTTGGTGTCAACTCGGTGAAAAAAAGTTGTTCAAGTCTGATAATTTGGGAAAAGTATATACTAATTGTGCATATTTTGTTGGAAAAAAATCAGCTTTTAAAAATGAAAAACAAAAAAATAAATTTTTTGACCTTTGAGCACCTACCGTACTACCGTAGCCCGGAGCCGGGGCCCAAAAATTATGGTATGAGTCACTGATGGCCTGGTATACATTTTAATACAAAAATAAATCCCTAGTACCCACGTTGCTCGAGTCTTACAGAGAATAGGATATATGGATAGTTAAGTAGGACGTCGATCAAAAAACTAAAAATTCTAATCACAAATTCCTTATTATAGTTTCACTTTGCTCTAATTAGTTTTTTCAAAACAGTTTTTCTTTTCATCCTTTCCTTTAGAAAGAGAAAAAGGTGAGAAAACTAATTAGCTATGTTGCAAAGTGAAAAGGATTTGAGGTCACTATAAAAGGGAGGAAAACCATTTGTCAGTTCACTCGCAGTATGACAATTGTTACTCTGTTACTTTTGTTATTAATACCTATTACTTGGGAATGTGCACCTACCGTACATGTGTCTAACCCTATTGTGTCTTCTACCTATTCTCCGGATTCGTCACCAGATCCGCCGACAACTACGACCCAGACGGCTTCAACAACCCCAGCTCCCAACACAACAACGATTTGGAGTACGAGTACTGCCTTGAGTACAACAGTCTTCGATAGTACAACAACATTCGAAATCACAAGTACTGCTGCGAATACAACCACGACACTACCTACCACAACAACCACATTAATCACGACTACAGTAAGACGTGAGTTTTTTGAGGTTTGAATTATGTTTTGTTGGAATTCGAATCTTTTATACTCTTGGAGGAATACTTTTGGAAACATTCCGACTAGAGAATAATCTCGGGTTGAAATGGAGTTACATGTCGAGATATATATCATTAGAACGGAAATCTTGCGGTGATTTCGTATTTTTTTCTGTTTTTCTTTCTGAACGATCTCATGGAAGAAGTTATTTGCGTTTTTGAGCTTCACCAGTTCAAGACTCACAAACTTAATGTTTTTCTTATTTTTTCAATGTTTTTGTGTTGTACGTGTATTTCTAACTATGTGAACTTTTAAAAAAAGTTAAAATAATAAAAGAATACAGATTTCAATGCATAATCTTTGTTCTAGTGGTATCTCGACCTGTAACTCTATTTGGACCGGGATCCTTTTCTAGTGAGCGCAATGAGCTGTTTTACAAAAGAACTATCAATAATAAGCAGTAATAAAAATGTAAAAATATTTATTTAAAAGAATGTATCAAATCGAAATAGTTCAGTTCTGAAGGTGACAGCACTTTTATTTTCAGCTTGTTGTTCATGGCCGTTCGCAGGTCGCGGTATCAATACAATCAGTCTTACGATGAACCAATGGGATAACTGTACTCAAAGTCTATTCTACACCTGTCGTCTCGGAAATGTGACTGGTACCGTTACTGCAATTGGTATTTCGACCAATATAAATATAAATCTTGATGCAATCAATATGCCAATGTTGAACATTGGACAGGTGGTAAGATTTATAACTTTTTTATTTCAACAACGTTCAAATCGAGAAATACTAGTATTATATTTTAAAACATTTTCAACTATTTCTTTACAGAGGTTCATTACCAACGATACATTAACTACGATAAATACAACTCTTATCTGTGATACTTCATCACGTTTGTGGGCTGTCAACTCGCTTCAGTTTGGAGAACAATTTAGTACATTTGCATGTGCTTATATGTACAGTAACGGAACATGGTCCTGGCAATAATTGTTTGTTAATTTTTTAATAAAGTTTGAATACAATTAGTTTGAATAAAAATTAATGAATCCGCAGGGCATACTTTAAAGGCATACATCCAAAGAGGTTCAATTAACAAAGAAACACAACACATAAAATAATAAGTCATCAATGGCTATAAAACTTATCGATGTGGCTTCAAAGAATTTCATAACTTGAAATTATGCACGTCGTTCTTTTCCTTGCCTACTCGACCTTTTTCTCTCAATCCGATGGATATGTTTTTATTATACACAGCTTTTAGAATTATTAGTACAACAAAATATCAATTTTTGAAATATTCAAATGGTAATTACTCTTAATAATAATGTACTCTTAGTTAATACACAAAAAAGATTGGTTGAATCTCTTTCTCTTATTATTTTCTCCAAATTTTAGTTTTCTAAGTTCATTTTACACAAGTATAAAATCGGTTTTATGGTGACGTCTTCTACACTGATTTTTGGTTTTCCTACTATTCACAAACTCAAAAATTACTCACAATACAACGTTACTTTTTGCCCAACAAAACTGGGATGATTGAAAATATATGCTTATAAAGTTAAAAAATAAATGATAGTGACCACCAAAGCCTAAATAAATTTGCTCCTAGTTAAAAAAAAATCCAGAACCCATCAACGTTCCTTTTTAAAAGAAAAAAAAAGATTATGCGTTCGGGGGGAATCGAACCCCCGTCGAATGCTTGGAAGGCATCCATGCTGACCATTACACCACGAACGCTCAACGAGAGAGCGACGGGTAAATGTGTTGATATGAACAATTAGCGCGCCAAAGAGAAGTGAGAGGGAGAAAACAATCAGTGCGGTGGAAGGATGACTCATCAATAAATGATAAGAAAAGATGATACAATGCAGTCTATTGAAAGTATGCCGTGGTACTAGCGACTTTTCAAAATATTCCAATGTTTCAGGGTATGAAGATCAAACCTACCGCTTCATTTTTGTAGTTGATGACTTTTTCCATTAACCATTTCCTAGGAACGTATAAGCCAACGAAATGAACGCTTTTGAAATTGCCCATTTAAGAAACAACTTATCCAGGTTAATCAGCTCCAACTAGTGAAATAATACGAAATTATGAAAAATAGAAACAATGCTATGTTACCGTTGAGTACTCAATAGTTTCAAAATGTCAGACACATAATGATGAAATCTAGACCTTCAGTTTTGTAGTTGACTATGTTCGTGTATAGTAGTTTACTGCAGAGTTAGAGTCTATTAATTCATACATTTTCCAAACTACTAACCTGTTCTAGAGAAAATGGTTTTAGAAGAATTGACTTATGTAGTTTATTTTGAAGAAAATTCTTATTTTTGTCACTTTCACCAATGAAGGTCAGATTTCGCTTTACAAAACCACACTCCCAGTTTTTTATAGAACAATTGGTGATACCGAGACACGCACATAGAATATTTTTTTAGTCTTTAGTTTTTCCTCCTCATTCATTTCACATTCAATACATTGTTTTTTTGGGAATCCCAGTTACCCGTTTTTCATGAGATAGGCAACTCATTTGTTATATTTTCTTAGCCGAGCTTTCTGAACCTTTATTCTCATTTCGAAGTTGTGGCTATGAAAATAAGAGACATACTAGACAGAAAAACTCAGGTTTTCTATATCAGTCACTTTCTTAAATTTCGTCTTCAAATTAGCCACAGTGTGAGTCCTACAAATAAACGCTTGCAGCACCAATTTGTTACTCCAACAAACTTAATCCCGAGACTTACCAGTCTGGGCTCCGGGTAAATAATCTCTGATTATTGCATAACGATCAAAAAGTTTTGATTGAATCTTTCATTTTCCAAAATGTCTTTTCCAGCCGACTCATATTCTTGTTTTTGATTCTCTGAGCTCTTTTCCAACGACTACACAGTCGGTTTCACGGTTACGCCCCTTCACATCTATCTTTTTCTGTTTCGGTTTTCCTATGTGTCAGTTTTCAGAAATGTAAGAAGGACTCACTACAAATTTCCCATTTTTCAATTTTTGTTCCTTCTCCTACCACACATCTGCTCTTCCCTTTTCACCTCATTCATTTCTTCTTCGAAGGGACACCACTTTTTGGGAAATTTGGTTTCCCATCTCTATGAACTCATTCATTTGCTTCTCTCATATTTTGAGCTTTCTTGTTTCTGCTCAATCAAATTTGTGGTTTTGAAAATATTAGTCATAGTCGGGCTCTAGCCTTCTCACTACCACTACTGTCATTTCTTATTATTATTTGAACTCGAAATACAAAGAAAAGAAAAGGAGATTCACAATTAAATCCGGTTTCCTTTTAGTTTTCGGGTGCTGTGTTTTTATGGGTTCGGTTTTCACACCCACATAATTGGTTATATTGCTTGCTCGGTTCTTTTTTATATATTTTTTCAATGCGCTTATTACGTTCGATTTTTGCATTTTCGGTTACATAAGCTGTTTCTAGTCCTCAGAGTTTTTGCAGGTTGTTCAAGTCGTCGGTACCTGCACAGTACCGAAACTCTACGGTCCTGTTTTCCAAAAACGAGGGTCACGAGATTTTTTGAGAATCAATATCAATAATAGAATTCGGAAACTTATTTTAGACACAAAACTATAATTTGGTTCAAATCGCATCCGTATTGACCTGAATTCCAGCATAGCTTATGCTATAAAGTTTAGATTTTGAGTTAAATTATGAAAACTGAAGAATCACGTTTCTCTCCTTTTTCGGTCGTCTATAGTAATTCTGAATGTCAGTAATATACAAACATCACTTGAGAATTTTGGCTTTTTAGCATTTTGGTCATGACTTTTCACTATTCTGTAAACAAGCTATCTCATGACTCTCCGCTTTCTCCGCCCACACAATAATGGCACTCATTAATCCGTTTCTCGACCTTCTCGAGATTATGCTTTCACTATACAAATTTTGTAGATTTGACGCTTTGAAATTGAGTCGTTTTTTTTGGCTCAATATCTTCTGTTTTCCGAAAAAAGTTCTTATTTTTAGAGATTTTTAACTGTTCGTAACGAAACCGTCATCTCCTTATTCGTATTTCCTAGTTTCTGTAATTCTCTGCAAAATTTGGACTTTCTGGACTTCTTTAGAATAATATCCCAATCTGTTTCCTTGTTGCTCCTTTTGCATCTATCTTCATACCAGTTTCCGTTGTATTACACGTTAGTTTTTTGAAATTAAGAAGTGACTCACAACAAATTTCCCATTTTTCACTTTTTTGCTCGATAGCGTTTTGTCCATCTGCTCATCCCCTCTTCACCTCATTCATTACATCTTCAGAACTACATCCACATCACTTTTTGCGCAATCCAGTTGGCCAATTTCGTGAAATGGGGAACTCATTCATTTTGTTTTCTCTTCTTTTTGAGAACCCTCTTTTTTGGTAAAACGAATTCTCAGTTTTGAAAACATAAGTCCTTGTAAGAAAACCAAGAATTAAGACTAAACCTTAACAAGGTTTTTAAAACTGGATACATTAAAATTTTGATCTTCTTACTGCCATTTTGACTTTCTATTTTTACGTATCTTGAAGATACTAAAAATTTTAGTGAATATACTAAAAAAATTTTTGGTTGAAATATCTAACTTTGAGAGGGTGTTTTGTATTGCTGATTGTCCCACAAAGTGAATTATGCATAACCCATACAGAACAAAGGTAGAGCTTCACTTTTGTAGTTGACAACTTTTTGTACGGACACATTCTAGAGAGTTATGGTCATTTTAAGAGGATAGCTGAAAATTCCCTCTATTTTGCACTGAAATCGGACAATTCCAGGGAGAAATTACTTTTTCGATATGTCACTACAAAAATAAAGCTCTACTTTTGTTTTGTGTAATTTATACATGACTTACATTGTGGGACAATCAGTGATAACGTAACACCCTCTCAAAGTTGGTCATTTTTAACCAAAAATGGCCAAATTGGATATCTTACTGCACGGTACTCTAGTTCTTGATAGGTTTACATTATATCTATGTTTCTCGCGTTTTCTGTTGTTATAGTGAATCGGAGATATCAAAATAAAAGTCCACATGTTTTTCCTTTTTTTTTAACTGTGAGACTTTTACAGTAAAAAAAGTTTCAATTTTAGGATGTCTTTCTTCAATGGGTTACCAACTGGTCTCTCTGCCACCGGGTAAGACCGTAAGTTAAAAACTTATAAGCAACGTGTCTTATTTTTCAGCGCTAGACGCAGACTCTCTAGCATCGATAACTTGGAAAGTGAAGATACTTCATCATCTTCCTCTCCAAGCTCGAATCTTCTCGAAAGACTCTTGTTGCCATTAGAGAGAATGCGAATCGGATTTCCAGAAGTAGCACCACGCTACATGGAGTCTGATTTCATCTCAACGACTCCATACTCAATTGGTGATATGCACCTCGATGATCCTCACTACTCATACAACACCCGTCGTCTTCGTTCACTTGAAAGACCATCTGCCCCACGTCGTGGCTTGAGCCACAGCGGTAGCGTCCAGGCACCACCTCTCTATTCCAATAGTTTCGATTTGGCATCGAGAGTGGTCAGTGTTATGCAATACCTGTCAATGATGAAACTAATCGTGTCTTCTCTGGAATCATCCGCTTTTGACGCTATTTTGGAGAAAATTGAAGAGAAAATGGATTTCACTCCATCACACAAGGTATCATTACGAACCACACAGCAGTTAATAACATCTACACTTATTTCAGAAATGCCTCGACACCACTGTTGTCAAATCACTCAAATCCATTCTGGAAATGTCGACTCGCCAATCGAAAATTGCTCTCTATAATCCAGGATCCATAACTGCGAAAGATTTCAAGATCGCACTTCGCACGATGTCGTTCATGCTCCAATCTCAGAAAATGAACGAGTTTCGCGCTGAACTTCAAGAAGAAATCAACGCAGACTGTGGTCGCCATGTTAGTACTATTTGACTGAATGTGAAATTGTGATATCAAATTTTCAGAAGATCAGCTTCAGTAAGCTAATCATCGCGTTCAACTTCGCTATCGAATTGGTTATCCCTTAGATAACCTGGACTCCTGCAACTTCTCTAAAATGTTTTTATTGGGTACGCTTAATCTGCTCTTATAGCTTTTCTTACACATTCGTTCTCTAAAAATATACTTTTTTGCATATTCTATACTACTCAAACTTCTCTAATTGTAATAACTTATTCTTTATGTTATTCTACCCATTCCGCTTCTCGTCGCTCAAAATTTTCATTTCCGCAATAGTTTTTTGTGTGTGTTTACTTCTGCCGTTAGTTTCC
This sequence comes from Caenorhabditis remanei, assembly GCF_010183535.1. NCBI lineage: Eukaryota > Metazoa > Nematoda > Chromadorea > Rhabditida > Rhabditidae > Caenorhabditis > Caenorhabditis remanei. Next base: position 20,362,006 of record NC_071333.1, read on the forward strand.
ATCCTTCATCTCCATGCTTCCTCTAATTTCACTCTCACCAAACACTACTTCTCAGACAATCCGTATTTCTGAATAAAAATCATGTTGATCCGGATATGTCTTGGCTAAAAAGCAAATCTATAAGCAAAAATCATGTCGCCTAGCACGAGGCTTTCGTGAATGTGGCCAAATCGGAATTCCATGCAAAAAAGCGTAAAAAGTTTGGAAGCTCATAACGTGGCTCACAGAGCCATTCAGCCTGTTTGGACTGCAGAATTAGACTTCCCGTTGTCAAAAGTACCTATAACCAAATTTATAAATTGTTCGAAACCCGCGTCTCCAAAGACTTCGCTTTTGTACTCGGCACTATAAAGACTCAATGTGCAAAAATCAGGCTTGGGAAAGCTTTGAACCGTACATACTACAACAATAATAAAAATAGGAATTTATTGCTAGCAGAAGGTAAGACGATAACAGTATTGTTTTCATAGATAAAAAGTTTGAATTTCGTTGAAATTCTACAAAGAATCACGAAGAATAAATGGTTACCGAAAAAGAAGATCCATCATAAGAAAGTATAAATTTTTGCGTTGAAAAAATAACCATAGACGTGTTTCCCTGGGAAGAAATGACATTAGCAATAGGAAGATTGTGTTTCGTTGCTGGCTGTCTCCTTAACAACTTTCCATGCTTCCTCCGGGGACTCTCCTTGAATAACTCGAATCACAACCATCTCCAGCATCTTGCAAACTTGCTCTCCATACTTGAATCTTTTCAAGTTTTCCTGTAATTAAAAGAAATTCAAAAATTGTGGTCTTCAAGTGAATACAAATAATATGGAAAAAAATTTACCGTAGTGGCAGGAAAATGCGCACATTCCACCATTGTTTGGAAAAAGCAAATGAGATCTGTGAGAAGCGCCATATGCTCCGGGACTTGAGCTCTCTGAAAGACAAATATTTAATCAAATAACAGGGAAATAAGCACAAACCTTGTTGGTCATGAGACTCTTGAGGCATCTGATTTTTCCTTTAACATCTTTCACAAATTGAATGGACTTAAGAGGTTTTGGAGGTGGATTTATTGGAACAGCAAACATTTTTGAAGAGGAGTAATCGATAAACGTTACTTTGAGAGGAATGTGAACAGTAACTGACTGTGTATGAGTACGCGACGCGCAGTCTTCCCAAAACCATCTGTCCCACATGACATGGAATGCACAATCAATAAATGAACCTACAAACAAATATGAAAACTTAAGTACTGTACAGTCAGATCATAAATGTAAGCGTTTTTTTCAGATGACAAATGTTCATAGTCCCTTTGCTGTTCGACTTTTTCGGAGTACGCTTCTATCAAAAATAGAAAGCCAAGTTTCTAATCACGTGCAGTCAGAAGCTAGACATGATGTCTGAAATCGTCCCACTGAGTAATCATTTTGAATTTCAGTAATTAAATTTACTTTAGTCATCACTTGTCGCTCAAGACTGTATCCCGTCGATCAAAAAGTGGAGCCGTACCGTGAAAGTGAACTTCTTTGCAAAATTCGCTTCTTTGCTCAAAACGAAACGATGATCCGTAGATTGCATGAAAAATTCGAAGAAAATCCGTTTACGGCAATGCCTACCATGCAGACGCACCAGAATGAAAATCGTAATCGAAGCCAGAATCCAACTGGAAGTTATAAGTCTTCAAATCCTGCCAATGCTTTTAAATCGTGTGAGTTCTGTGTTGACAATAGGAGACGTCATCCTGTCAAAGTTTGCCAGACATACCCGACGAGTGATCGGGGTCGAATTCTGCTTCCGCTGTCTTTTCTCTGGACACGCTTCAAGAAACTACCGACCAACTTGCAAGGACAGTAACCAGATATGTGCGGAACTAAAAATTTTGAAACTCGGAAATATTAAGATTCTTTTCGGATATTCCGGAAATTTAGTTTTTCAAGTTTTTCGATGTCGAAACCTATAAATATGCAGTAAAAACTAAAAACTCTGTAAATTTTGACACAAGTAAGGCGTTCTCGTATTTTTTTGATTCCGCACTAATTTTTTTTATCGTCACGAACATATTGGAAGTTTCGGAAATTTCGGAATATTCGATTTCCGTTCCGCACCCCTGACTGTAACGGAGGACATCTGTAATCGCAGTCAACTAACTGAAGCAAACCGGTCCGGAAGCAACTTCCGAAATGGCCTCGGAGGACCATCTGGAGCTCCTTCGTCTTCTTCTGGTCAGCAGTCGTTTGGCTCTCCTTCCGGATATCACCAATGTCAACGCAGTCATGTCACTGGCAACAATAACAGAGGTCCCACCCATGTGCTAATAAAACTGTGGCCGGAGTTTGAAACTCTGATGTAGAGGCTAGATAAAAGGTATATGCAAACGTCCAGTTGTTAGCCCTAGATTCTTCTTCCTGTTTCTTTTTTTCCAGGAAATATTTTGCGCGATAAACAAGTACGGTGTGGTACAAAGAACATCTGTGCATAGAGTGAGGAAATGGTAGTAGGTTATGACATCATATCATGGAAAAGAATGCGAGCGAGTGAAATGATACAGCTGGTCGCCTCCCCCTTCCAACACACATATATTCAAAAGCCGTCAATTTTGTTATATGCGAGACCCGAATCATTCCTTTTTTCATTACTTTCACGTTTTCATCTTTCCTCTTTTTCTTCTACCGATTTTATATTATTTTTATTAATTTGTCGTGGCCCCAGGCAGTGCCATGGTTTTTGTAAAAGACTGCGAGATCAGAAAAGAAAGAGCCGATATTTTGTCTTCTCCTTCTAATTCTCTCTTTTTACCTCTTTTTGACCCATCATCGCTTTTTTCCCACACTTTCTCTACTTTGACAGTCCCCAGGCCCCACTTCTTCTTGTCTTAAATATTTAGTCCTGAACAAACCGCTCATAGAAATAAACCGCCGACTTTTTTATTCTACATCAAAAGTGCTTTCAGTTTATTGGTTTGTAAAAACCTAGGGAATGCTCATCCGAGAATGTTGTATACTACAAAAATGAAGCTCTCGGTTTGATACTTACACACTGAGAAACCTTTTCCCGCTATTATCTCATGAGTCATGCTTGGACCGCACATATTGTTTTCTCCGTCTTACTTCTCTTGGCTATTTTTGTCTAGTTCCTAAATCCCACAAAGAGCTCCACTTTTGTAGTTGACTGTATTTTGATACGAGTCCTTGTTTAAAAGTTTAAGCTAGTTCAAATACATTTACTTTGGCTGCTCATAAGTTCCTAAAAAATCATAACTGAGAAATTTCATTAACTACAAAAATGAAGCGCTAGATTTAAACTTTACACCCTGAAAAATTAAAAATTTTAGAACAATCGCTCTTATCATGGCACGCGTTCAAATTTTTTCATTGTCTCCCCTCTTCTTTGATGAGTCATCCGTCCTCTGCACACAATGATTTCTCCCTCTGCCCTCTCTACAGCCGTATTGTTGGTTCATATTAACACATTCACCCGCCCGTCTTTCGTTGAGCGTTCGTGGTGTAATGGTCAGCATGGATGCCTTCCAAGCATTCGACGGGGGTTCGATTCCCCCCGAACGCATAATCTTTTTTCTTTTTTGAATTTTGTCTTGAAAAGTATTGAAACTATAATATCATCCTTTTTCAATGTTGAAACTGGAAATTGATATTAAGGATATGTTAGAAAACTAATCTTTTAGACTTTCGATTGGAGTAAAATCAATAGGTCCTCCGCGACATGTTTGGCCTTTTATATCATCTTTCTTATTTTTCGAATCAAACAAAAATTGGTTTCCTAAAAATAAAGAGCATTTCATTTCCCATAAATGTTAGAGTACTGTGATTTTATGGGTTCCTTCTTCACGCCTACATAATTGGTTCTGCTTTCCGTCTCTTGTCACATTACGTTTTACTTTTTATGTGATGTGTGTTTTTTTTAATTTTCTATATTGGATTACTTGTTTTGGAGGGCTAGTCTTTTTGGAGTGCTTACATATTTGTTTTTCTTGAAACTTAAGTCATTTTGGCCGAATTTGATCGTAGGTAAGTAGGCAAACGGTCGAGAAGTATCACTCAGGTCTTCTAAGTATGTGTTTCTACATTTTCGTAAGCTTGACTGCTTTAAAATATTGCGGTATCGTGGTTAAGAATGTTATAAATTGTAGATTCAAGTTGATAGCTGTATATATTCAGTCTATGTCCTTCTCAAACTGAGATACATACCTTTATTTTGTATCATGACAAAATTTTTACCAATGTTGCAGTCCCATGCCATAAACTGTTCAGCTTTTTTATTTCCGACCAACAATCACCTCCGATTTCCTCCGAGTACTGTTTTTTTCTGTTTTTTCCCATATCAAATTTTTATTGAGCCCTCCCTTCGCCTCACCATATTCGAAGAACCAAATGCCTCTCGTTAGCCTTCCTCGCTCTTTCTATTTTCTTTATTTTCTCTACATTATTAATTTTTAACGTTGATTTTTCCAGGTTTTCATTTCTCTGTCGAATGTCAAGTGGTGTCGTTACCATTGGGTGAGTTCAGAAGACTTGATAGGTAGTTTATATCAATTTTTCCAGAGCTAAGCGGAGCATCGGAAATTCTCTATCACCATCGAGTCCAAAACGCTTGAACTTGATCGAAATGATGCAAGTCAACATTCCCGAGGTTGCTCAGCCATACAGAGATTCCAATTTCATTCTCACGCCCCCATACTCTGTCATTGGTGATCTCCATTTCTCAATTGATGTTCCTCGACTCCCGGATCGCGTTCCAGCACCACCACCAATACCAGCTGCCGATATAGCTTTCAATGGAGTCCACTATGCACCACCTCCACCACCCATTTTCAATCAGCCAAACATGATTCCCACCAAAAAATATCTGGAAATGATGAAGTTGCTGATCATTTCGTTGGGATCACCAACATTCACTGGTGTTTTGGCGAGAATTGAAGGGAATTTGCAAGTTGTTCCGGCATGCTTGGTAGGAGATATAATCTCACACTATATTCTATAAATTTCATTTTTTCAGATGTGTCAAGAATGGAAGATCACGGATTCATTGAAATGCATCCTCTACATGATCCGCAATCAATCATATCTCCCACCATTTCCTGTCCAAGGCTCACTGACAGCGAAGAACATCAAAATCGCACTCCACGCTTTGTCATTCATGCTGGAGTCACCGGACATGAACAAGTTCCGAGCTGACCTTCAAAAAGAAATTGATGTCGATATTGGTCTCCACGTAAGTACTAATAAGGGGAATTGTGAAAGTCTCATATCATTTTTCAGAAGATCAACCCCAAAAAACTCAACGCTGCGTTCCACTACGCCATCGAATCGATTGTCATTTGAATTTTTGGCCATTTTCGCTTGGGTTATCCTGCATACCTATAATTTCTCTAAATTTTCTGCACTTTACTTTCTTCTTATTTTGCAAAATTCTTATGTTCGCTTCATCCCCTAATTTTTGCTTGGTGACTTCTTGGTAATAGCTTTTCTCTTGATATTAATAAAATACTATTTATCGAAATGCAAACATGTTTATGATGACTGGCAAGAAATCTAACAGAATTGCTCGAGATACCTGGAGATAACTGGAAAAAAGCCAAGGAATTAGCCCCGAATTTTTATTACAACTGAGCCCCATCGCAAAAAATGTATCGCCTAGAGACGCAAAGTTTTTTTTGCGGCAACGCAGATGTTCATAGTTTTGGCCTATTCTCGCTATTTTCTATAATTGCTTTGGTAAATTCCTATGAAAGGCGAGAATAGGTCGAAAACGGAGAAAATCTGTCTCGGCGCGAAAAAACTCTGTGTCTCTCGCCAATACTTGCTCGTTTGCGGTGTGGTGCAGTTGTAAGACGGGGTGGGCTGCTGATAATGTTTAAAAAATTGTTTAAAAAAAGAAAATAGATTATGCGTTCGGGGGGAATCGAACCCCCGTCGAATGCTTGGAAGGCATCCATGCTGACCATTACACCACGAACGCTCAATAAGAGGGCAACGGGTAAATGTGTAGATATGAACAACTAGTGCGGCAGTGGAGAGCGGAGAGATAAAAATCATTGCGTGCGGTGGAGGGATGACTCATCAGAGAAGAGGGGACACAATTAAAATTTTTGAACGCGTGTCATGATAAGAGCGATTGTTCTAAAATCTCTAATTTTTCAGGGTGTAAAATTCAAATCTAGTGCTTCATTTTTGTAGTTAATGATTTTGTCCAGTAATCGATTCCTAGGAACTTATAAGCCGACAAAGTGAACGCGTTCGAACCAGCTGCAACTCTTTAACAAGGGGTCGTATCAAAATACTGTCAACCACAAAGATGAAGCTCTTCGTGAGATCTACGAACTCTACAAAAATGATCACCATGATTCAATTAGTCACTTTGCAGCGCAGAGTCCATATTAGTTGTCACACGTTTTCATTTAACTTTTAGATTTTTTCTCTCAAAAGAAAAAAAACAGTTCCATGTTTGACCAGCATTATTTTATAGGGAGCGCCTATAGAGTAATGTTCAGAAGGTAAAAACAAACATGTTGATTTATTGATTTTTCACGTTATTCGAGACAGATGGTCATGGGAAGGCTTGCACGTCTTCTATGCATACACATTCTGTTGTTTTCCCCATTCAGTTTTATTTTGTTAACATCTATCGCCAGTTCTCAAAAATGTTTGCCATCCCAAAAAACCCAACTCCAAAACCTCTTCTGACTAAACAAACCGTGAAGGAGATTGAGGGTAAAATGAGATGCCTTCGAAGCTTGATGACCAACAAGGTATGCACTTTGTATGTTTTCCATTTTCCTATTCAATTTTCCCATTACAGAGAGCACAACCTCCAGCGCATATGAATCATCTTATCGATTTGATGTGCTTCTTTCAAGCGATGCTTCAGTGCAAGAACATGCCAGCAACTGATGTAAGTTTTTTTCAAAAAGTTTCAATCTTCATTCAAGTACCATAATTGTACGTATTTCAGGAAAATAAAGAGAAATTCAAGCATGGGCAGAAAGCGTGCGATAGGATGATTGAGGTGGCGATCCGAGTGGTCCCTGGAGGCGAGACACTCGAGGAAGCATGGAAAGCGGTCAACGAGGCGGCCAAGGAATTTAAATCTATTAATAAAATATAACGGTCCACACATTGCAATCATCACAAATAATTCATATTTATATATGTTAATCAAACGTGCCATATTATTGATTCGATTGTTTTTCATTGGCAGTGATCAGATTTTTTGTGATCTTTATGTTCTTGTCATCCTTCTATGCCAATAAATATGGTTTTTATTCATACAGTTGCTCAAAGTTATGACCATTAGTTCTGTACAAGATGTGCTTATCGGCTCCAATGGCACGGCAGCGATGGAACCCGTTATTGGGTTTGATGAGGGACATTTCCTCAATATGATCATCATGCGAGTCTATTGATTGCAGTGGTTTTCATCAGCGGAGCGAATCGTAAGAAACGCATAGCTGTTTCTCACCGTCAGCTGAGGCAGCCGAGGGATGCGTTCTCCTCGGCACTCTCATTGTCCTACGTTTGTGTCAGGGATGAGAGATAGTGTCTGAGTCTCATATATTATTTGAATAAGGTGTAACCAGAATAGGGATAGCCTCTGGGAATACCATAATAAAGAGGCCCCTAGCAAGGTTTATTTAACACGGTATATCTTTTTTCTCAGAACAGATATCGAAAAGTTGCCAACAGACAAAATATAGCTGAACTCATTTGAAATATTTGTTCAGTAGGAAAACATTTGAAAGCTCTCAAGGCAGTGAAGATATTGTGCACCAAACTCTTGCTACTCTATGCAACTCTATTAGAGGGTTTACGGTAACTCTATTCCCCAAAGACGTTTTCTCGAGTAAACCTCAATCTTTCTAATCACTTTTTTTTCAGATTCTTCAACATAATTTTCCCCCGAATCATCATCATCGCAAGGTCTCGCCGCCGTCCAGGTCAATCTTTGCCCCTTCGCACTCAGGTGATGTCTGCGTCTCTGCTTTTTCACCGTGTGGACACGCGCGGCAAATTCAAACAAATGAACATTTTTGCATATGTTTTTTCACTAGTTTTCACCGCTTTTCCTTCTTTTTTCTTAGTTTTTCTGTATTCTTTTTCTTTTAATATGTTCCTCTATTCCCTCTGGTCCTCTTTTGATGTGATTCACCAATTTTCTCCTTGGGAAACTTAAGAAAATTCCTGGCTCTGGCCTAAAATAAAATCAAAATCCTGTCGTTTTTGATGGCGCCAAAACACGGCAACCTTTTTCCACTAATAAAAGAACTACAATTATTTAAGAAAAATCGATGTTACATATAAAAAAAGTAATCATCTCGCTCAATGCGCAATCGATAGGCCTCGAGTCGACAGCGGCGAGAGAGCACAGCAAACCAAGAGCGTGCAAACAGTGACGTGTCAATTGAGCGTTGCGTTGACATAACATTGAAGGGAAAAGGAGATAAAACAAATAAAACTGAAAGGGAATTGATCTGAAAAAGATAATTATAGCCAAAGTAGAAATTTCAGGTTTTTTCGAATTTTTAGGAAACTTAGGAATTTTTTTGCGAAAAATTTAAACTTTCGACTATTATTCAGAATGAGAAGAAATTCAATGAAACGTTTAGCCCAAAATTTTGCAAAAACTAGTCCCCGTTTTTAAAATGTCAGTTTATGACAATTCCAGCATTTTAGGGTCTAAAAACAACAAAAAACACCGAATGTGGTCCGTGGCCAAGTTTTGGAAGTTGGAACACGTGGCCCATAAATCCCAATTATGTAAAAACTAGTCACCGTTCTCAGAATGTCAGTTTTTGACATTTCCAGCGTTTTTAGAGTCAAAAAACCACAAAAGCATCGACAATGGTCCGTGGCCGAGTTTTTCAACATGTGGCCTAGAAATCCAAATGATGTAAAAACTAGTCCCCGAGCTAAGAATGTTTTTTTTGACGTTTCCAGCGTTTTTAGAGTCTAAAAACAACAAAAACACCAAAAATTGCCCGTGGCCGAGTTTTTGAACACGTGGCCTAGTAATCCAAATTATGCAAAAACTAGTCCCCAATCTCAGAAAGTCTGTTTTTGTCATTTCCAACGTTATTAGAGTCTAAAAACAACGAACAACACCAAAAGCGGTTCCTGGCCGAGTTTTTCATCACATGGTCTTGAAATCCAAATCATGCAAAAACTAGTCCCCGACGTCCAAAACTGCTTCAGGGCTACTGTATGTTTCAACACTTTAATTTTCATTTTCCACATTTTCCATAGTTGTTTCTCTACAAACTTTCCCTTTTTACTCTAACTAACTTCTCATATTCATTTCCCTGCCAACAGCCTCCAAACTGTTTCTTGTCTTCTAATTAATTGTTTTCAGAGCTACAAAATGTTGTCCTTGTTGTCTGTGAAGGTAGAAGGTGATCCATATCTCAAAGACCAGACAGTCTCATTCAATGAGGGATTCAATACCATCTCCGGAGTCAATGGATCGGGAAAAACCCTTCTGGTCCACGCAATCCGCTTCGGATTAAACGGGAAATCGGATGTAAGTAATTTTCATTGAAATCGGGAGACTAAAATTGGGAAGTTACTTAGTATTCTGTAATAGATATACATTTTATAGTTGGACTCTGATATCAAGTTTGAATTCTCTATTTCAGGATTCTTTCTACACTTTCTCTGGAAGGGTCACACTTCGCTTTCATCTTCCCAATCGATCAGAAGTGGAATACTCCAAAGCTGCCGGACGGATGACTCGTTATTGGATTGATGGAAAAGAAGTTTCATCCGAGCAATACGCGGAAGGCCTGGAAGAAATCGGAATCACACCGATTATGATTGGAGTGATGGTACCTGGCGTTGGATGGGGAAAGATGGGCACCTCGACCGACAAAGAACTTTCGATGTTCATTGAAAAAACTATGCAAAATGGACAAAAAATGAAAGGAGAGTGTGATATTTTGAAGAAGAAGATAAGAATATCGATGGGAGCCGCCGCTCCAAAAGGAATTCAAAAACCGTCGAAAACCACTAATGAATTGCAAAAGGAGCTCGCCGCGGTTAGTTATAACTTTTGTTCTGAAACAAAAAACTTTGAAACCGAAATCGAAACCGAGAAATGCATTCATAATACTATTTTCAGGCCAAGAAGAGAAGAAGTAACGCTCTCAACAGACGTATCAATACCATGTCGTCAAATGTTGATGAACTCTATAAGATGCTCAACGGCAATGCAAACCAAATGGCGGCTTCATTCCGACCGGAAAATCCAGAGGAGCCATATGCTGGAGTCGAAATGGTACTGGATCAAGGATATGGGATAATGGAACCGTCGAATCTTTCGGGAGGAGAGATGAAGATTGCCAGCATCGCAATCAATCTTGCTGCCGTTCGGGTGCTCCAATGCCCGTTCGTCATTTATGATAACTTCGATGAAAACTTCTCGAGGGAATCATGTAACTCGGTAGGTGCAAATAATTTATTTTTCATTTTCATTTTTAATTAAGTTTCTTTCAGGTCGGGATGGCATTCCGTGAACTTGTCGAAAGTGGAAATCTTCAAATCATTGCGGTTTGCAAGCAGGATGCCATGAGGAACCAAACGCCGCACACATTTGAGATGACTCTTCCAGAGGACGACTGATTCGTTTTTGCTTCCAGATCAGTTCGCTTAATTGTCATTCTCCACATCAATTCGAAACGCCATTTTCTTCTTTTTTCTTCTCTTCAATTAAGTTGTTTCAAGTCTCAAGTCTCAGAATATTTCTCCCTTCCGGTTTTTTAACCCAAATCATCCACTCAAAATCTTTCACTTTTCCCGAAATCGGCCCGAAGCTTCTGTCGATTTCTGTCGCTTGCACTTTCATGCATAGTCATCTTTGTTTCTCTCCAACTTGCACTTTATATACTCAACATTGACATTTTCTAACTCTTTGTAAGCTTAGTTTTGGTGTTTTGAGCTTTTCCGGGTTTAATGTCACAAGCCAATAACACCTGACTTTATCCCATAAGGATTAATCAAGGAAATTTAATTGTTGTTGAAGTACCCGAGCTTGTTTTCGCTTCTCGACTAATTGATTACAATAATGAATCAGTTGGAGCTCAGAAGTTATGTTTATTCAGTAATAAATGATTACATATGATTGATAATAGATTGAATACAAAATGAACGTAAAAAAGTCGAGAAAATTAGTTTTGTTTTTTAAGATTGAGAATGACAAAACGGGTTTTCAATAAGATTAATAGTTGGGTCTGGTGATACCAGACTATTTGGTGTCACTTGGAGATTTGAGCCGTTTTTCCTGACTGGAGTAATATAAATAAGACTTAAAGACGGGAGGAAAAGAGGGAAGGGATCCAATCAGCCGTTTTGAGGGAAGTGACGAATATGTGCTGTTGGAGAAACGTGATTCGCATCAGTAAGACCTTTGTATGAATCAGGAGTGATCTCCAAGATTAATGTAATCATCATACCAACCAAAGCCAAGATCATGAAACAGGCGACACCACTGGAAAGAAATAAATATTTCTTGAAAATATAAGTATGGAAATGAACTGACATGAATATGGTTATGAAGGTGTTCTGAAGTGTGTCCAATCCATCATTTTCTTGTGCAGCATTCTCGATTGTTGGAAAAATGTTATCTTCGTTTTGTTGACGGTTGTCTTGTCCAGTTGCTTGATGTTCCAACCTCTGTAAGTCCAAAAAATTCGAATTTGATAATTGCTACTAACTCTGCAAACCTGGAGTCCGATTACGCCCATTTCAATAATTGTGTCTCCAACTGGATTCGCTGGGCGGTTCTGTAATTTTTGAATTTGAATCAGAAAAGGAAAGCTGAATTAGTTTCAAATTAGACTCACCGGCAGTGTAATCACGTTGATTTCAGAATCATCTGTATCATAACATGCCATCTTGTTTCGAGTGAGGAAATTGAAAGAAAGAAAAAGTGAAAAATTAACCCAAAACGAGAATAATGCTCAATGAGAGCTTCTAATGAGCGAGAGAGACGAGAGAGCTCTCACTCTCTCACCTGATTTTGCTGATTACTTTCATCCAAGCATTCCTCAGGGAATGTGTGAGGATTTGATGATTTTGTTGAAGTGATGTAAGATTTTTCCTCAAAATCAAGCTATAAACGCAAAAAAACCATAAACATCACTGAAAGCCTTTCCGTATCAAAAAAACATGACGTCACGAGAAATGACTTCTTGTTGCAAAAATCTTATTATGCAAAACCTGAATATATGCTTGGAATCAACGTATTCCTAACTTTCCACTAGTGTGGGCCACCTTCTATGACTCCATAACCATTTCTAGTAAGCCGCAGTCCCGACTAAAATGCAAAAAACGTGAAAAATGGTCACAAAGTCATTTTATTTCATACACCGCACGTAAATTATTTGCCAGTTTCTCCAAATAACGTCGGTTACATAGAACTCATTGAGATTTACAGTTTCCAATTTTTCCAACGCAAAACGTTTAGTTTGAAGCAATTTTCCCGCCGGTCCCATGGCGAAATGTCTATTTCATTTGAATCACAACAAACGTCAAGCCAGATCCACCCTATATGTAATTTCCAAAAGGGATTATTTGGTGGAGCTGTTCGCTTGTCAAAATTGGACACGCTTTTCTTTTCTTTTCTATTTTTTCACAAGCACACCGAAAGAAACCTCAGAATTGAAAAACGCCTACAAGACCACGTGTAGTGCCATTTTCTACCATTCTTTATCATACTTTGTTATATTTTTCTTTCAATTTGCTGAAAATGGATTCCATTATAAATGCGGAAGATATTCAAGACACATGCTCAAATGTTGTAGTCAATCTATCCACTGACGGCAGAGCTATCAGCTCGATTTTCAATAATCCTTCTCCATATCCTGTGCGAGAAGGTATCAAATTGACAGTGAGTTCGGTGTGTCTGATGACTATTGCCTCGGTGATTTTTGTTTGGGCAGCTTATCAAGGATACATGGTGCGGTGTGATTGGATGGCTAAAAGAAAAACATAAATTCATTTATATCTGTGTTTTTCTAATATTTTAAAACTTTTAATTGTCTCGAATAAAACTCAATCTTAAAATCACTTTTCATTTGATAAAGTATATTCCAGTAACTTCTCTAATACCAGTAAAATGACAACAAGGGTAAGCAAAATGAACTTTTCCACTGCTTTGTGCAGTACCGGTTAAAAGGTTATCAACATCGGCGGTTTTCAGTGAAAAATGGCCAACTTTGATTGAGTATTTCAGTGGCACTTCATTGTCCGACAAATATTACATTTTATAGGTTGGACCGAACAAAAATAGCACATAACTTTTGTAGTTATCCATTTTCAAAGTTTTAGAGCTTTGCATTTTGATTACCTGTAACTTTCAAGATAGTGTCTCTACAAAAAAATATCAACTACAAAACTGGTGTCCTGATCTGTATAGTCCATGCACAATGTTCTTAGCGGATCAATCAGGAATGTCGAGGTATTCTTTCAAAGTTGCTCGCTTGTATTATGTTCCAGGTATTTTCATAAATTGATACACCTTTAAGTTTAGCATCGCAGACCCTCCAAGACTTGTTTTTGGTATAACAAATGACGTTGATCATTGGAGACACTTTGAAGATGACGCAGCGCTCACGAAGACGTGTCCAATTACAAAAGCGAAAAAAAAAAAAAAAAAAGAGAAACGGGTTTTGAGAACTGGCATGAAATTATAGGTTTGCTATAATTGGCGAGTGAGCACCAATGTTCTCCAATTTCTTTGTCAGAAAACCTCTGAATGAAAAAAGGGGAAGAAGAAGTTAGGAATACTCTTTCTTTACTGTGCAATTTATTGAAACGTGCTTTGCATTTATTTTATAGAAAATTCAGAACATCAAAAATCTGTACACGAAGTCCAGAAAAACACAGATCAATCTATCAGTAAACAGGACAATTACATCAGCATAACGATGACAAGATAACAAATGATTATAGGCGAAGATAACAAGAAAATGATATAAGGGAGCTCTGGATGGTAGAATTTGTCAGATTTGAACGTAATTGAAGTAAAATAACGTTATGCAAATACGTAAAGGAGCGAAAGTTTTGTATTTTTTTTTACAAGTGATAAAGAGAGGATTGAAAAATGCTTCAATTGGAACAATTTAGTGTTTTGACCTCAAACCTAGATACGTATTTTATAAGTTCGAATCAGACACTAGGTTAGGTCTCATCAGTAGCGTCCTTCTGTCTCTAGTACATAAAACTAGCAAAGAGATTTACTGAATTGAGACTAGAATTCCAAAGTCTTATCAAGTTCTAACAAATATATAGCACAAAAGTTCGGATACTGTACATAGCTCATGTAGCGTTCGATCCTTGATTTTCATACATCCATGCTCTGAAATTGCTCTCGACACTCTTTTAGCAAATCCACAACATTCCAGCAGTTTTATGTACCACTCCTTCTGCTTTCTGTCTGCCTCGAACACTCTTCTTCTCGCTCGACCACTGATTGTCCTCTGGTTTTGTCTCAACATTCCAAGTCGCGATTATTAAGTATTTCATCATCCAACAGTTTCCTTTTTGACGTCCTACGGTAGTTATGACAGATTGTTTTCCATGCGAAATGAGCGAGTAATGAGATAGTTTATATTGACTTTCCAAGAGCCATTTTATCAGCCAAAATTCCATTCAAATTCTTCACATGGCGTCTCCATCTAATCGGGTCCAATCATCTGATATTCTCGACGTATTCCGCAAATCAAGAACGGCACCTGTGTCTTAACTTGAGCCGTATCCACAAGGTACGAGGCGCTCGCAGTGATGATTCTGATGAAAGATGATTGTTCAAAAAAATCATTTATTGAAAAAACAGAAACATAGTAACAAATTACCAGAATTAAAACATTACAGATCATGAAAATATAAAGACAGGGAGGAGCCGTAATACAAGAACGAGGAGTCGGGGAGTACAAAAACTGGAACAGGGAAATTGGCGAGAATCAATCATGAGGCGAGAAAGGAATTCTGGGAAAAAAAGAGAATCTGGGGGAGGCGGGGGAACAGAATCCAGGAAAGGAAAGGAAGTAGATCTTTAGTTGGAAAAAGATTTTGGGATTAAAACAGAGGAATCTTGGGTGGGAAACAGGAAAAACTGTTCGGATAGGAAACACTCAATTTGGATAATATTGAAGAAGAGTAGAGAGTCTGGGCAAAAAAATGTGAATTTTGAGAACAGAAAAGAGGAATTCAGAATAGCAAGCTGGAAAATCTGATTTTAAAAAAGGTGAAGAATAACAGGATTGCAGGGATGAGAACGGAAAATTGGATGATGGAGATGAAGAAAGGATTTCAGAGAGAAAAAAAAAAGAGAATTTGGGGAAGAAACGGTGAATTTTGAGAACAGAAAAGAGGAATTTAGGTGAGCAAACTAAGAGCTCTGATAAAAAAGAGGACTGAAGAGGAAAGAGGATAGCAGGAATGAAAACGGAAAATCGGAAAATGAAGATGAAAAAGGAGTTTTGGAGAAGACGAGGAATCAGGAGAAGGATTCAATGGGAATCCGGGACTCAGAGTGAGCAAAAAATTGAAATTTGGAGAAAAAGGAAAGAGAGTCCAAGTTAGAACAGGAGGATTGAGAGGAGGAAGTGAAAATTGGAGTGAAAAACCAGTGAAAAATCTCGAAATTCTCACTCAATACCAGTACGACGGTCCTGGCTCCCGGTCAGTCGGTAGGGATCTGCTTCTTTTCTCCGGCGGCTGGTACTCTTCCTCATCTTCATCTTCCTCGTCTTCTTCTTCCTTATCTTCCTCTTCCTCATCTTCCTCTGTCTCATCTTCTTCTTCCTTATCTTCCTCTTCCTCGTCTTCCTCTTCCTCATCTTCCTCATCTTCCTCATCTTCCTCATCTTCTTCATCTTCTTCATCTTCTTCATCTTCCACATCTTCTTCTTCCACATCTTCCTCTTCCCCATCTTTCTCCTCCTCCTTTTCCTTCTCATCAATCAACGGCAAACCTTTGGCTTTTCTCTCCCTCATCTTTTTCAGCTTTTCGTCGAATATCGATCGGAGACGTTCGGTCTCTTCCTTAGTCCTCGGTTGCATGACCATTATAGTCTGCTTCTCATTTACATGCGGGTCTCTCATGTAAGGGAGCACATAGTCTGTGGAGTGCTGGTAAACCTTCTGGTGGCGGAAGGCATACCTCATGTGCTCCTCTCTTGAAGCGTCTGGACCCGGTTCTTCAACCTCCGGTGGAACGTAGTCTGTAAAAAGGATAAGTTATTCTTTGTAATAAATATTTTGCTCCGACTTATTGTCGAAATAAAAAAAGTGATACCCGGTGTTTGCGGACTCAATGCTAATTTTTAATAATTTTGCATTGAGTCCGCAAACACCCGGGTATCACTTTTTTTATTTCGACAATACCCTTTGGTGGCCCCGGGTAACAGACAAGTGCTGCATGAAAATAGTCGTCGATCTTTCGTTCTTCCTCAGTCTTATCCTTCTGCATCATCCTTCTTTCCAGTTCTTTTTGTCTTCGTTGTTTTAGTTCTTCTGCCCTCCTTTTTTCTTCTTCTTCGTGCCTTTTGTCTTCTTCTTCCTGCCTTCTTTCTTCTTCCTCCCTTCTTTTTACTTCTTCTTCATCATAATAATTTGAATCCTCTTCGTATTCCAGAGTCAGGGCACCAACCTTCCGTGTCACCGTCATTGTCAGGGCACCAGTCTCCCGTGTCTCCGTCATTGTGCAAGAACTGGAAGAGTATTCGAATCTGGAAGAAGATGAGATGAGCGAGATGAAGAGAATCTGGGAAAGTAAAAAAGAGAACAATGCGAGTTGGAAAAAGAGAATTCAGAAGGACCAGGTGAGAAAATGAATGTTTGGAAAAGAAAATGTGAATCCGGAGAAAATATCCAGGTGAGAAGGAAGAACATTTTCAGTAAGAAACAGGTGTAGAAAACTGATCATTTAAAAAAGGATTGAGTTTTTCAATCATTAAGACGTGTTCTTATTTACTATGAACCATTTGAAAATTGTATTAATTAGATAAGATAATTTAGATAACCACAAAAAAAACCTGGCCACATTCGAGTATAGGAGAGATATAACCGTAAAGCAATGAAAAGCAAGAAGAGAGAAAGAGAGACAGAGGAAGAGCCGTAAATCAGAAAAACTAGTGGGCAATTCAGAGAAACGCAGACAGGAGTGACGCGTCGATAGAGGTGACGGTGGAAACAATATGGAATAGAAAAGATGGACGTGACGTTGTTCAAGAAGTAAAGTTCAATAAAATCATTATGTGACAGTCAGATTATGAGGAAAACGAAGAATGTGATGAAGAATAAAAAGAATCTTTGGAAAAAGAAAAATCCTGGGAAGTGGAAGGAAATTTGAGAGGAAAATTATTGAAAAAAGAAGCGATCCTCCATTTCCAATCAATTTCAGCAACAAATAAAACCGCGTTCTACATAAAACCATTTAAAAAATCCATGTTAATTCAAATCCGTCTTTTTCGCGCCAAGGAGAACTTGCGGGCAAACGACACTCCGGCGTTCTCTTTCTCTATTCTCTCTTTTTTCATTCATACGGAGGGCACACTCTAGGCACCCTCTTCGGCAGCTCTTCGGCAGGCTGCACACACATCCTCTTCTTCTCCCTATTCATCACAATATGGAATAGAGAAGAATACCTGGGGGACATTGTTCAAGAAGTTCAATAAAGTCTTTATGTGGCATTAAGATTGTGAGGAAAAGTTGGAGAATATGGGAAGAAAAGGGGAAATATGGAGAAGTAAAATGTTTGGGAAGAAAATGTAATATGAGACAAAAAAGAGATCTGATTGTGAGAAAGAAAAAGGAGAAAATCACCTTAAAAGAAGAAACCCGGGTAAGAAAATAAAACATTTAGTGAATAAAAAATTAAGGAGTAGAAAAATTAATCTCAGGAACTAATAAGACAATCTTATCTGGGAAAGAAAGAAATTTTTAAGTCTTCATTGTTTTTTTTAGTTGTTTTTCTTATGATCGAAAAAGTAAATAAAGAAAAACTTCGAGGAAGGGAAACAGAAGAAATAGAGTCAGGGGAAAGGAATTATGAGAAAAAATAAGTAAAATTTGGAGTTATAAAAGGCTTTCCTGATAAGAGAATGGGAATCTGGGTAAGAAATTATCGAAAAAGGTAAAATTCGGAAAAGAAGAAAAGATTTAGGCAAAGAAAAAAGCAAATTTTTCCACAAAAAAAATCACTTTTCAACTTCAAATTTTCCAACTTTCTCTAATAATGATTCTATCTATGTACTCTGAACTATTTGAAAATTGTATCATTAGGTAATTTGGGTCAGGATGAAAAAAATTAGGTGACATTCGAATATGAGAGAGAGATAGATAGAGAAAGAGCCATAAATCAGCGAAAATAGTGGGCGATTCGGAAAAACGCAGACAGGAGGGACACTTCGATAGAGGTGACGGCAATGAAAGTATATGAATAGAAAAGAATGACGTTGTTCAAGAAGTCGTAAAGTTCAATAAAATCATTATATGACAGTCAGATTCTGGGGAAAACGAAGAATGTGATGAAGAATAAAAATAATCTTTGGAAAAAGAAAAATCCTGAGAAGAGGTAGGAAATTTGAAGAGAAAATTATTAAAAAAAGAAGTGATCCACCAATTCCAATCAATTTTAGCCATAAATAAAACCGCATTCTACATGAAACTATTCAATAAATCCATGTTAATTCAAATCCGTCTTTTTCGCGCCAAGGAAAACTTGCGGACAAACGACACTCCGGTGTTCTCTTTCTCTACTCTCTCTTTTTTTCATTCATACGGAGGGTACACTCTAGGCACCCTCTTCGGCAGCGCACACATCACCTTCTTCTCCCTATTTCTACATTCATCACTTGTCAATGTCAAATTCAATCATCGCTGCCCGGCTACATAGAAGACACTTATTTAAACATGTGCTCTTCTGACTACGCTGTGAAACTGAATGTTGGTGGTGCTATTTGGTGGAACTATTTTATCTAGGCAAAAATAGTGGTATTTGTGCTGGTTTAATAACCAGTAATTACAAAAAAAGATGAACCACAGACGTGGTAACATGTCAAAAAACAACAAATACGAAGCAAAATTATAATTTCTATTACATTTATTAAAAAGAGATAAGAACCAAAAATATAATTCAAATCGCATGCTTAGAACAGTTTTTGTGTTTCGACCATAACGCTAGACACAGACATGAAGTTCAATGACTAAATTTACTCAGACAGAAGGTTAGGTCGTCATCAGTAGCGTCCTTCTGTCTTTGGATTTTGAAATTTAGAAAAAAAATCTGATGAACGAGACGTTTGTCAAGTTAAATTCTAAATCCAAACATCTTATCAAGTTTTTAACATAACAAAGACGGAGTTAGAAACCCAACGTGTACAAGAATGCGAAAGAAATGGATACAGTGGGAAAACGGACTCTTGAGAAGTTTCGAGAAACAACATCAACGGATCAGGACGGACTCCTATTGTGCAGAAGACGTTATCACGGACACTGCGTAGAATACCATACTCAGGCAGGTTGCTCCGTTCACAAACCAAGATATTGTTTCATATCCTCCATGTCTTATCACAAAAAACACTGAGCAGTCGTGCCGCAATGACCAACGATTGTCTTTCCCAAATTTCAAAACGCATTGATCATTTCGTATCGTATTTTGGTTACTGAAACTAAATAAAGTAAAGGAAAGTTTTAAAAATACCTGTTTGTGATTTTTTCTTGTGAACATGAGGTCCCGAACAAAATGTGACACTCTGGCCCACTGCTTTGCGTTGAAAGATCAATTGTGTTTATGACTTTCGCTAAGCTTTTTCAAGCATCTTTTTCTTCAGATATCCTGCGCATATTCTATATATCAACATCTGTCAGTCAAGCCTTCACAGCGTGTCGCACCATATCGAGCGACTTTCGATCCCAAAGTTCCATCCAATTTGATACCTCCATGTTGATGTTTGGCTTCTGAAATTAAATACATTAAATTAAGTGACATTTCAGAAATTTTATTCAATTTTTTGAGAAAAGAACCGAAGGTTCTCAGATTTGTTTACAAATTTTTTGTATTGCGCACCAGAAATATTGTAAAACTTCGTTTATCACATACCTGATACATTTTATTTGTAATGGGCGAGAACATCATGAGATCTCATTCTCAATATCACTTTGTGGCAAGAACAAGATGGAATCCAATTGGAAGTGTTGATTGCATTGATTCATGAGAGTAGAGAAGTTGAAGAAGTGTTGAAATTCGAAACCAGGTTGAAAGTCGCAAAACTTTATTGATCAAGAGCCGTAGAAAGTTTCCAAGACAGTAGGCCACAGTAAAGGAGCGGAACATCATATTGTCTGGAAATGTCAATTGTTCGTACAGCTTGATTTCATTCCGTATGTATTTTGTATTCTGAATTCAAACGGTACGCGATATCCATGTAATAGGTGGGTTAGTTGAGGTGATAGTGGACACACAGCGCCGTTTCACTCATTTCTAGATACGGGATTGGTCATAGGTGATTATAGACGTTGTGCTCATAGGTTTGGCATGGGCATCGTTATTTCGTCTTAGTCCTTCTGCGTCTTCATGCCTTGAGTTCTTTTGAGTCCAATCCTATTCATATCCTCTCGACCAAGTTAAGAATCCAAGTGAAGAGGGTGTTCGCCTGAAAATTCAAAGTGTTCTTCAGCTGGGCACCATTGCTGTTCAACTTTTATTAAACATACGCGTTTTTTGTACAAACTTCTGGAAAATATAGCTTGACTTTGAGTCGAAACATCAAATATTTGGGAAATCACAAGCTCAAAACCTCTATTTTTGACCACATCAGTCGATTTTTTCAAACTAAAATCTAGTTTTTATTCAATTTTGGTACCAGCTGATACTTTTCAAATTTTGTGTATAACAAATTACTGATAGGATCATGAAACTTTGAGAAAATATACTTACAAATAACATTCCCTTGCCATTTGTTCCAAACTGCTTGGTTTATCGGATCAGTAGGCTTTCTCTGATTGCTTGTCCGGGTTCTTTGAGTTGCTCAGTCATAAACCTCAATCAACAACAAAAAAACATCCAAAAGAGTTATTAGATTCAGGTGTGGCAGAGACGAGACGAGGAGATGTAACAGCGGCTGCGTCGCGGTATGTCACTCTCCACAAATTGAGAGAAGGCGAACACAAGCATTAAGATACTCGAAGAGGTGTTCCAGATGGAAATTGACTTAAAGATGATATCCACCAAATCCCTATTGCAGTCGCACCATAGAAAATGTTACATTAAACATTCTGAGCTCTAATCTCGAGGTACATGACGATGTCATGGAAGTCAATGGTTCTTCTCCTGGTGGTTGTTTACAAGGCGATTCGATTGAAGGGAAAGACGATGTGGGAGTTCCAAGCCAGTAAGGCAGTTGAAAGGAATTGGGAGGTCATGACGTGTGGCCCATTGCAGTGACTCGTCGCCACTTTCCTTAGTGGAATGTCGCTATCACTGTTCCTCAGTCGTCTTTCAGTTGTTCTGTTGTGTCATGATGCCACGGGTTCCTTTCTGAATAGAAACCATGACGACTTCCGATGTTACACCTTGTGTTTTTCTGTCATTCGACTGGCCTTCATGCTTTCCTGTCTCTCGACTCTCTAATCTGTCTGAAGAAAGCTTTTTCCCCTTTCCAGGTAGACTATTTTAGGTTTTTGGCTTTGTTTCGTCTCTTCCGACATTTGTCTTCGCTGCCACGTCTGTATTTGACTTCTTCTTTTTTCGACAGGTTCAAATTTCGGCTCTTTATGATTTAACGGGGGTTTTAAGAATTCAATTCACCTCAATTCCTTCTTGAGTAGTTAATTTTGAAGTTAGTTGGAGAGTTGGGATGCTGATTAGGAGACAACATCGATTTCGAAAAGTTATTGATGCCATTCTTCCGGTTTTCCCGAAAAATCGATATTTACAATCAACCTTCGAGGTTGCATCCTCGTTCCTGACGTTCGGCTTGCTATTGGTTGTCAATTGGATTGATTTCAGTCGTATGGGGGACTTCTTTTGGTCCTTTCGTACTTCTTCGCTGGTATGTGAACCTTTTTCAGTCTCTGCCACGAATTTGATGTCGATGTTGGTGACGTCGTTGCAAATCCGACGTTTTTAGCCTTCTTGTAGAAAATTCATTGTGAATATTGCAACTTTGTCCGCTTTTGCATTTATTTTCAACTGGCTTTGACACGATTACATCGATACTTCAACGAAATTGTTGTGTTTCAGCCAGATATCCGCTTTACTTCCATGATTCTCGCAGATTCGACTTTATTTCGTTGATCAGCCGATTTCGCATAGATTTCTTTGAGGCTTTGCACATTTCTTTGGCCTTTCCGGCAAATAAACAGCTGGAATTGCTTCCGGTTGCATCATCGAACTTCTTTTTTTCGTCCTTCGTGTCCTCCGACAACTCGATCGATAATTCGGAGCCGCTGGTTCTTTTTCAGAAAAACAGTATTGAAACTCCTTTTTGGAGCTTTTCACAGATCCATTTTCCGGTCGATTTCACCATTCGCTTGTCTTAGTCCTTCCGCGTCTTCTTGCCTCAATTTGGACATCCTAGTCATATCCTTCCGACCATAATACGCTCAAGTTGAGAATCCGAGTCCAGTGGAATCCGATTTTGCCTGAAAATTTAAAAATATTCATCAGCTGGACACCATCGTTATCCAACTTCTATTGAAAACTGCTGATTTTTCAATGGAATTTTAAAAAAACCGAGTTTTGTTCAACATTTAACAAAAATCTAGCTTGAAAGCTTTTTTGACAATATTGTTCGCTCTTGTCAATAAAAAAGCGTCGGCGTTTCATTTCAAGTACCTTCTACAGCTTGAAAAGAATATGGAGGAGCTTGGAAGAATAATATTCTCACTCACCAGTTTTTACTATATTTCTCCAACACTGAACCATCTGACAATTCTTCTCCCAAACGTACCATGTTGAGTGTCGCAATTCTCGGTGACATTTTGGGAGCATTTTGTCTCCTAAATAACGGCACGTAATATCCAAGTAATCGCTGGGTTGGTTGAGGTGAAAGTCAGCCGTTCCACTTATTTTTCATTGAACACGGGATAGGATTGAACATCTATTATAGACATCAAACTGATAGGTTTAGCGCGGGCGTCGTTAATTTGTTCATTGTAGTCCTTCCGCGTCTTCCTGCCTTGAGTTGGACATTCTAGGCGTAACTCCCGACCGAGTCCAGTGAAATCCGATTTCGCCTGAAAAAATTAAGTAATTCTTAGCAGGCTACCGTACTTATTTAATTTTTATTGAAAACTGCTCGTGTTTTTCAATGGAATTTTAACAAGAAACAGTTTTTCGTTCAAAATTTAGGAGATATCTTGCTTTAAAGCTTTTTTTACAAAACTGGTCGCTCTTGTCGATTAAAAAGTGACAAGGTTTCTTTTCCAGCAACTGCTTGTGGTTTCTAGACTTTGAATATAACATTCGACTAATAAAGCATTCAAATATTTTGAAAAAAACACTTACTGAACGTTTTCCTTTGTTGTTGTTTATAAAAATAGAAAATATTGAGTTGACAGGCTTCGTTGCGACGTGTCCGATTCCTTTCTACTGCTTACTCGTCATTCTGTAAAAAAATCTCAATAAGTTACTGAATAATCACTTCAAACTGTAAATTAGATGAATTTTTTCATTAGGTGGGCAAAAGACTATTAACATGAGGAGGGAGACAGACGACGAGCGTGTGCGTGCAACAGCGGCAGCGACGCGGTCGTTGTTTTGTTCACTCCCGGCAGGAAGAGAAAAAGAGGGAGGGGTGCATTGGTGTATTCACGTTGTGGAGGGAGTTTCCGTCATTTGAAACGTTCGAAGATATATGTACAGAGATTTGAAAAGCCTGACAATTGAAACATACAAATCAATATATTATCAAAATATACTTTATTGAATACATAATTACGATTGAAGAATAAACTTGGGGATTTTTAAAACAAATAAAGACACATAATTGAGGAAAAAAGTTAGATATGAAAGAAAATAATTGAAAACCAGCATTAAGGAAATTGCTCAAGCAAAACAGTTACTGCGGAGGTGAGTAATACCAATGAAAACGAATATTTTGAAAAGCTGGAAAAAAACCATTAAAAAAACTATTAGTTTTTTTTTCCCGCTTCAAATTCTCAATAAGTTTTGAGAAATGTTCCCTCTCCAATTGCACAACAGAAAGACTTAAAGAACAACTCTCCCCCGGAAAAGGGGTTCCCCTTTTTCTCCAGACATTAAAAAGAGTCCCCACTCTTTGCAAACGAGAAATAGACATGTGGTGAGAAACTGCTCTTGGGACAAGCGAGAGAGAGTGACTGGCGAATCTTTTTGCAAAAAAAAAGAGGAGACATGGAGCAGTGTAATGAATGAGGGTTCTTTAAAAAGAAAAGGAGTGATCTGCAAAGTTATTCAAACTGGCTCGCGTATTGCCAACATCTGGGAAGTCAAATAAATTGAAAAGAAATGTTACGTGGACCAGAAAATAAAAAAGATTATACTACAAGAGAATGGAACTAAAAACACATTCATGCAAGCTGTATTTTTTAAATAGGTAAGAGAAAAAGAAGACACATATTTGCATGCATGTGATGAGGGAACACTAAGAAAACGTTTTTTTTGCTTTCTTATTATTAGAACAGTAGAAAAGGCAACACATGTTTGAAAATCAACTAAAAATCTTATTTCGAGAGTCAATGGTCCCTGAACACCCGATTTTTAAAAATAAACCCCTTCGGTATTTTTTCTCCAGACATTTGCTCTCTGTTTTTTGAATTACGGCTTTGGTCCCTGCCCGAATGCCCCAGACACTTGTTCGCTCTACCAGATGTTTCTGCTCAGCACATTTGTTCTTTGTCTAAAGAAGTGCTCTCTTTCGTTTATTCTGCCACTTTTATTTTTTGCAGCGTTCGTGGATAAAATTTTTGATGCGCTTAGGAAGGGGAAAATTTGTAGTGCATTTCTCTTGTTTCTACTTTTCTGTTTAATTCTTGTTGTATTTTAATATAACCATTTCTCATGCCAGAATTATGATTTTTAGTAATATATACAGTATATAATACGCTGTTTGATTTTACTATTTCGTACAGTACTTGTCCAACTTTGAGAGTGTGTCATGGTAATTCGGATTGCCATATCAATCAGGTTTTTATTGTATCCTACAGATCAGAAGTAGAGCTCCACTTTTGTAGTTGACAACTTCATTGTATTGGCACTTCCTAATAAGTTACATATCGACAAAGTGATTTCTTCCTCAAATCGACCAATTTCAGTGCAAAATAGTGCGATTTTTGAGCTGTCGTCATTAAATGACCTCTAGGGAGTGCCAGTACGAAAATGTTGTCAACTACAAAAATGGAGTTCTACTTGTTATCCGCATGATTAATCAAAGACCTGATAGGGGTGACAATAAGTTGTATCATGACACACTCTTGGACAATTTCAACTAAGAACGGCCGAAGTAGATACCTTTTTAACCAGAAATGTAATTCCATTTCTCTAGTTGTAAGCCTATCAGGTCTTCGGTTTCCAATCACCAAATACATTAACATAAGTTAATTAAAAACTAATTTCAGCATGTTACGGCAATTTTTCATCGTTTTCTTTCTACTCGCAACCACACTGAACTCTCTAAACAGTGAGAGTAAAACTGGCCAAAATACTGGAAGTGTTTTGGAAAGTGTACCCGAAGTACAAATGGAAGGCTTCCTGCAAATCAAGTTTTTACAACAACGCGAATTGATATTGAAACAAATCGAATATAAAACTAACTACACCCAGATTCTTTTTCGAATTCATGACGATGCGTACAATAGAACCGGAGAAATGATAGAACCTGAGCATAATGAAACCAAAACGGATGCTCTCAGAGATACTGTTCTTAAACTGGAAAATGAACAATTTTCAAAGATAAAAGAAAAGGTAGCAATTAACCTTGAAGAGCTGAAGAACCTTAAGAAAAAACTTCGGGACCTCAGAAGAAACTTTATATTGCTGGATTTGCTTGCTAAATTAGTGAGGGAACTAGCAAATGCACCACTTCCCACACGACCTGCTTTCAAAACTAAAAAACCGCAAGAAAATGATGATGTGGTATGTTCGAAACTGGATTTACTACATTAAAACTGAACAAATCAGAAAAGAAGTTTCAGGAATACAGTTCCATTGACCAACTCACCTACGATGAAGTATATGGGGTCTACACGGATTGGATGTGGGAGGAGAAAACTGTTAGTGAAGTGAGTATTGCAGATTTATAACATTTTAGTTGTTACATCTTGTTTCAGAATCCGGATAATAAAGTGGAAAGGTTTATTGTCAAAAATGCAAGTCATATCGTTTCATATTTTTGGAATAAATATCCTGCTAGTCGAAAAGGTAGTTCTGAAACTTTGCAAACATCAATTTGTTATGTTTTTCCCAGATTTCGAGGTTCTAGTCAAGGTCATACAGGAAGAGTATGATGACGATAATCTTAAAATGGATTCAAAGTGAGCCTTTATTGCATTCAAATTGTTTACACTGGAAACCAAAGCGATATTTTTCAGATATACAGCTTTGTCGACTCCTCATTCTGCAAATCTCGCATCTATAACTGATACATCAAAATAAATACATGCTTTATACTATTCATGAACACATTTTGGGGTCTAATACAGTATTGACCAAAAAAATTTTTCTCTAAAGACTTGGGCTTGAAACTACCTGCTTGAGTTGTACAACCACTGAGAGCACAGCTTTCTTTTGGAAGATGACAACTTTTGAAAATAATTTTTCTCCAGTTTAGGTAGTTTCACTCTTTTAGCAGCATCAATGTTGTGACACTTGCTTAAAATTTCTAATTGTCCACTGAAAAAACTGTAAGTTATGCAATTTCGTTCCCCAAGTTTCTACTTTTAGTCAGATTTTTTCTTAATTGATTCATATGGTACCGTAAAACGTGTAATAGCCCTCACATCCTTTAGCAAAAATTTAGAGCATCATATCTCGGTTGTCTTCAAAGATCTAGCAATTTTTTAATTGAACAATTATTTCAGGAATATTGAAGTATATTTTGTCCGTTCGCAGCATTTTGATATTTTCTTTGGGAACCGAGATAAACTGCTGTGAACAAGCAATGCTAGCCTTGCCTCTTTTATTTGTTTTGCGGTGATTACGTTTCGGAATTCGTTTTTAGCAGCTTCTTTTATATTAGCTTGCCTATTTTGTCCTTTCTTCTAAACCACTATTCATGTTTTACTATTAGATAGCAGTGTTTTTTTTAATCGAATTTTTGATTGTTTTTTATAATCATAAGATAAAAAACGTCCCGTTGATATTTTCCGTTAATAACAAAGGACAAAATATAAACGTTTTCCCAATTTTCTAAGTCCCCACTAAATCTTGATCTAACTATAGAATTCTATAAATTTCTGATTATTTCATATTTAATTCTTCAGATATCTCTTATAAAATCAACGGCGTTCGTTGTTTCCGTTCAATACATAAAACCTGTCATGTTTCTATCCTAGCCAGAATCTTCCAGTGTTTTGAGAAGTTTCCCTCTTTCTCTTGTGTCATTGACCTGCCAAACTCTCGCGGTTTTTGGTTAACCGACAAAAGTGAAAATATTTCTCTCTCCCTCTCCGAGAATTTTGTTCTCGTTCTTGAGACGCATCCCCACTGCCCTTTTCTTCTTCAGAAATGAGAAAAAAATTGAGAGATAGAAAATCAGCCGCTCCTTGGTGCCAGTTTGTTCCCTCTTCTTCCCTTCTCCATTTGACTTGAAAGAGGGGAAGAAAAATTACTACGTATTACTGAGAAGAGAATGAATCCAATGAAAAAGAAGACTTTTTAATAAAAATGAAGGGTGAATTACAGACAATTCACTTCACAATCATCAGAAAACTCAACTATACAACTATTTTGCCCAGGAGTTTTATGCAAGGCGTGATTTTTCCGCCAGTCGTGTTTTATCAGTGAACAAACGGACGCTAGTTATCAATTTCTGAACTTTACAATCCAAAAATTTCTCTAGCCATCTACTCCTCTTCGCTGATTGCTTCTGACCGACGTGAAGACTGCTATCACACTTTATTTTTTAATGTAGGCTGCTTAGAATTGCTTCGTATAATAGTTTGTGTGAGTTTTTCATTTTTCATAACGAATACAAATAGATACTATTTTCAGAATCATGACACCATATGTGGATGTCTAAAATAGATTAGCTGGCATTTTTTAGAACTACTTTATATAATCATGTGAGTTTTTTACCAGTTTATCAAAGTGTATAGAATTTAATTTCAGGAGACTTCTTACTGAATAGATGGTCGACAATATTGTATATATTTGATTTTGTTTGAATTCTAATAGTTTTTCGGGTGTTTATGTGTATCTGGTGTTCTTTGTAAGTTTCTTAATTTAAACCAAAATGGTGCTCAAATTTTTCATTTTCAGGTTTCTTCCAAATAAGGCTCAGAATATTTGTAGTGTTCTGGCCAGCACAGTCTTTTTGTCATATTGAAGGAAACTCGTTCGTGGGATACTGGATCACTCCGAAAAATCGGTGAGTGGATTTTGTATTTGTTTTCTCAACTCTATGTTTTCAGAACGTCCTATCGCTTTCCCTTATTACTTTTTGGTATTTCAATATGATTTGGAAAAAAAAAGAGTATGTGAGTTCCTCAATTCTTGAGAAAAATTGAAATTGCTACATGAAGTTATTTTGCAGGTTTGAATTCTACTGTTTCACTACTTCTTCACCTTTCAAAAAACGTGTTGAAAAAATTAGTGAGTTTTTTTTTCTTTCGAGAAGTACTGAAACTTGATATAATTTTTGAATCTAATTTGTGTGTCAATTTTTGATCCCATGTAATTAGATTCACATAATTATAGACCAGCCTTTACAAGCAACTAGAACCTTAAAAGATTTCTTTCAGAGTTTGTTTTTCTTCAAGAACGAAAAAGTCCAAGGAATCATTGGACGGAAAAAAAACAGTGGTGACAATTGGAATTAGATATTGGAATTTGATTCCAAGCTCAATGTGAGTATTTTTTTAATATGTGTCATCCAAGTATGTACAGGACCGTGCAAAAAGATACGAACTTTGACCGTTTTCAGTTTAATTTTTCTAACTTTGAAAGTGTGCCATGGCAATTTCCCCACCTATGTTTTTTATGAATCGCGCCGATCAAAAGTAGTGCTCCATTTTTCTAGTTTACAACTTTGTTGTACGGACACTTCTTAGAAAGTTATAGAAATTTGAAGTGAACAGCTCAAAACTGCACTATTTTGCACTGAAATCGGCCGATTTGAGAGAGAAACTACTTTTTCGATATGTAGCTTGCTAGGGAGTGCCCGTACAATGAAGTCGGCAACTACAACAATGGAGTTCTACTTTTAATCTGAATGATCCATTAAAAACCTACTAGGTCTGACAATCTGAATTACCGTAACACTCTCTCAAAGTTGAAAATTTTCAACTACAAACAAGTGTCGCATTCTTTATGGCCAGTAATGTATATCCCGTCCCACTCCCCAAAATTGGTTTTGACCATTCAATATTCCAGGCGGACAATATCAAATGACTACGAGAACAACGGATACCAAAAATTGTTTTAATTTTCTAGCTTTATTTTATAGCTGTTATTGACATGGAATTGAATTTTGTTTTTTCACTCTTCTCAACCGGTAGTTTTTGTTGTTATCTCGAAATAATGATTGATCTCTAAACCTAATTTCTAAAATAAATTATTTTCTGGAAATGTTTTCTCTTGCCCTTTCATCTTCAAGTATTCAGAATATACATACTAACGAAAAAAATGAATACATTTTCAAGTAAGACAATTCAGCATGCTCAACCAACGAAGAGAATACATATTCTATTTCTGTTCCTCTAGTTTATGTTAGTTCTAACATTAATCATAATAATAACTTATTTACGTCCGCGAGGGTTCGTGATAGGGAAAAATGAGTTCAATTTAGCCGTGTTTCAAATACTTGTATTCATAGCACAAATGCAACTTTTTCTTTTTCTTTTTTCTTGGAACGAACGTTTTTTCGTGGGAGATAGGAGATGAATTAGCATGCTTGTAGGTCTTAGATTCGATATCCAGTGTTTCCAAAGTCACGATTTTGCTACCTAAGTAAGGTCATAACGAAGACTCGGAATGTTATCCACGTTTGGCGTCTGATTTTCATGACCTTCATCCTCTGAGTTTTCCGGAGCTTCTTGAGTTTTTCCAGCTTCCTCTTCCTTTGAAGTATGGCGTAAGCCTTCTTTTCATCCCATTCTTGGTTTTGCTTACTCAAATTCTTTTTGATTCGTTTTCTTCTTTTCTTTGCCCAATTCTTCAACCCTTGCTCTATTTTTACGGCATATTCGTTCATCAGCGTATGCCAACTGCAGTTCTCCATTACGATGTCGATTGTCCGTTTGATTCCTTACGTCTTCCTAACAAGTGATGTCCGCCCGACCTCCCATGAATGAAAAAAAACGGTGATTATCCTCGTATAATGTTTTGCTTGTAACATGTATTGACCACATTTTCAAAAAGGTAAAAATGTGTAAAATGTGTTACAGTTTTTTCAGATGTCTTACAGTATAGATGTTGCTATAAATCGATAATTATTCGACTTTTTATACCGCCATGAAAACTGTATCTCGTGAAAGCATTGGGTTAAAGTCCAAGATATGTGGAGCTCTCGCAAGTGTCGGGTGAATTACAGCTGGCTACTTGTTTTTCCAAGATGATACTGTTTGGACGGTGAGTTTTCGATAGTAGATTCCAGATACTTCAAAATTATATTTTCAGAGAACAGCCGCTACTTTGTCTTTTGTTAGATTTCTTTGGGTCACACGATCTCTTACTCATTTTCGAGGCACTCGCTGTTTTATCCACATTCTTGTCTTTATCTTTTGCAAATGATAATCTTCTAAATACTCCTAAATCCTCAATCAACGTTTACTGAGACTACTTATTCCAATATTGTTCCTTGTCACAATAAATATACATTTGGGATCACCGTTGTCACAGCTTTCCAATGATATAAGTCACGTTTCATAACTCCAACCTAACTCCATGACCTTTCCCAGTCAGACTTTTGAATTATATTTCTCAACTAGCCGAATGCTCCCAATTCTCTATTTTTTTTCAGAGCGGCTATGAATACTAATGTGTTTCACCTATTTGTTTCGAAAATCAACTGTCATCAAAAAATCTGAATTTAATTATTCAAAACTATAACTTTATTGATAATAATTCCTAAAAAATTATTCATTTTCTTCTGGTGGATCTCGACGAAGACGGTTGCTCCTCCTTACAAGAGACCATGGGTACCATCCTCTTGGGCCAACTGAGTGCGTTTGGAAACTTTTCATGGCGCAAATCTATCGTACCAGTACATGATTGGCTGCATGATAGTGTGCAGTGTGACAGGCATACAACATGTGAAGTGATAAAATCGAATGCATAAGTCATCTGAATCCTTCATAGTCTTCACATTCCAGAGCCGACTGAGCATGTTGACGAGTTCCCGATCATTCTTCAATACCGGCGCGTTGATGTCGATCACTTTATAGTCTTCAGTCAATAAGTGTACCAACTTGACTGGAATACTCCCTTCATATTTTGCCTTGGTCACCACGATGTCCATATTGGAGGGGAGGAGGACAGATTTGCAGTCCGATCTCCATGATTGGTGGACTCCCGTCTTCGTTGATCTTCTTCATCCTCTTCAAACAAGTTTGGCCTTCAAATCTTCATTCTCTATTCTGAAAATTATACTTGTATGCACTTGCCATGATCTTGATAAGATTGATGAATAGTTACAAAAAACGTAACATTCTAAAAACAAAACTCACTTTTTACCTCCTTCCTTTCTTCGGTCCCCGAATACCACTCTGATGAAGTTGTGATCGCTTTCTACGTTCTGAAAATTTCACGTAATTATGACTTGTCTAGGAGTAATTATATTTGAAAATAATTTCTTTATAGAATTTTGAATCAAATTAGAAGTTTGACTGGAAACAGATCATACTAAAGCTGTGTTATGTTATATCTGAATGTACGAAAACGAACCTACCCCTTTCAAATTTTTTCTTTTAACATTTGATACCACATCTTCCCAAAATTCCATATGAACCCGCGACACCAACCTGAACAGTTAAACCTTTGAAAATTCGTATTCGAAAATGGAAAACTTACAAAAAACACCCGAAAAACAACCCGAAGCCAATTAGAATTCAAATAAAATCAATTATATACATGTTGTTGTCGACCATCTATTCAGTAAGAAGTCTTCTGAAAAATAAAGTTTAAAAATGGTCAAAAATTGTGGAAATCTAAACTCACCACTCTCCAACAGCTACATTACTAAACTGAGAAGCCTTCTCCTTTCTGCTGCTGAGAGAAGGGAGGGGGGCATACAAAGAGACGCAAAGAGAGAAAGAAATCCCATCGTGCTGGCTTCGTGTTTTGACCTTTGATAGTTGTATCCTTTCTCTATGTGTAGAAGATTACGGAAATCCCGAATGGAATCGAAGTCACTCCAGAATTGGCAAACATGCATCAAAATTTTGGAAAACTGAATTAGTAATGAAGCTTTCTGTAACGATCAATAATAGATTACGCATTTCCAAATAATTGTTATCGCCGAGTGCCATCAATTTGCAATAAATGTCACAATCTGTTTTTTGTTTGGTAAAAATACCAATATTCAGAGCTCACATGTCTTCCTGTTTTCAAGTTTCTTTCATTATCTTTTGAGAGCATTAAAAAACAAATAAATAACAATTAAAACCGTTTTCCTTGAAACCTTTTCGTTTTTACAGAAACACTAGATTTGGGAGGTGCCAAAAATTTATGACGCGAACCGCAAATACACAACTCCCCTCCTGCCTGATAAAGTTTTATATCTGCAAAGTCTCACTTCAGACCCCTTTCCTTCTTTTCAAGTATACGCTTTGCTTTTCCATCTGCCGTAAACATGTTGAAACCGTTTTCCATGTCTTGATAAACCGCGTGCTCCACTTCATTTTACATGCTCCCATACTCTGCTAATTAGATTTTGGCTTCTCTCTTCGATTTCACACCTGCCTGATTTTCTCAAGCACCATGCTCACATGCATGTCGAGTTGACCACATGGCTGTCACTTACTTAATCCGTTGTTTTCTCAAGAAAACGTGAAAAGAAATGAGAATTATACATAGGTGCTCAGCTGCTTCCCTTTCTATCCCTTTTCTTCTCGGATTTGCGAAAGGACACGGCTCCAATTTATGGAGGAACACATAGAGATTATAACACCATTCTAATCGTGAGAGATGAATATAAAAAACGAGAGTGAGAAATACAAAAATGAAAAGAATTTGAGACTGTTAAGCCTGAAAGATATGAAACCTGAAGATTTCTAAAAAAAAAAAGGTTGTCGAAGCTGTCGAACCGAGTATTCATCCTTCACATGTAAAATTTCTAGCTATTCTGCAATCCCATTTCAGTAACTGGTTACTGCTTTACAATTAGACAAATCAGTCCAGAATATCAGTTTTCAGAAACCTATTTTCTACTTGTCTGCAACTTGTTTTGTAAATCACTCGAAAGCTGTCATTTCCTTCAGTCCTCATCTTTCCCCTTTTCACTAATTTCCGTTCATATCAATGCATTTCCTTCTTTTAAACTCTATGACGCACATGGATACACATTGAACGAATTCAGGTCCAGCATTTCATTTCCTGCAGTATCCTACTTTTCTTTGGTTCTCATGCTTTCCTGTTACGTTGACTACAGCTTCCCTTCTAAATATTTATTCAGTGGGATTCTGAAAAAAAGGGATCAAAAACTGAAAAAAATCAGTTGCCCTGCAAATAATTTGTGCGTTTTACAGCTGAAGATATCACATAATGACGGGCAAGCAGTAGGCTTACATACAAGATCAGCGCGATGAGAAAACTAACCTCTGAAAAAACTTGGAAATGAATGAAACCAGACAATACATTATTTTACGCACAAGATGAGACATCATTTGAAATTGTTACTAGAAGAATAACTAAGCATCTTTGCAGAAATATCAATGAAATACGTTCTACATTTACTATCAACTTCACCGACCCCTCTCAGTCCATCTAATTATAAATCCCGACGGTTGTTCAAACAAACAGTGTTCCTTTTTAGGTTCATACACTGCAAACGTTTTCAATTTTCGGTGAGAAGGTTCGCCTTTGGTTTAGGTACACATCACACTGGAACGTATAATTATAAGATCAGTTATTTCCGGTGGTATAACACCTTTCTCTTAAGAGTCATGTTTTCTGCACCGTGACGTTGGTTACTAACATTTTCTTGTTTATCCAGATTGCTTCATCAGAAAAAAAAACAAAGCTGGGAGAAATTGTGGGATCCAGGTGTTGATAATCATCATTGAGAGACGGATTTGCAAAAGGATTATGGAAGATTATTATATGAAGCTCTAAAAAGGGCATAACAAAAAACGAAACCAGGAAAACAAGTCGGTTTGTGCTGGGTGAACGAACACTGGTACCTTTGCAAAAAAAAGATTGTGAAATTTAATGTAAATTTATAGACACCCGAGAAAAAACAAATATTTGGAAATATAGAAGTTATGTTTTATGGTTTCTGAATGTTTCATTATTAAAAATTCTGTTTACTGATATATAGGTGCATGTGTACCGATTCTGGAGTGACTTTGATTGTATTCGGGATTCCCGTAATCCTCCAAAAATACAAAAAGAATACAATTATGAAAGAAGAAAATACGAAGCCAGCACGACAGGATTTCCTTTTTCTTTGCGTCTCTTTGTATGCCCGCCCCTCTCTGAGCAGCAGAAAAAAGAATGCCTTCTCAGTTTAGTGATGTAGCTGTTGGAGAATGGTGAGTTTAGATTTCCACAATTTTTAACCTTTATTAATCTTTTTTTCAGAAGACTTCTTACTGAATAGATGGTCGACAACAACATGTATATAATTGATTTTATTTGAATTCTAATTTGCTTCGGGTTGTTTTTCGGGTGTTTTTTGTAAGTTTTTCATTTTCGTGTACGTGTTTTCAATAGTTTGAATTTTCAGATTGGTGTCATGGGTTTGTTTGTGGTTTTGGAGAGATGTGGTTCCAAATGTTAGAAGGAGAGAAGAGAGAATGGTGAGTTCATTTCTAGACATTCAGGCATGACAGCTTTAGTAAAATTCACTGTTTCATGTCAAACTTCTAGTTTGTTTTAAAAATTCTATACAAAAATCAAATTTAAGTTGAATAACTCCTTGACAAGTCATATTCAGTGAAATTTTTCAGAACGATGAAAGGAAGTAGATGACAATGATAAAGACACTGAAGTAGAAAGAGGGTAAAAAGTGAGTTTTATTTTTAAAATGTTACGTTTTTTGTAAATACTCACCAATCTTATGTGCATACAAATATAATTTTTTTATTGTTTCAGTAATGTTCGACGCATGTCTGGAAAACAGCGATGTGCTGCCCCCTCAACGTTTGAAACTTAATTTAATATTTTAAAGTTTATTTTTTTTTCTGATCGCACCATAACATTATTTGATAATGAATGAATAAAGTATCTAATCCCCGCTCGTGATTTGACGTAATGTTAGTAAATTATCAAAATAGTTGGTTCAACTAAATTTACATATACTAAATAAAACAAAATTGAAACATTTCCAATCTCCAAAGTTTTCAGACATCTCAAAGACTTTAGCGTCAAATAATTGCTAGAAATGGTTAAATTTTTGTTATATTATTAATCTAATTTATTAACAAAATTTTTTATATAATGTCACTGGTGTTTTCCGATTGAGTAAACGTGTTCTATCGGCGAAGATCATTTTCTTCTATTGTCCGTCTTTTTCTCTTCTTCAGAAATGAGAAATAATTGAGAGATAGAAAGTCTTCTTAGTGCCTCTTCGGTTTTCTCTTCTTCTTTTCTTCACTCGGGTTGATATTATTGCGTCGCGCAGAAAAGATAGTATAAATGATGATGGAATTTTCTGATAACAATGCGGGTAAAATACAAACAAATCTCTTTAAAATTAAAAAAGAATGAAACTATAAAATCGTTTTCAAAAGAAAATCACGTAATGTAAGGGTGATGTGTTTTCAGACTATTTTTGCTTGGAGTTTCATGCATGGCGTGATTTTTCCGTCATTCCTCAGTCGACTAGTGAACACCCGGGCGCTAGTTATTAATTGATGTCTGCATCTCTCCGCTGATTGCTTCTGACCGACTTAATGACCCCAACCACATTTTATTCTTGCGATGTTGTCTGCTGAGAATTGTTTCGTAGCTTTTGTAAGTTTTTCACCTTTTTTATACTGAATACAAATAGAAACTGTTTTCATAATCATGACACCATGTGTGGAGGTCTAAAGATAGATTAGTTGGCTTTTTTTTTAGAATTACTTTATATAATTATGTAAGTTTTCAACCGCTTTTTCATGATGTATTGAATTTATTTTCAGGAGACTTCTTACTGAATAGATGGTCGACAACAACATGTATATACTTGATTTTATTTGAATTCTAATGGTTTTTCGAGTGTTTCTTTGTATCTGGTGTTTTTTGTAAGTTTCTTAATTTGGGTTGACATAGTATTAAAAGTTTGTAATTTCAGGTCCGTTTTGAATGAGGCTCTCAGAATATTTGTATTCCTCTGAACAGCACAGTCGTTATTTTCATTTTTTCACTTTCCAGAAGATGTTTGAAAAATTAGTGAGTCTTTTTTTCTTAACTCTGAAAAAACTGAAAGTTTATGTTGTTTTGGAAGAACGATTATAAACGTTTCGGATTTTCTGATTGAACACGGGAAAAATAGGACCAGTTGGTGTTTTAGTTTTAATCTCAAAAACGTGATATTTTTTTACTTTCCTTCAAGTCAAGCAAGTTAATTTTTGAATTTTAAAATTTCTGTTTGACAAGTCTGTTTGACATCTAAGACTCTAATCTTTCATATAACTGCTCGCTAAACTACAATAGAAGCTGCTATTTCACAGTTTAAAAATAGCTTTGAACTAACCTTGATACAAAACATATGTCAGGCCAAATGTGCAGGTTTTGTGTCAATTCACAATGAGAATTGCTTTCTTCAAAACTGTTATCAAAACCGGGATTTCATTAATTCCATTTCACTCGGTGCCATCAAATGAATAGACAGCAACAATTCATTTCCTTCCATAGCATAGACTTCTTGCAATTTGAAAATGATGAACAGTCTTTTCGTATACTAGGAAAACATGTTGAATTCATAAAATTCCCTGAAAATCCCTACAAATTTTATTGTTTTTTTTCAAGAAGTCCTCCGGCGTCGTCATAAACGGAATGCATTCCTACGCCTGGCGAACAGAAATTTCCATCGTCGAGTCAAAGAACTTCATCTTCCAGTTTCTCTCCGACACTATGTCAAATCTTCGGAGTATAAAGTCAATTTGGAACCTAAAAAGTAATGTGCAAATTATTGAAAACCATATCTGCAAGTTTCACATTTTATTTAGTTTTTGCTGTATTTTTTTTCCTTATTTTCATGTTTTAATGTTCATAAATAAATTAGTATCACAACTGGTATGACAGCAATTGTTCGGCAGGGTTCGATTGCTATTGGAGGATATTATCTCGCAATTCAACTTGCGATTGTGTGAACTGGCCCTTGATCTCTATCTCTCAAAAAAAAACGTTCAATCGCTCTTCACCGCTAGGCATACTACAAAGAAGATATACTTTCTCCTCTCATTTTTCAACTTTTGTCATCAAAAAATGCAACATATGTTCCTGCTGTTAACTCTGCTGCCCTATATCGCTGCATCCCAATATATTACCTGTATCAATGATTTCACTCTAGTCGGAATTCTTTTAGACGAAATATCCTCAACAGGTAGTTTTGTAAAATAAATTAATTTTCTGAAAATGTTTCCTTATCAATTTGCTTTCAGAGATTTTTTTTTCACAATTACTTCTTGTACTCTCATAATCAAGTTTTCAGAATCTACTAACGAAACAAACTTGATACTATTTCGAATAAGGCAATTGAGCAATTTCAGCCAACGGAAAAAATACATATTCTATTTTTGTTTCCCCAATTTAGTCCATAAAATTAATTATATTTTTGGATTGTAACATGCAAAAAAAATAGAGCTCAACGCATATTTATTTACATATTTCATTGAAGTAATGTGGGTAGAGCGCTGCTTTTGATTATCTTCCTCTTCATAAACTTGTGCCACAACAAATTGTAATCATCCTGAGAGCCCACATTCCAAAAAAATCAAAGTTGATCTACCTGAAATAGACATTTAAAAAAAAATAGGAATCGCATTATTGTTTCTACAATACAAAAACAATTACAAAACTCACCGAGTTCTATTTTTCCAACTTCAATTACCAACCTGCACATTATTTACCCATAAAACCATCTGAAATACATACAATTAAACTAAGCCAATAGTTTCAAATCAACTTACACAAGTTCTTTGGAGCGATACAATTCAACATCATCATATTAATTATAATTTATAAAAAATCAGATATATACATAATTTAGGCCATCATCTCATATAGAAGCCACATATCTAAAAACAATAATTATTTGACATGATTAGTAGGAAAAAGGAACTCACACTACACTCCGTTATGCTGCATGACTGAAATAAAGAAGAACTCGGCAATGGAGAGCTTGGAGGCGGGGCAACGTAGGCGTAGAGTTTGAAGATGTCGGAAGCAATACACGCCGATTCAGAGGTTGATACACGTCACACAGTGAAGAAATGAGTTTCTTTATAGCTATTAAAAAGAACAGAAGAATCCATTATCATTATGATGCAATCGTCTCAAAGTGGGCGATAAATTATCTCATTAAGTTGCAAGCTAGTGAAATGAAAATCATGTTTAATATCTTACTGTTCTCACTTCAGGATTCACAAATGGGTATTTATTACAGAACAGTTTTCCTTGACCCAGTTCCAAATATCTAGATTGATACATAACTTCTCATTCTTTTTATAAAGTTTTATATCTGCAAGATCTCAGTTCTGATCCCTTCTTCTCTCTTCAACAATGTATTCTGCTATTCCATTTGCCGTAAACACATTGAAGACGTTGACCATGTCTTACTAAGATTAGTGCTCCGCTTCATGTTACATGCTCTCATACTCTGCTAATTAGATTTTGCCTTCTTTCTTTTATTTCACACATGCCTGATTTTCGCAAGCACCATGATCACTTGGTTTTACTTAATCCGTCGTTTTCTCAAGAAAGGGTGGAAAGAAATGAGAATTATACATAGGTGCTCAGTTGCTCCCTTTTCTATCCCTTTTCTTCTCGGAGCTGTCACTTATTTATTCCGTCGTCTTCTCAAGAAAGGGGGAAAAGAAATAAGAAATATAGGAGCTCAGCTGCTTACCCTTCTATTCATTTTCTTGCTTAGGCTCGGATTTACGAAGGGACACATAACGATTATAACATCATTCTGGTTATGAAAGATGCATGTATTGAAAGAAAAAGAGGAATACGAAAATGAAAACAATTTGTGTATGAGGCTAAGAGATTAAAAAGGAACTCAACTAGCATTCTGATTGATGCAGTCATGGAAAAAACTTAAAAAAAAATTGAGTTCACACTTGAAGATTCCTTAAAAGTGTTGTTGAGAATACGAGAATGCATCCGGAACAAATGAAAATCATTTGCAAATTCTGAACCTATTCTACAATCCCATTTTAGAAACGGGTTACTGTTTCAACTATCCGACACATCAGGACAGAATGTCAAATCTCTTAAAAGCTTTTTTTGTGAATATTTTCTTAAACTTCTAAGCGATGAATCATTCTGAACCAGTTTTTTTCTTTCAGTTTACACATTTTTAATCAATTTCCGTTCATAAAAATTCATTTCCTTTTCTCAAACTCCATGACGCACGGTGACACACATTGAACGAATTCCGGTAGAGCATCTCATTTCCGGCAGTATCCTACTTTTCTTTGGTTTTCACGTTCTCTTGTTACGTTGACGACCGCTTCCTCTCTCAATATTTCTTCAGGGGGATTCCAAAGCAGAAGAAAGTAGGCTATAGACTAAAAAATCAGCTGCTCTGTCGTTTATTTCGGGTATTTTTCAGCAGAAGATTATCACATGATGTCAGAAAAGCAGTGACCTTCTACACCAAATCGGCGCAATGAGAAAATCCCCGTCTGAAAGTAATCCGGATATCAATGAGACTTGTCAAAACATTTATTCACGTGGACAACAAGACATCGTTTGAAATGGTTAAAATTACAGAAAGAATAACAAATATGTAGCACATCTTTGCAAAAATTGAAAAAAAAATCTGAGTCACCATTGCCCCACCACCTGCCTCCTACGTACAGTACCGCTCAAAAGTATATCAGTTTTGGTTTTTTCAATTGAAACGGTCCAATTTTGAGAGTGTGTCATGGTAATACTGATGGTCCCATCGAGTAGATTTTTAATGAATCGAACAGATCAGAAGTAGTGCTCCACTTTTGTAGTTGACAACTTTTTTGTGAGGACACTCCAAAGAGAGTTATGGTCATTTTTAGACGACAGGTTAATAATCGCACTTTTTTGCACTGAACTGGGTCGATGAAGAAATCACTTTGACGATATGTAACTTGCTAGGGAGCGTCCGTACAAAAAAGTTGCTAACGACAAAAATAGAGTTCTACTCTCAGTCTGTTTGATGACATATAAATTTATTTTGTGGGACAGTTAGTTTT
This sequence comes from Caenorhabditis remanei, assembly GCF_010183535.1. Taxonomy (NCBI): domain Eukaryota; kingdom Metazoa; phylum Nematoda; class Chromadorea; order Rhabditida; family Rhabditidae; genus Caenorhabditis; species Caenorhabditis remanei. The sequence goes on from NC_071333.1 coordinate 20,402,750, forward strand.
ACTATGAAAAACCCTCAAAGTTGGGCGTTATCAATTGAAAAAGGCAAAACTTAATATACTTTTGAGCGGTACCGTAATCAACAGACAAATCAATAAAATAGATAATTATTAATATCATGTTCACCAGCCTATCTCAATCCATCTTATCAGAAATCCCGGTGCTCGATCCACGAATAGCAGTCATTTCCAGGTTCATACGCTGTCAACTATATCAATTTCCTGTGAGAAGGTTTAGCTTCCTTTTGTGTGCGCATCACACACCGGAACACATAATCATAGGATTCCAATATCTAATTTCCTGTGAATTAATATTTTTTCTAGGAATAATGTTTTCTGCACCGTGACGTTGGTTAATAAGTTGTTCTTATTTATCCAGATGACTTCTTAGGAAAAGAACAATCTGGGGAGAGATTGTGGAATCCTGCTGCCAAGGATTTTTTCTGATAACAGATTTGCAAGAGGATTATGGAAGATTATAATAAAAAATGAATCCAGGAAAACACCTCAGTCTTTGTGTGCTGATTTCATTGACACTGGTATCTTTGCAAAAAATTGTGAATTTTCAAATAAATTGATAGACAGACATAGCACCACACGGAGGAAACAGATGTTTGGAAACATAAAAGTTATGTTTGATCGTTTCAAAATGTTTCATTATTAAAAATTCTGTTTTCCGATATATAGGTGCATGTGTACCAATTCTGGAGTGACTTTGATTCTATTCGGGATTCCCGTAATCCTCTATAAAAGCAAAAAGAATACAATTATCAAAGAGGATAATACGTAGCCAGCACGGCAGGATTTTCTTTTTCTTTGCGTCTCTTTGTATGCCCCGCCTCTCTCTGAGCAGCAGAAAGGAGAATGCCTTCTCAGTTTAGTAATGTAGCTGTTGGAGAATGGCGAGTTTAGATTTCCACAATTTTTAACCATTTTTAAACTTTATTTTTCAGAAGACTTCTTACTGAATAGATGGTCGACAACAACATGTATATAATTGATTTTATTTGAATTCTAATTGGCTTCGGGTTGTTTTTCGGGTGTTTTTGTAAGTTTTCCATTTTTGAATACTAACTTTCAAAGGTTTAACTGTTCAGGTTGGTGTCGCGGGTTCATCTGGAGTTTTGGAAAGATGTGGTATCAAATGTTAAAAGAAAAAGAAAAAGAAGAAAAGAGTGGGTTCGTTTTTGTACATTCAAATATAACATAACACAGATTTAGTAAGATTGACTGTTTCCAGTCAAACTTCTAATTTGATTCAAAATTCTATTGAAAAGTTATTTTCAAATCGAATTACTCCTCGACAAGTCATAATTACGTGAAACTTTCAGAACGTAGAAAGCAATCACAACTTCATCAGACTGGGATTCGCGGGCCGAAGAAAGGAAGGAGGTAAAAAGTGAGTTTTCTTCTTTTTGAATGTTACAAATTCTGTAACTATTTATCAATCTTATCGGGATCGTGATCTGTTCATACAAATATAATTTTCAGGGAGGAGAGAGAAAACAGATGTATCAAAGCGGGATCCGGGGACCCAAATAAGGAAGTAAGTAAAAAGTGAGTTTTGTTTTTAGAATGTTACGTTTTTTGTAACAATTTATCAATCTGATCGGGATGATGATATGTGCCTACGAATATAGTTTTCAGGGTAGAGGAGAACGGATTGAGCGGCAAACTTGTTGGAAGAGGATGATGAAGAATCGTGCAGAACAGAGGGCCCAAGCACAAGAGATCCAGGAGGCAAAACGAGTGAGACAGGAGTTGAACTAGTGTTGCCAAAATGGAAAAAAGGTATCACTCGTGTACATGTAGTAGTGTTTTATTTATGAAAACATTTTTGGGAATCGTGTTAATAAAAAGCTTAAACCAAGCAACAAGAATTGTGTACCCAGACTAACTGTATTATCTAATCGATGTGTTGTAATTTTTTAAAGTACATTTCCTTTTGAAAAAGTACATAAAATTCAATGATGGAATGTTCCGTTGACCGAATTTCAAAGAACTATCATGATGTTACTTTTACTAAATAAGTTACTATAACTAACATTAAAAAAGACAAAATCAAAACGTTTCCAATCTTCACTGTTTTCAGATAGCTGAAAGACCCCCAGTCTCCAATAATTGTTAATAATTGTTAATTTTTTGTTATGTTGTTTATATCATTCGTTAATAAATATGTTTTTAAAATAAGACTGGTGTTTCCCGTTTGAGAGAGACTATTCTATGGTCAAAGATCCTTTCCTTCGAATTTGCCTCTATGTTTCCATCCAAATGTGTCCGGCTTGCTTCTTGATACGCCGGCAACATAAAGCAATCGAGATTGGCATTACGGATTTGTTCTTCTTTGACATTATCACCAATACTAATGGAGCAAGTGTCAGAGAGAAATTTATCCAGGAAACGATTTTTGCTCTTAACACCGGAGACTGTTTATTAAGCCGGACAAATTGTGGTTTCTTAGGAAAGACTACGTTGGTACTGTATTTCATTAATACTTAATATTGACCAACTCTATGTTCAGATCAAGTCAATCATCTCCGGATTGAACGTTTGACAGTATGATGTTCGTCTCGTAAACCACTCCTTGCCAGAGACGCTTTAAAATTTGAACCGTATGTAGTTTACACAAAAGTTCAGTAAATCCTACCTCAACATTCGGGTACATTCTGTCATGCACTCTTGTTACTCATACAGAATAACTCCATGAATTGTTTATCAACTTGTAGTGTATATCTAACTAATACTATATAAATGTCAAACTTTTACATCACCAGAAGTTCACAGAAGCATGATCCGGTGGCAAAGAAAACTATTATTATAATATAATTTCACTACCGATTGCAGCTGCGAAATCTCGAACTGAAATAGATAGATCCATGTGGAGGTTAATCTAAGAGATGATCCCAATTATGATGCCTAATTATCCAATGTGTGGCGTAGCACTCACGATCATCAAGAGGGTATTAGAATGTTTGAGTAGATAATTCTGACTCTAATCCCCTCTTCTTCATGTTGGGCTGAGAACCAAAGTGCCTATCAGAAGGAAACCTATGACAGATGATTCTAGAGAAATTTCTGGGAAAACAAAAAGATACGCTCACGGCCTACACCGTCGACTGTTCTCTCCTAGTCTCTCCTCATTCGTCCACAGTAGTCATTTATTCGAGGACAGAAGATTCTAGAAAACCTTCTGGGAAATCAAGTAGTGTGGTAGTCTCATTGTCCCCTAACATACCTCACTTTTGGCCTACACCTTCGACTATTCTTTCCGAACCTCTGCCTATTTGATTATTATTTGTTCAAATGGAACCTACTTTTCCACTACTACGGCTTCCCGAAAATGCTATTGTCAAAGTTCTCAAAATCATGAGTTTGAAGCAATTGTGAGTTCATAACTACTATGAGGAGGGACTTCATTCCAAGGACTTTAAAACTTAAAACACATTTGCAATTGTAAACATCATATTTAATTTCAGGCTCGAATTCTCCTATGTCTCAACAAAAACTAAGAATCTCGTAAAATCGTTAGGAATAATAGCCAAACGTGTTGACATCACGATTCATGGATTAAATGAAATAGGGTTGAATACGTATCATACGGATTTCGGTTTTCAACCATCACCACTAATCCCCTTTAGCGATAATTTGAAGTATATTCGGACTATTTTCTGTTGCACTTTGCCACCGAATGTTCGTTTCTATGCAGATTGTGAGAGACATGAAGTTAGATTGTTGAAAGAAACAATTGGAAATGTCAACTTTCTCTATGTGTCTAGTATACTGACGGATGAGTTGAGCAGAGAAGTTCTGAAACATTTCAATACTCCCAGCAGACTATATCTGCTCAGAAATCCATATGAAGATACTTGTAAGATTCAAGAAATCTTCATTCGAAACCACAAAATTATCGAATTTAATGACGATTACTCATTAGATGACATGTTATCGGTTAATAGTGAAAAAGTCAGATTCATTCGATCGGCAAGTCAAAAACAAATGAATAAATTCGTCAAACACTGGATCCGTGGGTCTAATCCACAACTACAAATCATGTCTCTATCAATAAAAAACACTGATTTTGTTAACGGTGAAACGCATTTGAAAGGAATCAGATGCATGGATATGAGTGAAGAGGCAAAAAGAGAAATCCGTCAAGAACACGGGCTTCCAAACTGTAATATGGTACAAATCAGACGGGAAGATGGAACAACTGCAGTGATTGCGTCGAATCAGCGAGGTCGTCATCCTAATATTCATTTAATTGTTATGCACTGAATACCTCATTGGCTTTAAAACTCACTTCCAAAATCGGATACTTTTCTTCGTACGTCTCTCCATTCTTCATTGTTTTTCGCTATTTCAAAAAACTCTGTTTTCAACCTTTTCTCTACCAAATTTCCTGCTTCTCCTTTATTTTAAACTGTTTTGTTTTTTTTGAAACTGGGAATTCCTAATAAATATTGATTGAATAAGCTGTTTGACTAAACTTTGCAGAGAATAATGACAAATGTCATTCCAGGCATTCAAAGGTCTCCAAATCTGGACTTTTTTTATATAGCCCTAAACGGTTACACAATAAACAAATGCTTTGGTCTGTCAACATTCCCAGAACACTATAAAACAGATGAGTCCAGAAAATCTTCTGACAAATCAAATAGACCAGAGCGTCTCCGGACTACACCGTCCACTATTCTCTCCAAGTCTTTCCTAAATCGTCTACAGGAGTCATTTATTCGAGGACAGAAGATTCTAGAAAACCTTCTGGGAAATCAAATAGTGTGACAGTCTCATTTTCCTCTAAGATACCTCCCTCTTGGCCCACACCTTCGACTATTCTTTCCGAACCTCTGCCTATTTGGTTACTATTTGTTCAAATGGAACCTACCTTTCCACTACTACGGATTCCCGAAAATGCTATTATTGAAGTTCTCAATAACATGAGTTTGAAGCAATTGTGAGCTTATTACTACTTTGGGGAGAAACTTCATTCCAAGGACTTTAAAATTTGAAATACATTTGCAGTTTTAAACGTTATATACAATTTCAGGCTCGAATTCTCCTATGTCTCAACGAAAACTCAGAATCTCGTGACATCGTTACGAATAAAAGCCGATGATGTTAACATCACGATTTATGATTCAAACGAAATCGGATTGCACATGTATCGGTCGAATTTGGGTTTTCGACCTTCAATTCTAATTGACTTCAGAAATAATTTAAATTATATTCGGACTATTTTCTCTCGCACATCGCCACCGAATGTACGTTTCTACGCGGATTGTGAGAGACATGAAATTGAATTGTTGAAAGAAACAATTGGAAATGTCAACATCCTCTATGTGGCTAGTATAGTGACAGATGAGTTGAGCAGAGAAATTCTGAAACATTTCGATACTCCCAGCAGACTATATCTGGGCAGCAATCCGTTTGAAGATACTTGTAAGGTTCAGCAAATCTTTATTCAAAACCACAATATTATCGAATTTGATGGCGATTACTCATTAGATGACATGTTATCGGTTAATAGTGAAAAAGTCAGATTCATTCGATTCTCAACACAAAAACAAGTCAACCAATTCCTCAAACACTTTATCCGTGAATCGAATCCAAGAATGCAACGCATGGATATACCACTCAATAAAGATGATTTTGTCAACGGAGAAACGTATTTGAAAGGAATCAGATACATTGAATTGAGTGAAGAGACAAAAATTGAACTTCGTCAAGAACACAGCCTGTCAGTTGATGCCAATATGATTCAGATCAGACGGGAAGATGGGACACCAGCAGTGATTGCGACATACGAGCGAGATCAACAACGTAATATTCATCTTATTGTTTTGCACTGAATACCTCATCGGCTTTATAACTTCGTTTCACAGTTGGATACCTTTCTTCGTACGTCTTTTTATTTTAAAAATCATCTTCATTGTTTTTTGCTATTTCAAAATGTTCTGTATTCAACCTTGTTTCCACCAAACTTCCTTAATTTTCTTTATTTTGAACTATTTTATTTTTTTACCTGAGAATTGCTAATAAATTTTGATTGGATAAGCTGTTTGACTATAAATTGCAGAGAATAATGACACATGTCATTCCAGACATTGAAAGGTCTCCAAATGTGGAATTTTTGGAGCCATAAACGGTCACACTTAAAATAATGCTTTAGTCTGTCAACATTCCCAGAACACTATAAAACAAATGAGTTCAGAAAATCTTCTGCAAATCAAATAGACCAGTGCGTCTCCGGACTACACCCTTGACTACTCTCTCCAATTCTCTCCTCATTTTTTTATAAGAATTGATAATTCGTTTAAATTCAACATTCTTTTAGGAACAAAAAACATTCAGAAGCAAGCGAGGGAAATAGACAAAAAAAAAATAAAACTAAAATAGAATAAGAAATTGTAAGATTTAAAAATTCTGTTCATAACCATTGTGTCGTTCTCGATTACCGGACTGTAGAGAACACTTCCAAAACAGCCACAGTAATAGAGACTGACCATTTGATTAGAACTTGATTTTCTTTTCAAATTGGACAACTTTCAGAAAACGAAGATGAATTCCACGTTTTCCAAGTGTTGTGGAATTCGCATCCATAATTAATTATAGGTCTTTACGAGGCACTTGAAAATTGCATTGATTCCATTTGAAATTCGATACTCATCACAAATCTTCCACTCCGTCCTTCAGATGTTGTACATCTGAAAATTGTTTCATCAATTTTTCGGTTTCTTCAAAGAAAATGGAGAACTCCTCATTTCGGAGAACTAAAGATCTTGCTTGCTTTCTTTTACGTGGGTACATCATCCGATTCCCAACTCTCTTCTCAAGACATATGTACATCCCTGTCTTTCTTTCTCCTAGACCACACTTTTTCTCCTCCGCCACCTCTAGTGAACACACACGCCACTGCAAGGGAGAACAGCGAATCAATTTTGTCATGACATCTTGCGGAGGAGGAGGTGGAAATAGTGCGGAGGCATGTGGTGAACAATAAACGCGCAGGCGGTCGGAGAAAAATGGGAGACGTGTGGTGTCCCCCGCTCGTCGACGCCTCTCGAGCTGCCCAACACACACACACACACAGAAACACACACACCTTTCCTCACTGATTAAGTCTCTCTCTCGCCATCAAGATTTTTGGGGGACCGAAACGAGATTTCTAAAAGGAAAATGCGGGATGATTCTGTTATAACCCCCCGGAAAACTTCGTTAAACCCCCCCTGGCATAAATGTTGGAAAACCCCCCCACAAACGCTTGATCAGAGTGGTGGGGGAGCATATCAGTGTTTATCCTTTAAAGGGATGTGTGGGGGGCTCTATCAGTTGTTTGTTTAGGCTGATCAATATTTTCGAAATTGTTAATTTTTCGGGATTTTTTCGACTATTTGCCTATTTTTGGACTATTTCTTCATATTTTACCGACTTTTTAATTACAATTCCGCTTTGTAGAGGTCGCGTCTATTTTTACACTAGAAATTTTGACAAAAATTTGAGATAATTTCTGTTATGACGTCCAAATAGGGCTTCGAAGCATATTTAGCAGCAAAGTGTTTTTTCAAACCCGATTTCGAATTCTCATTGTTTGAATATAGGCCCCCATCATTTGAATATAACCCCCCCACCATTTGAATGTAACCCCCCACCGTTTGAATATAGGCCCCCACCATTTGAATATACACCCCCACCATGTGAGGGACCACTTTTCTCCATTCTCTTAGGCTTAGGTTTCTTAGAAATCCGGAAAAGCATTTGAATATACATCCCCACCATTTGAATGAGGTCCCCCACCGTTTGAATATAGGCCCCCATCATTCCAATATGCACCCCCGTACATTTGAATATAACCCCCCAGTGGGGCGTTTTGCCAACATAGGGGTTTGGGGGTTCATAATAGAATATCGTGGGGGGTTATAATCAAAAATTTCCAGATATGCGAATAAAGCCCCCCAAATCAACGGTGGGGGGAACTAACAGATTCGAACATGTCCCCCCACCGAACAGTTCTGTTTAAGCCCCCCACCGTTTGGGCCCCCGACTTTTGCACGGCGTGGGGGGAGGGGGGGTTTTCCAGCATGGGGGGGGGGGTATAACAGAATTTTCCCGAAAATGCAAAATGAGCTTTAAAGCAAGTGTCTGGGTTGTTGGAATTGGGAAAACAAGAGAAACGAGTACGATTATTTGGAACATGTTACATACGTTTAGAAAAAACCAGAGCGAAAATCCCTAATTGGCAATAACGCATCAAAAAAACACTTTTAAAAAACCACGAAGCACTTATTTTTAACGGTATACTCTACTTCCTTCTTGCAAACAATTATTCGTCACTCTCATAGTAGTTATCGAGACAAATGCTTGGAGAACATGTTTTTGAATCAAATATACCTACTTCCTTTACGCGTTGTCTCAAGTCTCGGACCTACACAAAATTTCAATTAAAATCGTTTGACTGTTCCGCAGATATACCACACCGAGTACGACCATTTTCGCTACCTGGCTTTTCTGAAAACTGTTCAGTAACTACGAAGAAACGTCAGATGTACGGAAACAAGGATAGAGGAAAAGATCACCTGTGGTCCAAGGTAGAATGTCATGAAGTTAAATGTTTTCTGACCATGTTGCAACTGGTTCCGTATTTGGAAGCATAAAAATAGTTTTTCAGTTTGTGGAGCTGAAGCTTAACATGCATGAATGCATTCGACGTTTCCCAGGTGTTGTAGAATTCAGCAACCACGATTAGAGGTCTTGTATTTGATGAATCCGCTGATTCCATTTGAAAACCGATTAATTTTCCATCGTTTTAATGCAAATGGGAAGTTTTTAAACTACTTTTATCAACAATTGATGTTGATTTCGCTTTCAACGGTGACGAACGAGAAGGCATCTTCTTTTTGAAATCCGTAGAATTTACTGAACTGTCGTCTAACTCATTGCTTCTAGTTTTAAAAAACTAGAGTATTGAACAACATCGTAGTCACAAAAGGATATCCCATGTTGCTGGAAATGAGACGATATTCGATTCCATATTCAATTTCAATCCGAATTGATATCACATGATTGATCCTTTGTCAGCTCTAATGAATGTTCTCCCATGACTTTATCGACTTCAGAGTTTCTATTTCAGTGTTCAAATGCCAACTGTTGACAATTTTTCATCTGCCAATGCAGGTTTCGTAACGTTGTATTGCAACAAAAGCCTTGTGATTGAATCCAACACCATGTATGCTGAATAAATTGATGCATTGCATATTTTTATATTGTTATGATATTTACTTACGTCTTTACTTTGCTTTCGAGCTGAATAAGACCGCAGTTATCTCTGTATCAGATTGACTGCAGAGAATTATTCTTTGGTTAAAATTTCAACTCGCTGGGTTGACATTTGAGGGACTCGTGGCATCAGGTTTGAATACAATTCAGAATAAACAAGATTTTTTCGAAACATCAGTGTTTCTGGAAAGGAGACAATATTCAATATTTAAATAAATGAAGAAAAAACTCACAGTGTTCTTCGCGTTTTGAGATCTGCTGTTGTTTAGTTGATTGTCGCTTCAAAACCAGCAGTTTTTTTTGTTTCCAGTCAATCAACAATATTCACTTCGCTCTTCCAGTGTCCATTCACGCTGTTCGTTCAAAATCAACAAAATAAACACGTTCACCGCGAAGAATTTCTGAAAGAAACTTGTTTTCTGCCAGGAACATGTGGTATTTCTCATTAACGGTTAATTTTTTATAACTTCTCTTGAATAACTATTAACATAAAACTCACCTGATGTTTTTTGCTTATTTTTCTTTGGCAAATGCTCTTGATTTGTTCCAAACAGACGCCGACTTATCAAAACATTAGTTTCACGCCGCATTTCCCATTTTATTGTTGTTGTTGCAATTTTACCTGTAAAATCATTGAGATTTTGCACAATTAAACATACAAAATACTTACTTATCAAGTTTTCACCATTTGCTGAAAGATCCTGCTTTAGCACGCAACAAGCGACTCGTTTCTTTGGAAGTCGATAGAAAATTCAGCACAAGTGAAGAGACATCGCGGCCGAACGGTCGCAAACACCGTGACGCGATTTTACGTACAAAGTGAGTGATGAAAAAATATTTTATGACGTGGCAGAGTAGAAATTAAGAATAACTGCTCGATCATTGAAGCAAATGGTACAAACTTAATAAGTAAGTGTTTTTCTGTCAAATTGTGCAAAATTCCAGTAATGTTACAGGACAAATTGCAGCAAAAACGACGAAATGAGGAGTACTATGCGAAAACCTACATTTTTGATAATTCTGCGTCTATTCGGAACAAAACAAAAGCTTTCACTGTTGAAGAATGAGAAAAAAACGATATGTGAGTTGAATTTTGAAAGAAGAAACAAAAAATCGGACGATCAATGAGAAATACCTCGTTTTCCTGATTGAAAACAAGTTTTTCAGATATCCTTCGTCGTGATTCAACTGTCGAACTGTTGTAGAAACGGATGAGAACCCGACTGAAAACCGGTGTATTGTATACACAGTTTGTGATGATCCCTGCCGACAAACTAGCGAGCTGTAACTGGAAACTAAACGGCCTCTCTTTTCAAGCAATCACAGAACAACAGGTTGATGGATTACCAGTTCGATCCCAGATGCAACTGATGACGTAGCTGTCAATGATGAAACTTTATCTATAAGTGAAGTGAGTCAAATTGTACAAGTTTCTTTTCTAGTTTCAGACAAAAGTTTCTTTTCTAGTTTCAGACAAAAGTTTCTTTTCTAGTTTCAGACAAAAGTTTCTTTTCTAGTTTTAGACAAACCGTGCAAGTTTTCTGTCCACGATGTCGTTCAATCTCTTAGGACTCAAGGACCGGTTTTAGATTGGAAAACGAAGTTCGGAATCATTTGGACAAAGAAAAATCGCAGTTTTTTCACAAGTATGCTTAGTGGACCGCTCCATCAGCTACTCAAGATCTTCAATTTAATATGCAGAGTTAAGACTTAACTCCACAAACTGAAAAAAAGCTGTTTTCTGTTTCCAAATGCGGGAAATCCATCAAAGTCTGCCATGGACCACAGGTGATTTTTTCCTCTATCATTGTTTCCGTACATCTGAACTTTTTCCGTAGTTATTGAACACTTTTCAGAGAAGTCAGATGCGCACAATGGTCGTACTCCTCGGGGCGGTATATTTGCGGAACATTCACCAAATTTTAATTGTTGCAGTAAAATTTGTGTAGGTCCCAGTTTTGAAACAACGCGTAAAGGAGGTAGGTATAATTTATTCCAAAATATTTTGTTCAAAGATTTATCTCAATAACTATTATGAGACTGGCGATCATTTCAAAGGAGAAAATGAGCTTTAAGGTTAATCATACGTGTCAAGTCTCATAGTTTACTGGAAAGAGTTGCTTGTAGCCTTCTCATCATTTTGCTCAAGTTCGATGGATGTTCAGAAAACGCCTCGGCGTAATAAAGAATTATTACAATTTTCAAAAGCTTTTACCCAGAGATGTGGGTGTTGTTCGATTTTTCTCGACGTTGTTTAATAATATGAAAGATATATATTGTGGTTTTTTGCGAGAGAAGTGAGAGAAAAGTTCTCAGAAGAAGTATTCGTTCAGTTTTAATGGTTTCCATCTGTCGGCGTCTGGGCGTGGTGTAAATATCGAGGGAGCCGAGTCAAACCGACCTCATTCAGTCATTCACCACACCTTTCTGACTCCCGCTCATCGAAAAGTTCGTTATTTTGATCTTCAAGTTAAACATGATACTAAACCCTCTCCTCATACTCCTCCTATTGAGTATCATAGTCATTGGACCATCTACTGCTGAGAAATGCTGCCCGTGTCCAACTGAGAGTATTCCAACTAAATCTCCATTCCCTCAAAAATTTTATGGAACTTACGAATTCAATCGAACGGAGAATTTTGAGACCGCCAGATTAATCCACTACATGCAAATTGAAGTGAATACCATGACAATTGTCTTTGAAAGAACGTCTGTGGCCGATGTCTTCAATTTCTTTATTGAAGTAAAGAATAAGACAATTATCAATTTAAAAGAAAAAGAAGTTGGAAAGCCATTCGATTTTGACGGAAAACAAGTTAGTTTCAAAATTACTTTGGATTATCAATATTTTTATGAGAGACTCTACTTTCCTTGTTTTTGAACAGTTATTGTTTACCATAGAACAGTTTAAATATTGTAGAGGGAAATGTTTCTAACTCGTTCCAAATCTTAGTCTTTAACGGAGCCTAGAAATTTTTGAAATCAAGCCATCATTAAGTTTTCCATAATTTCCTTGATCTGTAAAAGATTAAAAAATTAATTTTTTCAGAAACAATTCGTATTCAGTTTGGGATCCCTTTTTTTCTACAACTTGGAATTCAACCTGCGTTTTACAGAGCTCATTTTGGTACGTTTTCTGAAATATATAGGTGAACCAATACATTTGTATTTTCAGACGATGAATCCAACGTTGGAGGTTTCGCCAGGGGACACGCCCCATTATGTTTTCACCAGAGTAGTTTGATCCGAGACGACACAGAATACCACACGTGCATCTGTTCTTGCAGTTACTCACCAACAACTACAATTTTTAGTTTCCTTTTAGTCTCGTATTTTTGAAATTCATCATCAATTTATTTTCGGATTTTTTGGATTTGCAATAATAAAAGAAATACCCACCTGCTCTTTTTTATGATATTTACGTAGTATCACGTAACCCAGGCGCCGAGTACTTGTGGTGAAACATGTTCAAGTGGTGAAGCACTTCGTTTTGTTCAGGAATAACATAGATAATGGAAAAAATTGTGAATTCATTACTTCAATCTCATCAAATGAAGTACAGTGAAAGAATCCTTTACGATGCTAGTTTAAAAGTTACCCTTCTACAATTTAGATTACATTTCAGTCATCGATTCACTATCAAATCATTTAGTGCAGGATTGGGGGAATTTTTGATTTCTCTTCCACTCTTTCATCAAAATTTCTCTCCCCTTCTTTTTTTCTGAACGCCAGTATATATGAAAAAAAGATGAAAAGTGAACAAGTAGTGAGCGTCTTTTACTTTTTTTCAAAAGATAGAATCGCCGTCTCGTTGTCTATCGTTTCTCGCTTTTGGGTAATCTTCTCATTGAATCGGAGGAGGAAGTGGACAGGGTTAAATAGAAAAGAATGTAAAGCGAGAAAAAAGACAAGATTAATTACTCAGTCTGTGAAGAGATTGTTATTTCTGCTGTTCCGTTAGTGACAGGGCAAGAAAAGGTAGATACTTGTGAAGAAAGAAATAGAACAACGAAAACCAGCTTATCAAATAGAGTGTTTTCGGACTTTTCAGAAAATTTCCTCTAATCATCTGTGTTTCTCTCAAAATGTTTCCCTCTCTCAAGAGAGAAAACGCTTCTTTTAATTCTTATTTCTACTTTTGTTTCTATGCATTCGTAATGTTTCTCTAAATATTTTTTGTATGATGTGATGATGTAAGTCGTTGATTAGTGTTTTTAATTGTAAAATTATATGTATTTCAGGTTTGACCTAATGAGCTGGTCTTCATTGTCTCTTTGCAATTATTTTTTTGGAATCAATTGGTGAAGATGGTTTGTATGATTGGGACTGAGTTCTGTTGTAAGTTTTATCGTACACATTTTTTTAATTTCCGATATAATTTTTCAGCTTTTGGAAAACTTAGTGGATTGGGGCACAGTAGAAACTTGGAGTCTTGGTGGATGGAGGACGATCTGGGGATAAAGTGTTGAAAGGCGAGAAAGTGCATTGAGTTGGGTATAATGATCTGGAGACACTTCTGAACTCTTGAAAAAACTCTTGAAATTTAACAAATCTGAGAACTTCACTCTATTCAATGGAAAAAGAAGAATGCCGTCTAGACTATCTTCTTCTCGAAGAAGATTGTGACGACAGAACAGAAAGTGGACGCAGAGAATGTATGCTTCAAAGTGACGGATCACTCTCCGTATGCTTCCTTATTTTATACAGATTCTTTCCTACTTTTTATGTAACAAATTGAATATGTTTTTTTTGAATAGTAAAATAAAATAAATATCCACCATCTGCTGAACTGACGCGCATATTAACAAACAAAAACAACACAACACACACAAACATCAAAAAATGAGTGATCTTTGAAGGTAGACAAGGAATTCAAATTCATTTACAGATAATGTTGAAATGAACCTCAAACATATGGAGTAATGTTTGGAAAATATGTTCTCATCGACGTGTCATTTTCATTCACCGGGCGGTAGAGGATTCTTCCAAAACAACCGCGGTAATAGAAACTGACTCAATTGATTTGAACTCAATTTACGTTCTGAAGAAAAAAAACGAATGTTTTGAATAATGGCAGCATTTAATCGTTCAAATCATTCCTCATCGTCACTTGTATCATCGTTCGCTCGAGATAATTCCGCCGTTTCTCATCTTGGAAAGAATGCCATATTGTGAGGTTGATGTTCCTAAAACTGCTTTAATGTTAACCAGAAATGTTTCGAGCAAAAACTTTTAGCCCGCATCCTGATTTCAGACTCCCCCTTTGCCGCATCAGCTCAACACTATCTTCTCCCGCTCCAAGAGTGAAACACAGATCAATATTGCCAGAACAAATTGGGACAGGAGGGAAGTTAGAGACTTAGCAAGATACAGAAGAAGAAATAATGCGTATGTATGTGGTAAATAAAGGAGACGCAGGTGGTTGGAGAGAAATGAGAGACAAGTGATGACCTTTCCTCTGCGCGGCCTCACGCGTTTTGCAAGACACACTAACATATCTCTAGCAGCAAAGATATCAGGGGAACAAAATAGAGAATTGGAAGAATATCTGTTCACTGTGATAATGATTCGAGAAAGTTTACAATAAAACTCTCTATTAGACTAAAAGAAGTGCGTGCAAAAGCTTTTAATCAAAACTATAAACTTTGAAATATCAAATCGTTTTTATTTGGTCACTTTCTCTCGTCGGAGTATAGAGGATTCTTCCAAAACAGGCACAGTAATTGGAATTGACTAGTTTAATGAAAATTCAGGTGAGTTCTGAGCACAATTTCAGAAAGAAATGAGTTAGACTATCGGGATTTCATATTTTACTTCGACACGGCTAGGCTAATGATTATTTCTTGGTCACCTCGTCATTCGAGAACTAAATCGAACTTTTTAGAAAAAAGTTACTCATTGAGAAGTCATTTCGTCCCTTGCATTTATAATTTTCAATAACACTTAATGAGGTAGTGATGAAGACGCTTCCCAATTTTAATTTCAATATAAAAACACTCACATTTGTGTCAAAACCATACAATTCCTGTTAGATGACAGCAACAATTTCTCCAAATTGTTTCAACCTTTGTGAATTCGAGCAAGGTCTTCCAATTCAGCACAATGATTGATCGAGAGGTTTTTTTCTCTATAAATTGTGCACTCTTTACGGGAGAATATTGAAGATACGGAAGCAATAGTAGAGAGATACTGACCTGAAGTATTAAAATGGAGTCGCACGTCTTTCGTTTGATAATGAGGCTAACAGCCGTTGTTTCCAGATCTGGTTCTCCGAATCCGACATCATGTGTCTGCTGACAATCAGGTAAGAAACTCTTTATTCGGTTTTTTTCCTAAGCTGGATGGGCGGTCTTGTTGATTTTCCTAAAATTAAAATAATTTACCCTTTCTGAGCCTGGAATTCTTCAGCTACCTCCTTTTTAAATGCATTTTTCCAGCCGTTCTAGTCGATCAAAAATATTCTCCTGCCGTCCTGATCTCACAATGAGTTGTATCTTTTTGTTTTCAGACACACTTCAGATTCTGCCAGAATTAATTGGAACTGCTTCATACTCTGCCATACTAAATCTTGAAGATTTCCGAGTTTCCGATTCGGAAAACGGAAAAATTGCCGTATGTTGTATTTCTGACTGAACCATTATCGAGTTGCGACTTTCTGGTAAGAGATTTCTTGTGGTCGGCGCTTTCGGTGAATGGTCCTGATGGTTATCAATTCTTTTTACAAGTTTCCACGCTGGCACTGGCACCTTGACAAGCAACAAGTATCGATAAAATTGTATTATTTTCCTGAAATATGGAACGTTTTCGTATTTAAACTTTTAACATCCAAACTAACAAACCTTACGAATTCTTCCATTCGGTCCAAAACGTTGGTGTTTTTTAAATCTAAGGTGTCAAATCAGCGATGATATCCCGAGTGGTCGCGGAACCCCGTGTAGTTTAGTATGCGCAGATTTCGCGATTCAAACTGCAAAATTCAACAACGATAGTCATCA